>NC_081559.1:181725029-181911220 GCF_022355385.1 Mustela nigripes
TGGGACGCCTGGGTGGTTCAGTTGGTTAAGCAGCTGCCTTCGGCTCAAGTCATGATCCCAGCGTCCTGGGATCGAGTCCCACATCGGGCTCCTTGCTCGGCAGGGAGCCTGCTTCTCCCTCTGCCTCTGCCTGCCCTTCTGTCTGCCTGTGCTTGCTCTCTCTCCCTCTCTCTCTCTGATAAATAAATAAAATCTTAAAAATAAATAAATAAAAATAAATAAATAAAATTAATTCCTTTGAGTAAAGGTGCTTTCTGAACTGTATCAGACTTGATACCCATCTGGCACCACCATGGTCGTAATTCCGCTTGTTCCCTAACAGTCCCAGAAGTGCTGATAGTGGCCTGACCACCCTGCACACCGAGGATTTCCCGTGGGCCTGAGAAGCAGGAGATGCCATCCAGATTTCATTTCTACTTGCACTCTACCAATGGGCAGAGCCACAATAGTAAGGCAGTGTGTGCACACTTCTTTCTTCTTTTTTAAAATTTTTTAAATTAACATATAATATATTATTTGCCCCAGGGGTACAGGTCTGTGAATCATCGGACTTATACAATTCATAGCATTCACCATAGCACATACCCTCCCCAATGTCCATAACCCAGCCACCCTATCCCTACACCCCCAACCCCAGCAACCTTCAGTTTGTTTCATGAGATTAAGTCTCTTATGGTTTGTCTCCCTCCTGATCCCATCTTGTTTCATTTTTTCCTTCCCTACCCCCAATAACCCCCCCCACCCTGCCTCTCAAATTTCTCATATCAGAGAGATCGTATGATAAGTGTCTTGATTGACTTATTTCACTCAGCATAATACCCTCTAGTTCCACCCATGTCTTTGCAAATGGCAAGATTTCATTTCTTTGGACGGCTGCATAGTATTCCATTGTATATATATACCACCTCTTCTTTATCCATTCATCTGTTGACAAACATCCAGGTTCTTTCCATAGTTTGGCTATTGTGGACATTGCTGCTATAAACATTTGGGTGCATGTGCCTCTTCAGATCACTACATTTTCATCTTTAGGGAAATACCCAGTAGTGCGATTGCTGGGTCATAGGGCAGCTCTATTTTCAACTTTTTGAGGAACCTCCATATTGTTTAGCAGAGTGGCTGCACTAGTTTCCATTCCCACCAACAGTGTAGGAGGGTTCCCCTTTCTCTGCATCCTCACCAACATCTGTCATTTCCTGACTTCTCTTTCTTCTAACACCTCCTTCTTTCCTAATGTTTCCCCGTTCCCCTCCTATCATCCAATCTTCCCTTTAAGCTCTAAATAAAAAATTTCCATTCTTCCAGATCCATCCTAACCTAGTATTCTTTCATTTATCACTGGAGATACCATTTCTGTGGCATCAGGGTGCTACCAACTTCAATATGAGCTTTGGTGTAATTTTGAGAAATAAATTGAGCACACAGAGAGATGGGCTATTTTTATTTGAAGCAAAATCCATCACTGGAACTGCTATCTGAGGTAAAGAAAAAGACTTGGAAAACAAGGCATTCAACTATTCCCATAGCAACAAGGGAATCATGCATTGCTGTGTGGTCCAATAGATGTTTATGGAAATGGCGACACCTACGAAAAGATTATAAAGTGACTGAGCATAGGAATTACAGGCCAAGATCTGGAGGACAGAGAACCACCTCTGTCATTCATTCATTATGACCTTGAAGTTCTCAGGATTCAAGTTCCTTGCCTATGAAATGGGGTAAGGAATACCTGTATCTTCAATGTTGTTGTCTTAGCCAAATGAGATAATCTGTATGAAATTTGTCAACTAGAGAGCTCTAGGTAAATTATGATCACTCCGTTGGGGAAGATAATGCTAAGGTTTAGAGGTGACAGCGACTAAGGATGGATAATCAAGTCAGGAGCACACACACACACCAGGCTTTCTGGACCATGTTCAGGGTGGGGGGAATTGAGAGATAAAAGCCATAGGAGGTATGTGAACCTGCTTCCCACTGCATTTGAACAGTATTCAAGTACCTAGGAGGGCAAAACTTCAGGCACTGGAAGAGAAACCTCAGTCTTTAGACTGTGGAGCTTTTAAGTTGCATGGCTAAGAGAATACAAACTCCTCACACGGTATGATCTACAGCTAGAGTCCAGACCTGTGGTCCCAGCCACCGTGTGGCAGAACCTGGGCACTGTCCTTATGTCATTGCCTCAGCATTCATCAGCTGAAGAAACCAAGCTATCCCAGCTACCTTGTCACCTCAGGGTTCTACCATAAGTCGGTTTGCTTGTCTTAAACTTTCAACTGTAACTGGTTTCTAGGGAGTTTTTCAGAGGCCAGACTCTGAAGGATCAGTCTGGGATAAGTTAGCCCTTACTTTTTAGTAGATTAATAAAGAATACTCTTTCTTTTTCCCCACCTGAGTCTAAACTTTCTGAGTTCAGATAAAACGTTTTGAGTTGAAGATAAAATAGCAGGCTTATGGGAATAAAGGGTTGGGTGGAAATACGGGTGAGGTATACAGTGGCAACAATGAGCTTGCTAGTTCTTCACCCTGGAATTAGGCAGAACAGCTATCAAGTCACAGGCATCTTTGATAAAACTTGGGTCTTTCTGGACAGGAACAAAATGTTTTCTAATAAAATTAACCAGCGGTCCACTTCTCTGCAGGGAAGCAGATGCCAAATTAACCAGCGGTCCACTTCTCTGCGGGGAAGCAGAAACCCAATAAGTAGTGACAAATTCTCCCCAAACCAACCATTGTAAGCAAAATATGGTAGATATATACAACCCAGAGAGGGGAGAAGTCAAGCTAGTAATTGAGAAAGGTTAAGGATCTATAATGAACTCCTCAAACTCAACACACACAAAACAGACAATCATATCAAAAAATGGGCAGAAGATATGGACAGACACTTCTCCAATGAAGACATACAAATGGCTATCAGACACATGAAAAAATGTTCGTCATCACTAGCCCTCAGGGAGATTCAGATTAAAACCACATTGAGATATCACCTTACACCAGTTAGAATGGCCAAAATTAGCAAGACAGGAAACAACATGTGTTGGAGAGGATGTGGAGAAAGCAGAACCCTCTTACACTGTTGGTGGGAATGCAAGTTGGTGCAGCCACTTTGGAGAACAGTGTGGAGATTCCTCAAGAAATTAAAAATAGAACTTCCCTATGACCCTGCCATTGCACTCCTGGGTATTTACCCCAAAGATACAGATGTCGTGAAAAGAAGGGCCATCTGTACCCCAATGTTTATAGCAGCAATGGCCACGGTCGCCAAACTGTGGAAAGAACCAAGATGCCCTTCAATGGACAAATGGATAAGGAAGATGTGGTCCATATACACTATGGAGTATTATGCCTCCATCAGAAAGGACGAATACCCAACTTTGTAGCAACGTGGACGGGACTGGAAGAGATTATGCTGAGTGAAGTAAATCAAGCAGAGAGAGTCAATTATCATATGGTTTCACTTATTTGTGGAGCATAACAAATAGCATGGAGGACATGGGGAGATACAGAGGAGAAGGAAGTTGGGGGAAATTGGAAGGGGAGGTGAACCATGAGAGACTATGGACTCTGAAAAACAATCTGAGGGTTTTGAAGGGGTGGGGGCTGGGAGGTCGGGGTACCAGGTGGTGGGTATTATAGAGGACACGGATTGCATGGAGCACTGGGTGTGGTGCAAAAAATAATGAATACTGTTGTGCTGAAAATAAAAAATAAATTTAAAAAACTATTAAAATATATAGCTCCTAAAGAAATAAATGCCATGAGATGAAATAGCTCCTTCTACCCGGTTTTGAAGAATCCAGTGAACAGTAGTCAGTCCTATTTCACATGAGAAAGGAGGTGTGTCTGAAGTTTACCATTAAATGGAAGTCCCATTTCCACCCCCACGGATGTGTGGTATATGTAAGACAACAGCTGTCCAAATGACAAAGCCATTTTCCATGCGAAGTCTCCTTCCATCTTAAAATAAGCCTGTGAGTACTAATAATAGTGTCTAATACTCAATTTGCAGATGAGCTATATGACCAGGATCAAATAACTAGTAAACCTGGGACTTGGATTTAAACATTATTTCAGTGAAACTACAGGTGTTTCATAGGACCTTATCAGTTTTCAACAACATGCAAGAAAACTATTGGAAGGCCCCAAATCATCATACTTCGGTGCAGTTATTTTAGGGGTTGTAGTGCTGCAAACAAATTCAAAGCCATGTGTTTGATCTTTTGGTTGCTTAACTTCATCAAAGGTGTGTCTGACAGACTGAGATTTCAATACTTAAAGTCACACAATAAAGGTCTAAAGAGAGAGAAAGTGGAACGTTTTCACTCTCACATTCCTCAGCTCAAAAATATTCAAGATTTCTCTTTTAAATATATATGAGTGTGTGTGTGTGTGTGTGTGTGTGTGTATAAAATCTCCAATAAATTGGAGACCAGAAAGAGTTCTGAAAACTGCTATCTACACAACAACCATTTACTGAGCACCTTCTATATGCCTAGCATTTCACCAGGCATTATAGAGAGTTTTAATCCTTACAGCCCTAAAGAGAGATATCATTGTCTCAATTTTATAAATGGGAACACTCTGAGACTTCAGAGAGGCTAGTCATCTTGTGTGAGCTCCCACAGCTAGGAAATGATCAGCTTAGAACTGCTGGTTTCTGAGTGACAAATACTAATAGCAAAGCTTCAGAAAAATTAAAGACTTTTCAGCCATGAAAGTAGATCTTCCCATATGACCACTGCCAGGTCTATCAGCAGCAACCACTCCCCTCAGACGTTCAGAAAGCTTAAAAAACACACTGCAAATGGGTGAGTAGTTTAAATCCATCCATGTCTTTTTAATTAGTTTACAACTTCCTTACCAAGCCTTCAGAAGTTCAAAATTGATAGAGACCTAATAAAAACCCAGGTAGAAAGAGGGATAACCCATAATATGGTATCATGATAAATACCAAGGACCCAATAACACATCAGATACGGCCTTTGCCTCAGTGTTGAGGCATCACACAACAGATGTGAAACAATGTGATAATGGTATTCAGAGGGAGCCATGGAATCATGAAAGATTTAACTCACTGATTTAGACTGAATTAATGTCTTGCTCTTTAAGATTGCTATATTTCATTTATATTTTTTCCAAATTGGAAAGATGCAATGTTTTTATTTAGGTTACTGACGTGAAGTCTTACTGCAGAGTAAAGATGAACCAATATACTGTGTCAAGCTGACTTAGTCACCCTTTGTTGAATTATATAAAAACAAAAAAACTAAAATAAGATGCATTACAAGAACTTAACAGCATTGTTGTGACCCATGTGCGTCACTCACTTAGATTTACAGAATTCTAGAACTTGCCGAGTACCCAAGGTTGTCCATCTCCCTGACAGCAGAAGATCCTCAAAAGAAGAACTTGGATCTCATGACTCTCTTAAGCCACTTCCCTCATAATCTGGTTCATTACTGGGCACCAAAGACATAATGGTAAAAGTGAGTATGGAAGACAGTTTTTTCTGAATTGCATTTTGAATTTCTAAATTTTGCAGAGACAAAGAGAAAAGTTGAATCTTAAATTAGTAAGTGAAACTATTTATTAGCCATCTGTGTGGGAAGAATATTGCAGAAAGATATAATTATAAAACCTGAATGTAGCTGGAATCCAGCTTAGACAATTCAGCCTGTTTATAAAATATGCCAGATATCAGAAGGCATGCAAAGGGTAATGTGTTAATAGCAGATAGACGAAACACTAGCTACAATTTCCAGGAAAGACTAAAGAATTTGGACTAAGCTTTTGGCAGAACTGCTCAACAACATACTTTTTCTCTCGAAATCCAATTGCTTAGAAATAGAAAAGACTTGAAGGAAATGAGGAAAGTTTATTTTAAGCACCTTAAGCATTGTTCTTTTTAAATCTTTCATTTGCTACAGAGAAAAACACATACGAAAAGGAGGATACCAAGGATAGAATGTTTACTTAGTAAATTTAAAGCCCCTAAGTTATCCACCCCTCTCTCCGGTTGTCTAGAACAATGCAGTCCTATAAAATTTGAAGAAAAAAGAAGCCTAGAATATGGAATCAGAAGAGTTGTATTTAAATAAAGCTCCAGCTTCTTAAAGAGCTTTGCAACTGTTCTCTCTATAAAACTGGGGACTGTATTACCTTTCCTTCTTTGCCAAACAAACAACCACAAAAAAACAATGCTATGATTATTAAGATATTCTGATGACTCCTCAATGGTCACTATTGGCTTTTGCCTGGAGATTATGATTTTAAATGCTTTGCAATATATCTCTTCTACCCTACTACTGCAATGATGCATTTTCAACTTAAGCTTTTTTTTTTCCACTGACTTTTTATTTCTCCTAGCATCCAGAAAAATTTAAAACTTTTTACACAATGTGCAAAGTTCTGCAATATTTGCAAAGAAAAATACAAAGATAAGTAAGATAGGACTCCTACCTTCAAAGAACTTATGATACAACAGAAAGGATACAGGTATGAAAAACATGCCTGCGATAATAAGGCATTATCTGGAAGACTAGATCATTAAAATAATGGTCTCCGATGAATAATGCCGTCCTGTGTCCATGCCCCTTTGCAGTATGACATGGCCATTTCTCACACTAAAGGGATAGAGTCAACTTCTCCATTCCTTGAATTTGGGCTGATTTTGTAACTTGTCTTCACCAAGGGAAGGTAGCAGGAGTTGTCTGGCATAAAATCTCCCTTAGGAGACCTCAATGGTTTCTACTTTTACTTTCTAGGGACCCAACTGCCATGTAAGGAAGATTTGGTTAGACCAAGAACTGGTAAGAAACTATGTGGTGAGGGAGATCGTAGTCTTCCACCCATCTATGCCCAAACCATCTTAAAACCTTCAGCTTCTGCCAGTTCACCCCTGACTACAGCCACACGACTGAATCTAGGCAAGACCAGCAGAGAAATTGCCCAGCCAGCACACAGAAATATGAGAAATAGTAACTTATTGTTTCCAGCCCCCAAGTTTCAGAATAATGGATAACTGAGATCTCTGATAAGTACTATAATGGACTTAAAAAGTGATTTTGGAACAAAGAATTAGAAACTATTTCCTGTTCAGAAGATGCAGGGTGACAGTTAAAGACAACTGTATAGCAATAACTACTTTTTCCTTTTTTGGGGGGGCTACTTTAATACAACTTTATTGCAAATATTTGAAGTATAAAATTTGGTGAGTCTTGGCATGTGTCATCACCAAAATCAAGATAAAGAATGCATCCATCACCCATAAGTTTATTTTCTAAAGTGGTTACACCATTTTACTTCCCTACCGGGAATGTTATTATGTAACAGTGTCCCACCTCCTCGTCAACCCTTGATACAGTATTTTTTTCAATTTTAGCCATTCTAGGAGTGTGATTTTAATTTGTATTTTCGTGACTAATGACATTGAGCATCTTTTCATGTGCTAATATGCCATCTGTGTATCTTGTATGGGTGTTGGTTTTACTAGATTTTGTCAATTTATTTTTGCATCTATTGAGATGATCATACAAAGAAATTGGGTCTTTAAATGTTCATAGTTTTCCTTCTTCCTCCCATTCTCTATCTCCTCTCTTTGCATCTACACATTTTTAAAAGCATTTTTTGTGCCCACATGCCTCCAAAAGTTGTTACTTTCTTCTTCCTATGCTTCAGTGTGCATTGTTCCCTACCAACCTATCTTGCAGGTCACTAATTGTCTTTTGTGTGCGAATTCAGTTTTATCCACCTAATTTGTTGTTGATTCCAGATATGGCATGCAGTTATAGAATGTTCATTTTTGATTAATCTTATAGACTAACTTTCTGATGAAAGCCTCAACCTTTTTTTCCCCTGTACCTTTTCTCAAACAAAAATAACAGAGTTATCATTAGATTGTACACTTGAAACTAAAATAAACAACACATGTTAACTATACTGAAATTAAAATTTTTAAAAGAAGAGGGGTCCCTGGGTGGTGCAGTCTAGTTAAGCATCCAGCTCTTGGTTTCAGCTCAGGTCATGATCTCAGTGTCTTGAGATCAAGCTCCACATCAGGCTATGCGCTCAGCAAGTAGTCTGCTAGAATTTCTCTCTCCCTCTCCGTCACTCCCTGCATGCATGCTCTTTCCAAAATAAATAAATCTTTTAATTTTTAAAAAAGAAAGAAAAATAAGTTATTTTAGCGTTCTTGTCAGCTAACTCCATTATCTGGATTAACTGTGGGTCTGTTTCTTGTATCTCTTTTTTCCTTGGTTTTTGGTCATGTGGTCCTATCTTTTGGAATGTCTCAGAATCTTCAATTAATTTCCAGGTGTTAAAAGTTTTCTAGGCTTCTGGTAATATCTTCCTCCAGAAAGGTTCATCCTTCCTTTTGCTAGGACAATATAGTATTCACCCTAATCCAGCTAGAAATCATGATAAATCAAGGCAGAGTTGCAAACATTGACATAAGGCTTCTTCTACCTTTGCCCTGGCCTTCAGAATCTTCAAATGATAACCTAGGCTGTTCCCCAGGTCCCCTCTTCCAGCAGGTTCTGAATTTAATCTTTGTTTCATAAGGCTCTCTGCTTAATTTTGTCTCCTATCCTAAATAGCTCTACAATCTTGCAAATTTTCTGAGAGGGAATTACATATGCTTGAGGCTTCTGATTATATCTCCACCAAAAGCTCTCCTGGTTTCTGTCCCCTAGAAGCAAGACTTAAAATACACAAAACCAAAATTATCAGCCTCCTGACAGAGCAAGAATGGACAAAAGCCCCCAAGCTAAAAGCAACTTTAGAAGTCAACTCACTTCTAAAATGTTCATTCCTCTTTGGAGTCCTGCCTAGACAGGTCTCCACTGCCTTCAACTAGATGAGCTGAGATATGGTAATGGTGGACGTAATGATTTCTAGAAACTAGTGATTGTTGTATTTTTTATTCTTTCCTTTTCTGAATAGAAGTGGTTATTGCATACTTGGTGTTTGGGGCAGATACTTTTTTCATTTATAGAATATCTGATACCAATGACCCAATTTAAAGCCTTATAGAGAGAACAATATATTCCTGGAGTTGAACGCAGTCACTGCACAGACATTATAGCCCACTCCCCTGTGGATGGGTGTTTTTTATGTAGAGAGAAAGGCGAGACATGAATATCTGGTAGCCAAAACGACAGACTGTGATACATAGCTAGTTTCTCCCCAAAATGTCCTTTCCTCCTTTGAATTTATACATTCAGCTATCTAATTTATATATTCAGAGGTATGGCTATATATTCAGCCATACAGATGGGAAGATTGACAAGCATCTCTTTCAGTTCAGTGTTTGTATGACAGAGGTCTGATACCTAAGATGTGTCAATGTGGCAACTTAAAAGTTGGTTCAAGCCCTTTTCTTTCTAGTTCCTTCCTTCTGGATAGACTGAAGATGTGATAGCCAGAGCTAAAGCAGCCATTTTAGATCGTGAAGTGACTACTGAGAACAAAAACTAATTACATGATGAAGCAGAAGGATGGAAATCTGAGCTTTGTTACTTTGTGGTACACAACCCTTATACAAGCCTTGGACAACATACTACAACAATTTTATCTGAGAGAGAAATAAAGGCCTATCTTGTTTCAGCTACTGTTATTTTGGGGTTTTGTTACTTACAGCTAAATCTAATCTAAACTAATTAGGAAAGTTCAGGATGGCAGTTCTCAAAGGATGAAAGCATAGTCTGCAGATTCCTAGGGAGTCTTTGAGGTCAAAAACAGTTTCATAATATACTAAAACCCTATTTTCAGTGTGGTGACATGTTCACTGATATGCAAAAGCTACATTAGGTAAAAGCAGCATTAGAATGAATAAAAACACTAGTATTCATCGTACTCTTCATTACCATGCATTTGTATTTGGGGGAGAGGGAGAAGAAAAGCTTTACTCCATGTCCTTCAAAAAGCAATAAAAATTATTTATTTTAAATATTGACTGTTGAGTAAATGTCTTTTTAATATTCTGTATGAAATGGCAAATGTGCAAAGTACTTCTGGGGATACCAAAATATGATGGTTGTCTTAGAGAAAAGCAATTATGAGATTGTTTAATGAGATAAACTTGGTTATTCAGAAGTGCATACTTGGCAGACATTTTCATAAACATGAATGGTCACTTCAAGGAAAATTAATGGTACGTGTTTCCAATGACAAAATTTAAGCTTTCACATGAAAATCGGAATTTTGGGAAACATGTTATCTGTCATCTAAATTTGTAAGCTTCCCAATACTTAAGAGGTGCTTTTTAAATGATATCACTGGTCATATTATACATGATTTTTACATTTTATGTGGGAAATGATTTAACATTGGGAAGATCTGCATGATTGGTGAATCAATAATTTCCAAATGTATGGTGTTACAAAATCATGCATGGGAAAATGTTCAGTCAAAGGGCAAGATAGACCAATAGGTTTTAATATAATCCAGTGCAAAATTTCATTGATACGGTTTTGAATTCTATAGTGCAATGAACTGTTTGGAAATTACCCCCTGTATGTTGTTAGTAGTGTCCAAGAATAAATCTAGTCATATAAAAAGATTATTAAAATATTCTTTTTTCCAATTATATATCTGTGGGAGGCAAAATTTTCTTCATATACTTCAAACAAAATAAATATCAAACAGATTGAATGCAGGAAAAAAATATGGGAATCCAGATGTCTTCTAGAAAGTCAGACATTAAAGAGATCTACAATGCTACTCCTCTCACTAAATTATACTTTCAGAAAATTATCTTCATAAAATGTGTTATCATTCATGTTAACATGAAGTTGTTTTACTACTATTTTAAAATAAATTGTAAATATTTTTGTAATTTGTCAGTTTTAATTTCTAATGCAGTAAATATTTTTATAACCTTCATAAGCAAAAGCTCTTTGAGGACCTCAGTATTTTTTTTTTCCAGAGCTGAAAGGAGTCTTGAGATCAAAAAGTTTAAAAATATTTGGTTTGTGATACTGAAAGAATTTGAAATACAAAGCTGAACTCTGTGAAATAATGAGAAGATCAGGAAGAATACCAAGCTCAGAGTTGGGTAAATAATGCCCTATTCAGAAAAAAGAGGAGTGCCAATAGGTTCTAGATATTGTAGACTAATACACTTGATATTAATCCTCAAGGGAAAAATTAGTACAGATTAAAGAGAAAATAAAATGGTCACCATTGCCCCCCAACACAAGTTCATTAAGAATAAATCATGCCAAACCAAGTATTTGTTTCCTTGATAACCAGCAGAACAGAAGATACATACATAGTATATTTCCCATCAAGCATTTGGCTATCTGTTTGACCCATTAAACAAATCTACTGTACACCCACCATGTTTCAGGCACTATATAATGCATTACAGACAGAGAAATGAACAAGTTGGATGAAATCCCATTCTTTGTGGTACTGACATTTGAAGCACAGTCAGATCTTTTCCTTTTTATGAAATGTGAGCATGAATTAGTATGGAAGAAAGAACAGTTAAAACTGTTAACCATAAAATGAACTAAAAATTGTCTTTTTATCCTCCCAACAGCATGGGACATTATATGTATTCTAAAAACTGCATTTCCTTTAGTCCGAGGTTGGGGAAAAGAAGAGAAAATAAGGAAGAAAAATGCACTTGAGACCTATGGTAAAGAGATACAGAATAACCACTGTTGTGCAAGAATGGTGATGGTGGGGTTGACATGCAGGAGAGAAAAATTGTTATTCTAATTAAAGTACCCTCAATTTTTTTTCAACTAACTCTCTTAAACTCCATGTATATCTAGCATCTGCTAACTATTTTATAAATAGTAAAGCACTACACAAATGTATAGCTTTCATATTAGCAAATGCCAAATCTTTACTGAACTTCACAATTCTCACAAAAAATTCCTTCATCAAACAGGTTTTGAAGGTTCACCCCAGCTCTCATCAAAAGTAGTTCCTTTGAGTTTAATTCTTGAGTCGCCATTCTCACATTCTATTCCTGTAAACAAAAAGTTTGACTTGTAGTTGTGGGGAAATCATGCAATCTCTCAGGTGCTTATTCTTTTTAAATGGTGTCAATAAAAGAATTTGCTCAAATTTCTTCCATTCATAAATCCATCAATGGCATTAACATGTTTGATGTCATAAATTTTATTATGAAAACCAATATACAACACCATGTGGTTCATATTGCTGTCAGCACAAGATCGGTAGACACTAAAGTCCTGAAGCTTCAAAATTAAAATGTTTTATGTCCTTGCTTTAAGTAGTACTTCATTTCTAAAAGTTAAAGAAGAAAAACCAATTTCAGTGTTACAGCTCATATACCAATAGCATTTATTGCTTTGGTAAAGACATGTGATCTGTTAGTAAGATTTCATGATGAGCACACGACAAACCCTAAATAATTTGCACATGGGTTATCCATATACAGTATGAATTCCCAGGCAGCTTCCCCAGGCATCACAGCCATTTCCATCTACTGCTGTCAATAAATATGCAGGGATTATCAATTCTAATATTTAAATATTATTTAGATTTAATCCAGAAAGTCTTAATAGTGCAAAACAAAAAAAAAAATTTACAATACATTCCCAAGTGAAACATACCTCACATGTCTGAGATTTCCATAGCATGTATTGTTAATGTCCTCACTTCTTTCAGGTCTTCCCTGACCACTCTATAAAAATACTCTCATATGCACACCAGTACTTTCCATGCCCCTTACCATGTTTCATTTGTCTCTGGAACCTATCACTATCTGCAATAAAAAAATACTTAAATGTATATTTGCCCGACTGATGTTTCCCCTTCCCAGAATAAATTTAAGGAGAATAAGAATGTTCTGGTTTTTCACTCAGTTCCTTGAACAGTTCTGAGCACGTAGTATGCACAGAATTTCTTAAATGAACATTGAGATTATAAGTACCTTTGGTTTTTGGTAAGAAAACAACTAACTCCACAAACCTGAAGGTAAAAAGGAACCTAAGCAGAGAAGAGATGTTACAAAGTCCATTCAACTGATGCCCTATTGCATAGTAACACAGGCTTTAAACTTGGACGAAGTTGGATTCCAGTCCACTTAGTAGTGACCTCATGGGTCTACTACTAACTTTCCACATAAAATTTACCCAGTAGGGGCGCCTGGGTGGCTCAGTGGGTTAAAGCCTCTGCCTTAGGCTCAGGTCATGATCCCAGGGATCTGGGATGGAGCCCCGCATCGGGCTCTCTGCTCAGTGGGGAGCCTGCTTCCTCCTCTCTCTGCCTGCCTCTCTGCCTACTTGTGATCTTCTGTCTGTCAAATAAATAAATTTTTTTAAAAAATTTACCCAGTAAAAAATAGGGACAATAGTAGCACCAACTTAACGTCATTATTTAAAGTGATTAAATGTAGTGAAGTGTGTAAAGTACTGACATGACAGCAAGAAAGTGCTTAATAAAAGGAAGCTAACATTATCATCATTATCACCATCATCATCTCACTCAGGTTCCATAGCCTAATATTTCCCAAAAAATTTCTGGTAAGACTGGCTATCTAGTTGCGAAGTCCATAATGCTGAGAAGTGGCAAGTCAGAGAGAGAAGGCCATTGCCAAAAGCCCAGAGCAGTAAAAAGATGGGAGGAAAATGAAAGTTTTCCTGAGGCACTGCCTTTCAGCACAATAATAATGTCCGTGGGAATGGTGCTTAGCCACTAAGAAAAAGATGACATTCCATTTAATACATTCTTTTCAGATAGGAAGAAAATAAAATTCTAAAATTAGGAAGATTTACTTCAAAATGGTTTACATAAACTTTTTGTGTTAATGATAAACTCCCATTACCTTCAAAATTTACTTCCTACAAAAAAAGAGTAAATGAGGCATTTATTTTACAGAAGGCCTGGATATCTCTGCTGTAAAGACCCATCAGTGTGATATATGCCAACCTCTCTAGAGTTATTTTTGACATCCTATTAAATATCAAATTGTCTCAATATAGGATCGTTCTTCTCCCATAATCTGTAATGAATCTCCAATATGGATTTCAGAGAGGTAGTAAATAGCTCCATCTTACTGTCTCAGTGACATTGCTACAATCCTGTAAAATATCTGCATTTATTTATTCTACTTCCTTTAGTGACAGAATAACCAGAGCCTTCTCATAGAGATCAGGAAGAAAGTCAAATTTCAAAATCAAAACCACATTCCAAATTTCTTAAAAGATATTTTTTTTTTCAATTCTTTTGTAAAAACATTGGTCACCATTTAACATACAGTGGCAACAAAATGCACTCAATTCACATGCATCAACAAGTCAATAAATCATGATACACAGACAACATGAATTTTAAACAAACAGTACTAAAGTAGCTCATGTTGTATTTAACTATAGTTATGGTGCTTCCAAAAAAGAAATAGCTAATATGAGAAATAAGCTTCCAGTTTCAATCTGAAATAAGGTTATTTGTGACAAGTACCATGAAACTATGGTTTTATGAAGTCATTCTCTTAAAGGGAACCATTTTTCAGAAATCACTTTGTGCAAAGCACCAATACTCATGAGAATAAGATCTTGAAAAGATGTGTACCTTAGATAAGGACAAAAGGGCTCCATTTTTTGAAAGTTAATTATCTGAATGATTCAAATATTTATTATGCTCCCAAATTAAAAGATCTTTCAACATGAAGGCTATATATACTATGTTTTGACACCTTAAATAATTATTCAGACATTCAGCTAAACTGAAAGCTTCTGTAGGACTGGATTACTTTCAAGAGCAAAAAGTGAAAACCAATAATTTTCAAAGCCCTTTCTAAACTCACAGGCAAGATTTCTGGATATGGGATTTAATAAGAAGAATTAATTAGAAGAAAATTTAATTAATAATAAGAAGAAATTAATAAGAAGAAAATTTAAGCACCACAACAAAATAGTTTTTAGAAAAAAGAAAGGACTGGCAATATACAAGTCAGGAACAAATGCACTTGGACATTAAAAAAAAGTTGTTTAGGGCGCCTGGGTGGCTCAGTGGGTTAAGCCGCTGCCTTCGGCTCAGGTCATGATCTCAGGGTCCTGGGATCGAGTCCCGCATCGGGCTCTCTGCTCAGCAGGGAGCCTGCTTCCCTCTCTCTCTCTCTGCCTGCCTCTCCATCTACTTGTGATTTCTCTCTGTCAAATAAATAAATAAAATCTTGAAAAAAAAAAGTTGTTTAAATTAGCACTCTAACCCTATCAGTTAAAATAATTAAAAAAATTCTTTTTGGTATATATGTAGTACTATGTGGAAGATACAGACCAAGATTCTGTTTAAGAAGTCAAGTTTTGGAATTCTAATTTGATCAAATGAGACTATTCTATTATTTGTACACAGTAAGAATGTTATATATTTATTTTTATATGATAATTTATTTTCTTCTTTTCTTTCAAAAATCTATGATTAAAGGATAGCTCTAAGCTATTTTGAAGTGCACAGAGGGTAATTTATGACAAATTGCCTTGTGGGGGAAAAACAGCTCTTCTCAAAATAAGAGGTCAAAGTAAAATGTGCAAATAAATTTTAAACTAAGGTAACTGTAAATCCATCCACTTAAGAAGTTTTCCTTCTTTTGCATCTATTTAGAAATAGTTAAGGTAAGGTAAATAGTTACCTTAATTTCAGTTTTTCTCCTCCATGATGAGTTTACTCTTACAAGTAAGAGTAATTTTTTAGCATTTATATGAGACCACATGCTAACGAACTTTAAGGGCTCATAAAATTTATGACTCATATATAGTTGTACTATATATGTCAGATATGCAAGGCTGGAAATAAGCAATTTCAACCTAGAATATTATTTAAACATCACCAAAGAAGAAAAAGGACCAAAAAAAAAAAAACTTCTCCTCACGTAACATTTGATTACTATTCATAGCCAAAAAGCAAAATATAAAATATTTAGTCTTCACCTCAAAGTAAATTATCCAGAAATAAAACTTCTATGTGATAAGATAAGACATCAGGATTATCAGTATGGAGTATTCAGATTCATTCAGATGAGAAGATGTTTTGGGGAAAAAGAAATCCATCCCAAACAATAGAATTTGTATCTCGTTATACCTTCCAAACATGACTTCAACTTTACCACTTATACCATAAGCCTTCTCAACAGTTCCTATTTTCTTTTTCTCTAAAAAAGTTTTTTAGCCTCTTAATTTCCAAGTGTCATGTCAAACCCCTTATTTTACCCTAATTCCACAATCCCCATTTATAAAAGACCCTAAAATCATCATTTTCTTGGAGCAGAAGCTACCATGTAATGATTTAAAATTGAGAAATTAAAGATAAGAAAAATCAACTGAAAATAATACACTTACTAACATATATGGTTTTATGTAGTAAGGACATCACATAATTACTCATTCTGATTAACCTCTGGCTCTTGAGACATTGAGGTCAGAAAATTAAAGTGAATAATAGATACTTACTTACACATAGATACTTACACATACTTAAAGTGTGTGTCTACCTTTAAACGACTAAGATTTTAAAAAATGACTAAAATTATATGATTGTAAATGTTCAATGTAAAACAGTACAAAATTGATGTTGCCGAAATAGAGTAAAAAAAACCTTTAACTTATATTACACATCTTAAGTAATGTGGCAAACATCTCAAGGCTGAGTTGTAACCAGAGAACAACAGCAACAACAGAAGATCCTTTCATGCATGCACACACATGGAGTAACAAATATGCAAACCCCAACTTAGTATAGTACATCAATGACTGATACTTAAATGATATTTTGATATACGAATAAAAAGGTAAAATGTTGACTGCCATTGATGAAAAAGCATTTCAACAATTTACACAAAATGGATACTAAACATTTTTTAAAAAGATGTCCTAAGAAAACCAAGCCACAATAAGTTAGTGTTTTCCATAATACATGCTGAATTATTTGATCCCGTATCTATACACTGTTATTGTCTTAATTCCTAAATGTTGTGACAGCATATTTAGTAATTGAGGTACATTAGTTTACATCTTTTTATAGGTATTCTAATAGGGTTAATTTTTCTTTTCCAGTTTTTCATCTTCTTCACCTCCTCCAAAGAAAAGCAAAGGAAACATTCCTAGAATGCAGCCAATAGTCACCCCAACAGCTTTGCCCTAAGGAAACAAAAGAAGACATTTTTTGAAAGTTATTTTATCCCTGGAAGAAGGATCCTTGCCTAAGTAGCTATGATAAACAATTACTATGTACCATAAAACTCAACTGTAATTTCCTCTCTTTTGATCATAGTAACTTACATGTTAAAATAAGTCATATACGACAAAGGACACAAGCATATGCCAAGGAGAAAAGATAGTTTCATAAATGGTGTTGTGAAAACTAGACAGCTACATGCAAAAGAATGAAACGGACCACTTTCTTACACCAT
Organism: Mustela nigripes; assembly: GCF_022355385.1. NCBI lineage: Eukaryota > Metazoa > Chordata > Mammalia > Carnivora > Mustelidae > Mustela > Mustela nigripes. The sequence continues at coordinate 181,742,419 of NC_081559.1, forward strand.
ACACAATAATAAACTCAAAATGGATTAAAGATCTAAATGTAAGATCTAAAATCATAAAGATCCTAAAAGAAAATACAATCAGTAATCTCTTGGACATCAGCCTTAGCAAAATTTTTCTGGCTCTGTCTCCTTAGGTAAGAAAAAACAAAAGCAAAAATACACAATTGAAACTACTTGAAACTGAAAGCTTTCTGCAGCATAAAGGAAACCATCAACAAATGACAAAGCAATCTACTAAATGGGAGAAAATATCTACAAATGATATAACCAATAAGGGGTTAATATACAAAATATATAAAGAATTCATACAACTTAACAGCAAGAAACAATCTGATTAAAAAATGGGTAGAGGCCCGAATAGACATTTCTCAAAGAAGACATACAGATGGCCAACACATGAAAAGTTGTTCCATACTACTAGTCATCAGGGAGATGTAAATCAAAACCACAATGAGATATCACCTCACTCCTTTCAGAATGACTAAATCAAAAACACAAGAAACAAGAAGTGGAGAAAAAGGAACCCTCATGCACTATTGGTGGGAATACAAACTGGTGCAGCCACTATGGAAAACAGTACGGAGGTTCCTCAAAAAATTAAAAATAGAACTATCATATGATCCAGTAATCACACTACTGGGTATTTACCCAAAGAATACAAAAACACTAATTCAAAAGGATATACACCTCCCTATGTTTATTGCAGCATTATGTACAACAGCCAAACTATGGAAATAGCCCAAGTGTCTACTGATGGGTGAATGGATAAAAACGTGTACACACACACACACACGAATAGTATTCAGCCATAAAAAAGAATGCAACAACATGATGGATCTAGAAGACATCATGCTAACTGAAATAAGTCAGAGAAAAGCAAATACCATATGATTTCAATCATATGTGGAATTTAAGAAAAAACAAAGGAGGTGGACCATACGAGACTATGGACTCTGAAAAACAATCTGAGGGTTTTGACGGGGCGGGAGGATGGGAGGTTGAGGTACCAGGTGGTGGATATTAGAGAGGGCACGGATTGCATGAAGCACTGGGTGTGGTGCAAAATTAATGAATACTGTTATGCTGAAAATAAATAAAAAATAAATTTAAAAATAATAATAATAAAATAAAATGATTACTGATTTAAAAAAAAAAAAGAAAAGAAAAAAACAAAGGGGGGAAAAAAAGAAAAACAAACCAAAAACAGATATTTAACTATAGAGAACAAACAGATGGTCATCAGACAGGAGGTGAGTAGAACAGGTGAAGGGGGCAAAGAGTACACTTATCTAAATGAGCACTGAGTAATAAACAGAATTGTTCCATCACTGTATTATACACCCGAAGCCAATTTAACACTGTATGTTAACTAGACTGAAATTTAAAATTCAAAAAAAAAAAAAGAAGAAATAACAAATGTTGGTGAGGATATGGAAAAAAGGGAACCCTTGTGCACTGCTGGTCAGAATGTAAATTGGTACAGTCACTATCAAAAACAGAATGAAGGTTCCTAAAAAATAAAAAATAAAAATACCATATGACCCACTAATTCCACTTTTGAGTATTTACCCAAAGAAAATAAAAACACTAATTTGAAAAGATATATAAATAACCCTATATTTAGTGTAGCATTATTTACAATGGCCAAGATATGGAAGCAACCTAAGGGTCCATAAATAGATGAATAAAGATGTAGTATATGTATACATGCACACACACATGCATATACATGTGTGCAGGTATAGGTCTATGCATGTATACATATTTGTGTATGTGTGTATATGTATTATACTACATATGTATATGTATGTATACTACATATATACATTTTATGCTTGCATGTGTATATACATGTTTATGTGCACGCGCATGCGCACGCGCGCGCACACACACACACACACACAGACAATGGAGTATTACTCAGCCATAAAAGAGAATGAAATCTTGCCATCTGTGACAATGTAGATGGACCTAGAGGGTATTATGCTAAACGAAATAAGTCAGACAGAAAAAGACAAATAACACATGATTTCATTTATATGTGGAATCTATAAAACAAAACAAACAAAAAATAGATACAGACTCACAGATACAGAAAACAAAGCGGTGGATGCCAAAGAGGAGGAGATGGAGGGGGTGGGTGATACAGGTGAAGGCAATAAGAGTACAAATTTCCAATTATAAAATAAGTAAGTCATGAGAAAGAAAAGTACAGCACAGGAAATATAGTAAAAAATGTTGTACACTAACTTTGCATAGTGAAGGATGGTGACTACACTTATTGTGATATTTTGTAATATATATAATTGTTGAATCACTATGTTGTACTCCTGAAACTAAATTAATATTGTATGTCAACTACACTTTAAGTGGACATTGGGGAGGATATATCCTATGGTGAGAAAAAAATGAAAAAAAAATTAAATCTACAGTAAAAAACAAAAACAATTTAAAAATAAGCTATAAAAAGGTTCTAGAACAAGTAATATTTAAAGTTCAATGCAACTAGGAAAAACTGTTTTTTTTTTTCAAATTGCCAAGAAATAACTCCACAGAAATATTCAAGTAGAAAAATACCTTTTAGAAATTGTACATACATTTTCACTTCTGAAGATAGGGGAAAAAAACCTCACCAAACACTCTTAATATATTTGGATTTGCTCCTTTTTGTATATATTCCTTTTCAATATTTATCCCCATGTATATGTAATTATATGTAGGTCTGATCATTATGTAAAATAAACATAGCTTTGTTTTCTGCCTCAATCCACCCCCCACACCACACATGTTATAATATGCTCTTTTTTTCAAACTGTTTCATAAACTTAATAGAAAAATTCTAAATTCCACTGAATTGATGGCCTATAGTATGTTTAAAGCAGTCCTTACACCACTGAAAGTCACTGCTTTTTCACCAGTATAAGTGATATTGTAATAAACATTTCTGTGTGTACTTTTTCCCAATGATTTATTTAAAAATCAAATAATATGAATATCTGTGCATATTCATAGGGTAATGAATGCTATGCTGTCTATTCTAGACAAAAAAGACTGCAAATACATATATATCAATTGAAATACAGTTGACCCTTGATCAATACAGGTTTGAACTGTGTGGGTCCACTTATATATGGGTTTTTACAGTGCAGTACTATAGATATATTTTCTTTTCCTCATGATTTTTTAGCAACATTTTCTTTTCTCTAGCTTACTTTATTGTAAGAATACTGTATATAATATGTGTAACATAAAATATGTTAATTGACTACATATGTTATTGATAAAGCCTCCAGTTAACAATAAGCTATTAGTAGTTAAGTGTTTGGGAAGTCAAAAATTATATGTGGATTTTCAACTCATGAAGGGGATGATGCCCCTAACCTCCAGTTGTTCAAGGGTCAACGTATATGTATATGTATGTGTATATGTATATGTACACACATATGATATATACATATATATGATATATACACACCAATTTTTATATAATCATACCTATGCTATGAACACTTTTAAAATTTTTATTTTTGTAAATAATTTTTTAAATTTGCATTTCTAGGGTGACCATCTAGGTTAAACATTTTCAATTAAGTTTTATTTCTTCATAATAAACATTTATTGAAAATCTACTATGTGCCAAACTCTGTGCTAAGTATACCGAGACACAGACTAATCAGATGCAGTCTATCTCTCTCTTCTAGGAACTTCCAGTTAGTTATAAAGAGAAAAGCAAATAAACAAAACAAGTTCTATCAAGTATTACTGGTGCTATGATGGCTACATGATCAATGGTCTTGAATAAAATATTTTTTCCTATACATTGTCCATTTATCTATCAGACCCTACAGGTTTTCTAATAAATTTCAAGATTAGACATTAGTGTTTCAACAACAGCTTGCATAAAAATTTTCAACTCTGTTATTTTTGGGTGGTGGCAGTATGTCTGTGCTTTATATAACAGTCATTTTCATCATGTCAAACTTTGAAAGTATCACTCTTACAGAGTTTTAATAAACAGAAGTTTTCTTCATTCCAGATGCCGAAAAAGTTTATCCTAGATCCTTATCTTGACCTTTAAGTTTGTATTCATTTATATTTATTTATATATACAGAGAGAGACTATTTTATTATGGATTCCGGACTTTCCTACATTCACGAAATGTCCGCTGCCGCGTCTGCTTCTCACCCATTCTTCTACTTCTCACCCATTATTACTACTGTCCAGGGAAACCAAGGCTTTCTTCTCTACCTTCCTACTTACTTTAGGATTTCTAGTTAATGAGTCTCAACCCAATTATCTCAACGGGTCATAAAGTCAATAGGGCAGAAAGGGAGGAAAGAAGTGGGATACCCTGATTCAGAACCTGAAACATCTTTCCACTCAAAAATCAGTTACTTATATATTATTACCAGGTCTTATGATATCCTAGGCATTATAGTTAACTAGAACTTAAGTACATTCATAATATGGTTCAGCAAGAAAATATTTTCTGAGTTTCAAATAGCCAAATTATAAATGAGCTTTTAAAATACAACCTATGTCAATAGGAACCTGCCTGTGTATTTGCATATGTTCCATTATGGGTCAATTTCAGAATTAGCTTATGTCATGAATAGACTGCTGATCACTAACTTAAATTACTTCAGGCTATTTGCTAATTGAATTTTATGTTACAGAGTAGATTTCATCTTAACATAAAAGAAGCAGAGTCAACAACTAAGAAATAATATCACTTCATATGCTGGTGGAAGATCTATCAAAATACAAACATACACACACACACTAGCTTAGTAATTGAAGTACTTGTATAATAGGAGAGGGGAATAGAACTGCTTATAATACAGAAAGAAAAACAGAATTATCAACTATGCGAGAAGAAAGCCTAGGAAAATAATCTTCTGTTGATCCTAACTGTAGTGCTAAATGTTAAGCCAAATTGCTAGAATGTTAGGATATCCTGATTCCTCAACAACTCTGGCAGATCTTAGCCAGCTAATCTCACTTCAATTTATCTACGAATTGCAGTATATGGACACCTTTGTATGATTTTTACAAAGAAATAGTTAAGTCTAATGTGGAGCCCGAGATTTGCATTTCTAACAAGTTTCCAGGTAGTGTTGGCCCTGCTGACATTTCACTTTGAGAAGCACCCATCCTGTATAATCTCACTTTCTCCCGTGGTTTTAACTATCACCTTTTCAGTGAGGCCTGCAGACCCTCCTATTTAATCCTGCAAGCTGTCTCCATAGCAGCACTCCCAACCTCTTTTACCCTACTCTGCTTTCTTTTTTTCTTTAATTCCTTTAAAATTTGTGAATTTCTAGTACATTAAGCATTTTATTTATCAGATTTTTTTATTATCTTCTCTCCACTGCTAGAATGTCAGACCCACCAGAAAAAAATATCTTGTTTGGTTAACCAATATATTCAAAACTCCTACATATGTACTACGCATACAGCAAGTAAACAATGAATTTTGTTGAATTATTAATAATACTAATCATCTCTAATTCAGACCTCTCTAACTCTTCACTTTTAATCCAAATGCCTACCAGGTATTACCATTTGAATGTCCTATAAGCATCTCAAATTCAACTTTATCGAATTGAAAACAGAACTCATAACCTTCCCTTACTAACTTGTCCTTCCTCTTTTTCTTCTTGACTTAATTGGTGGCATCGTGATCCATCTAGTTTCCTTCCTACTTAAGTCTTCGCTAGAATGCCATCACCTAAGGTATGAGGTTCAAGCTCCTTAGTAGAGCTTATACAATGTCTTTCCTGTCTGATCCATTCTTACTTCTCCAGTGCTATTTCCTACTGCTGCTTCACTCTTCAACTACTACATTTTATAGTCCAGCAATACCCTAATTTCTTGTATTTCTCTAAACATACCCCGTTTTTATCATGTCTTTCTACCTCCTAGTCAATGTACTCAGATTCTCTTGTTCACCTAGTAAACATCTCATCAATAACACAAAAATCAGCTGAGATCCAATTTTCACCAAGAAATCTTCCCACCAAAAGAAATTTCTCCCCACAACGTATTAATTCTCTTACTTGTGCTATTGCTATATCTAGTGCATAATTCTATAACTGCATATGTTACACTAAATTATAGTTTGTTTACAGATCTGGTTCTTCACCTAAATAATTCTTAAAAATAACTGTAATTTATATTCATTTTATATCCTTCAGTCTCTACTATATGACAGATAGTCCTTAACATTAACTGAATCATATAAAGAATATTCTAAAAATCAAGTATACCTACAAAAAATAGACAATAAAAAATTATTGTTCTTCTGAAAACTGCCAAAGCTTAGAAAATTTTTCTAAAAACGCCACTCAAATCAATTTAGTCTCAAATTTCTCAAAAGAATTGAATTATACATTATCTTATTCTGGCTACCTGAATACATTATCATAAACCATATACAGTACTTACAAAATGTGTACTAACACGTGTTTGCCACATGTCCACTTGCTTTGGTGTAAGATCTGGAATTGATAGGCCTAATCTGGAAGCCAAAGCTTCAACATAACCTGCAAGTCTTTAAAAAAACACAAGGACAGAATATAAGTTTTTAAAGAGACACATAAACATCCTCAGATAATAAACAAATTGCTCCAAAAAGAAACAAGATAATTTTACACCTGTAACTGGCACTCTAGAAATTGTATAAATGCTTACTTACAATTTCCATTTTTATCGTGCATAAATACACAATTTAAAAACATTTTAATATTAATATTTTCATATATAGATAAACTAATTGACTTAAAGCAAATACTCTTATTTTATTTTATTTATTTATTTTTTTGAGAGAGAGCAAGCAAGGGGGTTGGGAGAGTGGAAGAGGGTAGAGGAAGACAGAATCTCAAGCAGGCTTTACACCCAATGCACAGCCTGACACAAGGCTCAATCTCACGACCCAGATATCACGACCTGAGCTGAAATCAAGATTCAGATGCTTGGGGCACCTGAGTGGATCAGTTGGTTAAGTGACAGAATCTCAAGCAGGCTTTACACCCAATGCACAGCCTGACACAAGGCTCAATCTCACGACCCAGATATCACGACCTGAGCTGAAATCAAGATTCAGATGCTTGGGGTACCTGGGTGGATCAGTTGGTTAAGTGTCTACCGTAGGCTCAGGTCATGATCCCAGGGTCCTGGGTCTGAGCGCTGCATGGGGCTCCCTGCTCAGCAGAGAGCCTGCTTCTCTCTTTACCTCTGTGACTCTCCCTGATTGTGAGGGCACTCTCTGTGTCAGATAAATAAATAAAATCTAAAAAAAAGATCCTTAACTGACTGAACCACCCAGGCACCCCTCTCTCTTATTTTAAAAGATCATTTCAAGGTATAAAAAAAACAAAAACAAAAACAAAAACCTTGCAATAAAATCATAGTCATGCACTCCAAATTAAAAGCAAAGCACGTTAACATATGCTACTAGATGGGTGCGCCTGGGTGGCTCAGGTGGTTAAGCATCTGCCTTTGGCTTGGGTCATAATCCCAGGGTTCTGGAATCGAGTCCCACATGGGCTCCCTACTCGTTGGGAAGTCTGCTTCTCCCTTTCCCTCTGCCCCTTTTCCTGCTCATGCTCTCTCTCGCCCACTCTCTCTCTCACACATAAATAAATAAAATCTTTTAAAAAACCAACCATGATATTAGATTGATATACTAAGAAAAACAGACTAGAACTTTCAGGGCAATCTCAAGTATTTATTTCCCATCAGTTATTGGATATAAACTCATTTTGTCAACTGTAAGAAAGATAAAAATATGGATCCCAATATCAGATATATTAACTTCTAAAAAATCTGCATACCTAAGAGTCAAGAAAACATATTTGTTATTTAATGATATTTTTTAAAGGCAGAGGAGAAATAGTTTTTAAATATAAAGACTCCCAACACAATCTTATCTCTAATCAAAAATAACTAATTAATGATATAATCTAAAATTAAATGGCCTTAAAATCTATCAGACCGGAGATGTGGTATATATACACAATGGAATACTATGCAGCCATCAAAAGAAATGAAATCTTGCCATTTGCGACAACATGGATGGAACCAGAGCGTATCATGCTTAGCGAAATAAGTCAGGCGGAGAAAGACAACTATCATATGATCTCCCTGATATGAGGAAGTGGTGTTGCAACATGGGGGCTTAAGTGGGTACGAGAAGAATAAATGAAGGAAGATGGGATTGGGAGGGAGACAAACCATAAGTGACTCTTAATCTCACAAAACAAACTGAGGGTTGCTGGGGGGAGGGGGTTTGGGAGAAGGGGGTGGGATTATGGACATTGGGGAGGGTATGTGCTTTGGTGAGTGCTGTGAAGTGTGTAAACCTGGTGATTCACAGACCTGTACCACTGGGGATAAAAATACATGTTTATAAAAAATAAAAAATTATATTAAAAAAAAAATCTATCAGACCGGGTGCCTGGGTGGCTCAGTGGGTTAAGCCGCTGCCTTCGGCTCAGATCATGATCTCAGAGTCCTGAGATCGAGTCCCACATCGGGCTCCCTGCTCAGCGGGGAGCCTGCTTCCCTCTCTCTCTCTCTCTGCCTGCCTCTCCATCTACTTGTGATTTCTCTCTGTCAAATAAATAAATAAAATCTTTAAAAAAAAATAAAAATAAAAAATAAAAAAAAATCTATCAGACCACTTAGTTCTATTATATATAAAAAGCTATCATAGTAGCTGTGACATTACATTAACATTAATGTTGAAAATGGGGAAATAGAATGTGTACGGGGTGATATCATTATAGATTTATGTCAGGAATTGGAGAAATATAAAATTTATGCCCTGGTCCAAAAACAAGAAACTCTGTGTTTTAACAGTAGCTTTGGCCCCAAACTCCAGTACAGAAGTCTAATCACAGGGTCAGATCACTTATGAAGCCACCTTTTCCTAGATTATAAGGCTAAATTTCTGGTAGGCCCAAATCCAAATCTCAAAACTTACTACTCTCATGAATCATGGAAGGAAAAAACAGAGCCAAAGACTGAGCAAAAAAGAGTACGTTTATTACAATAATTAATGCCAAGTTGGTCTAACTTATACTTCCCAGGCTTCCTCAAGCTCAGGAGGCAGCCCAGGCCATGTGTTGCTTGGAAGAGAGAATGTAAAATGAGAAAGAGAGAAAGCTGGCCTTTTCTAAGTAGACATTCTCACTTTATTTCATCATTCCAGCCACATAGAATAAAGAGAGCAAAAACTGGCCAAACCCATGTATGCTCTGGCATTATTCCTTCTGAAAGCTCCTCTCTCCAGAAAACATGCCCAGTCAGTATTCCTCATATTTGAACCATATCTCTTATCTTTGAGCTTAATGGGAGAAGAGTGGGGTGAAATAATGACGGGGTTCTTGGTTTTAATTTTTTTTATTTTAATTTATTTTATTAATTTTAATTTAACTTTATTTGGTTTCAATTCTTTAATTTTAATTCTTGGTTTTAATTCTGTCTCACTTTGGAAATGTCTATCAAAAATACATATGAATACTTCAGTAATGCTTACATTACAGTTGTTTTAGAAAAACTTTTAGCATGTATCAATCTCTTGAGAAGATTTTTAAACACAAATTCCGGGTCCCTAAACCTAGAGACACAAGTTCCAAGGCATAAACCAGGCATTTGTATTTGATGCACACCAAAGATTTAGTACTACTGATTTAGAAATGTTAAGTTTAAAACTTTAGTTTGAAAACACACACACAAAAAATGTCCCATATTTTTTATCTTTCTCAATTAAAACACGGGGAAGAGAAAGAGGGCAAGGTCAGAATACACATGCACAAATGAATAAGTGAATGGACCTACCCAAGTCCAGCTAAATCTGACACAAGATTTCCTAAAGCAGCAGCTAAAAAAGTGAGAAGTGGATAAGTGAATTGTTACATGGAAGTCAGAAAAATCATTATAATACATCACTATATCATCAATGAAGCACTCATCTGGACGAGTAATCACAAGTTTCTGAAACTACAACAGCTATGTATCCAAAGTTACTCATTGCAAAGCTCTGAACTTCAAGATTTCAAAATAGAACACAAGTCTTTTGGGATATAATGTTCTCCTTCCATCAAGTAGTAGGCTTTTTCTGTTGTGGCAGCCATTTGGAAACCATTTTGGTTTCAATACCTATACAGTATTTTGTGTATCCTTCATTATATTTAAGGAGATTTGGATATTTGGAAGTTAAAGTAAACCTTTATGCATAGCTCTGAAATTTGAGAAAATCACAGAGAAGAAACGAAGTTTCACCATCATGAAAAACAGAGTGGTAACTAGGGGAAAGAAAGTAATAGAGCCAATCTTATATTTCCTTCTTTGATGTTCCTAAACAATTTGAAAATAAATTAGTAGAAACAAGAGCACAAAGGTTTTGGGGTAACACTGAATTAAGAGAAAAATTTATTTAATATAGTCAGTATAGCATTGTTACTCATTAACATTAAGCACCTAAAATTTCTCAGGAAAAAAGTGCTACATATACAACATTAAGAATCTGAAGAACAGGATTAGGTAGACAAATAGACATTTCAATGAGTAAACTTATTTAAATAAATCATCCTCTTCTAAGTCCAACCTGCTAAAATATTTTATAAATATATGGGCAATGGAATAATAATGACTTATTAAATACCTGCCATAGTTGAGATTCCCAAAATAATTCCAATAGACATCTCAATATGGGTTCCCTGAAAAATGATTACAAAGAAATTAATTTAAAAATTAATGCTGAAGTGACTGTAAAAAAGAGCAAAGTCTTAATGAAAACAGATAAACTGCTTAAGCCAACAGGTTACTACAGCAAAATTATATATATAAAATATGCCAAAATATTCATATAATACAGTAATGCATTTAACTATTAAATATATGCATTCATGCAAAACATCATCAGTATCATTTGATTTATTAAAATCAGGCTTTTATAAAAAATAAAAATAGCAACAAACAATTATAATAAAAACAGCAATATAATTCATTGTTAAAAATCTAGAATTTGTATTTTCCAACAACAAAGATAGATTCTTTAAACTTCTTGGAACACAAAAACCAACTCCCCTAATTTTAAATCTTAATTTAAGCTATTATTTAAGCTACCAAAAGAGTAAAAAAAAAGACTAAACTAATTTCTAGGGCCCCAAGAGATCACAGACTTCAAAAATTCTCTTGTAACACTGAGTACACTTTAACTATTACATAGTGAGACTATATGATACATTTATGAGCAACAACAGTAATTTGTACAATAGCTAGCACCTCAGTAAAAAACAAGGTCCTGAGTTTACTGAGAGAGTTTCAAAATTTCCACACCCATCCCATTCCCTATAGACAAGAGGCACTCGTATTTTTACTTCCATTTTAAAGAGAAGGAACCAGGGGTGCCTGGGTGGCTCAGTGGGTTAAAGCCTCTGCCTTTGGCTCAGGTCATGATCCCAGAGTCCTAGGATCGAGCCCCGCATCAGGCTCTCTCCTTAGCAAAGAGCCTTTCTTCCCCCCCACTCTGCCTGCCTCTCTGCCTGCTTGTGATCTCTGTCTGTCAAATAAATAAATAAATAAATAAATAATCTTAAAAAAAAATAAAGAGAAGGAACTGAAATGAAGAAGATTAAACTAGTCTAATGGGTTACTACACAGAATAAAGGAGAAATCCTATGATCTATTGTGCTGAGCTCTAATACTTAGCCAATGCTGCCATCAGTAGACTTAATTTTCCTCCTGAATACTGATGCTTGAAAATTTCTAAATAAATTTTAAAATCACAATGGTACTTATGGAGGATAAAAGGGAATGTCCTATCCAGTATATAAAAATATTGCATTACTCAATTATTTATAAAACTGAAGAGAAGCTGAGTTAAGTTTCCTCATTTTCCCCTCACCTAGCTCTTTTGGTTCCATCTCTTTAAAACACAATTCTTGGGGTGCCTGGGTGGCTCAATCAGTTAAGCGGCTGCCTTAACTGGAGTCGTGATTCCAGGGCCCTGGGATTGAGTCCCACGTTGGGCCCTCTGTTCAGTGGGGAGCCTGGTTCTCCCTCTCCCTCTGCCTGCTGCTCTACCTGCTTGTGTGTGTGCTCTCTCTCTCAAAATAAATAAATAAAATCTTTTAAAAAATGAAATAAAATTCTTGCTGGATACGGAGAGAACAGCCTGATGCATAAAAGTCCCAGGTATTTAAAATCACAAGGAAGGTTGTGAAGGAACCACATCCCCAAGAAAAGAAGAACAAAACATGCGTAAGGAATAAAGATGTGTATCTTTATATATAGATGGGGGGAAAAAAAACCCACACAAAACACTCCAAAAAAAACTGGAGCACTTATATAGAACGATGGAGCGATGTACCTAACATGTACAGTATATAAAAAATAAATATACCATCTTTAGCAGCAATGAATCACTATCACTAGGAGTGCCCCAGCAAAAATCTGCTTGCTATACATGTGCTTAAAAAGTACTTAGGTGATTAAGCATTTAGTTGAATTTAAGAAACCTGAAGGACCTTCTAATAACATAAAAGCTTCAAATAAAATCAAAGACAGTTTGAGGACAACAAACTACCAGTCTTTACTTTTTCCCACAGTTACATCAAGTTTTATTTTGTACATCTAATACTAGTTATCTTAAATTTACATCTGGTTCATCACCTGAGTACAATTAAATTACTCTAGAATTCTAATAAATCCTATTCTAATTAAATTTTAAGAAACATAATCCAAAAAAAACACTAAAATGTCATAAAAAGCAATCCTAGTAATATAAAAATATAATAAACTATGAAACCAAAGGCTGAGTATGAACAGCAGCCAACAATAAAGGTCAGTCTATTACAGGAAGCTACACAGGAATTTGTTTTGATGACTACAACTAGGATAGCAACCAAGAGAGTACAACAGGGAAGAGGAAAACATCAAATGTCAATGACATAATAGAAAAGAAGAATCAAATATTTCCTTAACTTACTATCTTAAAACAGTCATAGCTATCTCATAATGTTAGGAGGAAATCAGTGTTTTCAAATAATTAAAAGGTGAAAGACATTCTTAAGATAATGATCACTACTTATTTTCCTATGTATAGATTCTAGAGTTGTATTACTTATGTATTTTAGTTTTAGCAGTCTATTTATTATAAAACCTCTTTGGGAAATTTCACTGTCCCTGAACTGGTTTGCAATTATCACTGAATAACAATTTTGCCACACAACTGCTCTTATTCGGGTATTGAAGTCAGTGATTTAAACATTTATTTCAAAAGTAAAAATTGGGGCGCCTGGGTGGCTCAGTGGGTTAAGCCGCTGCCTTCGGCTCAGGTCATGATCTCAGGGTCCTGGGATCGAGTCCTGCATCGGGCTCTCTGCTCAGCAAGGAGCCTGCTTCCTTCTCTCTCTCTCTCTCTGCCTGCCTCTCAGTGTACTTGTAATTTCTCTCTGTCAAATAAATAAATAAAATCTTTAAAAAAAAAAAAAAAGCAAAAATTGGTATTATGTCCCTGCAACTGGATTTCAATGTAAACGTCAAGAACAAGTTAATAACTTGTAACAAGTCAATAACAAGTTATTAACTCGGAGTCAACCATCTCAGACCTGGAAAAATAGTTCACTCTTGGTTATACTATAAGACACAGGCCTGAGTAACAGAAAACAGTCAACCACTTTACAATAATTTGACTCTAGAGTGTGTGTGTTTCACTTTGTTCATAGCTGTATTTAGATGCAGATTTTCTGTTACTTCAGATATTTATTTCAAATAAATAATAACACACTGTGAAATGCAGGATCTATGAAGTTACCCAGTTTCCCTATTCTGATCTCTCTTCAAAATCTCTATTCACCCTTCTTTATGCAAAATATATCACCTCAGTACTTCCTTGTAGCAAGGATAGTTTTTTTAGTATTTGACTAAGGTCTGTCTTATTGAGATGGAAAAAAACAAATGAATATGAAGGTGGTAGGTATGGATACCAGCTGTCAATTAAGACAAACTGAAATACTGAATTGTATAAAACTGAAAGAAATACTTGTCACAGAGAAACTTCAACCAATCTATTTAAGAACACATCAAGTCTTACCTACAGCTTATAAATCCATCATAATGGGGTTTCCATTATAATTAGATATGTTTTATTATTTAATAACTATTTAAATAATCTCACCAACTCAAATTTTAGTAATTTCATTGAAAGCGGTGTGGTTCTAAGTTGCTTAATATTCACAGATATATTCTCATATTCACAGATACATAAATTGGCCAATTCTTATATATATATTAGAAAAAATGTCATGATCAGTCAAAAAAACTAGCATTCTGATATTATATTTTAGAGGCTCTTGCCAGGCTACTTTGCTAAAGAACTACACAATGGGTGCTTCCACATTCAAGCTGTGTGCATGCTAGAGTACCTGCTGTGAATATTTAGGCAGCAAGATACCTTCCTATTATATGAACACAGGTGAGCAGCCAGACTTTCTGGATAGCCTGGCACTGTTAATCTGGATATAAGATGAGACTATATAATAGCAAAAAAAAAAAAAAAAAAAATCTTTTCAGATATTCTTTTAAGAATTTTAGATATTCTTTAAAGAAATTTTATAATCATCAGAGACTATGGACTCTGAAAAACAATCTGAGGGGATTGAAGTGGCGGGGGTGTGGGAGGTTGGGGTACCAGGTGGTGGGTATTATAGAGAGCACGGATTGCATGGAGCACTGGGTGTGGTGAAAAAATAATGAATACTGTTTTTCTGAAAATAAATAAATTGAAAAAAATTTTTAAAAAAAGAAATTTTATAATCTACACAATGTAAATTTTACTTTTAGTATAATTTTGTTTTAAAATCGAATGTTCTATTTACATCCATCTGTAGTACATATGACCTCCAAGACCTAAAGAAAACCAAAAAAACCCCCTTGCTCTCATATGTATTTTTCTCACAATGATCCCCAAATCATTTTTTTTTTTTAAGCAGTCTCCTGCACAACAACTACCATTTACATCATTTTTTTCAAGTTAGAGTCAATGAAGAGAGTGGATAGACCACTGGGCAGTTTTAGAAGACTTGCATTTTAATCCACAGATTCATCTCTGACTTTCGAAATTGGACCAATATTGGTATTCATTAACAAAATGTATCACTCAGTGGTAGGAAAGGTAAAGAAGCCTTCTCAGGGACTAAACACTCTTAAGGAACACAATTACATTAAAATAACCACAGAGAAGGGGAACTTTTTTTAACACTACAATGGAACAAAGACACCCTTTAAGACAATTCTCCATGGGAAAACTAAACAAGGAACTAACCAAATAACATATATGTGATGAGAACTGTCAATAAAATTAAAGAACGTCAGAAAATTTTATATACTTTTTCCTTGAATAAGAATGTTTAAACTAGAACAGAATAATATTGACCTAATAACTATGTGTTTATTATGGTCAATGGTTTGCCAAAAGTCTTAATGATTAATACATGTAATGCCTTAAAACTGAACGATAGTCTTATTAACATGAAATATAGTAAAAAGTAGCCTTGTTCATTATGATGTTAATTAAAATCTTATAGCCAGGATATATAAATTATTAGGAAAATTTCGACTACACTAATTGCTTTATTAACTCAAAATAGAAGGGTAAAAGAAAGAACTTACTGCAACAATCATTATTGCATTATCCAAAAAGCCAAACCCTATGAAAGGTATCGCATTGTGGATGAATACTGAAAAACATCAAAAACAGAAAATATATTTTAGGATTTCTATAATTTTAAATGAGAACACAGACCATATGATTAAAGTCTCCTAAACAGATTTGACAACCTTTGAAATTTGCTTTTAATTCCCCATAGCCAAAAGATTCTACTTCTGCTATAAGCTTAATTACTTCCTAAAAGCTACACTAGTGAAACAAAACAAAATTAAAAAATACGTAACATGTAAAAATAACTATGTTAAGATTTCTGGGTTGTTTTCTTACTAGCTACATGTACAAAGAACTACAGTTAACAGCAGAACAAATAAGTAAATACATATTACAAGTACCATGTTTTACCTGTTTAATTGCTATTGATATCAATCTGTTTCTTATACCTAAAAACTGATATCATAAAATTAATATCCATGTTAGAAATAATAAAAAATACCTTGAATCAAATTTCAGGGAAGCTAAATGGTCAATTTTACTCACTAAACAATTTTTTAACAAATGTGAGAAAAATGTGATCATCTCATCTATATTCACCATCTATATGCAGTCTTTTCCCCCCTCACAATATTGGTATCCCTGGAGGCTTTCACAAACTATTTGATTTAAATCAAAATGTAATTTGGCCTTATCCTAACAGATAAGATAAGATAGATAAGAAAAATCTGATCTATCTAATACAGAATCTGAATGAGCTGACATAATAGAAGTGTAACAAGGAAGAACTAGTATCTACATATTAAACATTCAGCCTCACTTTTTTCATATTTGCATCTTCAGCACATTGCAGTATGCATAGTGCATTGCAGACACTTAATGAACATTAGTTAATTAAGTTGAGGACCACTAACCTGGAAAGGAAGAGAATTCCATATTAAGAGAATTGAAGGCAGACTGTGAAACAGATTAAAAGCTGGGAGAGTTAAAAGACTTTATTCTGATTCATCTATAAAATTGCCAAGACATAGCCAACATCAATTCAACTGATGACTTTTTTAGATAAATATCAAACTTGTGAGTTTTATAACATATCCAGCAAATACTTCCTTAAGTGAATTGGTTGTGTGTGTTCAGTGACTTTAGAATGTTTTTCTTTTTAATGCAGTTAAGTCCAAGTGTTAATTAAAATATAATCCAGAAGTTATTAAAGTTTGACATTACTCTAGCAAGTTCTGGGCCAACCCAGGAAAGGCTAATAAGCAGTTAACAAAACAAAACAAAAAAACACTCTACCCAAAACCACTACTGAAGACGAAGGTCACAGGAAAAGGGTATATGTATCCTAGGTCATTTCAGATTTCTTCTTATTATCAAATAAGAATGTTCAAGATAAAAAGTAGCATCTTTTTAATTATAAAGAAAATTATTTTTAAAAGGTATTATTTTAAAAGCTATTAAAGATGGTAAGAATCAAATAGCTGATTAATGAAATGGGATTTTTCAATTGAAGAGTCTAGTCTTGGGGCACCTGGGTGGCTCAGTGGGTAAAGCCTCTGCCTTCAGCTCAGGTCTTGGTCTTGGGGTCCTGGGATTGAGCCCCTCATAGGGCTCTCTGCTCAGTGGGGAGTCTGCTTCCCGCTCTCTCTGCCTGCCTCTCTTGTCTACTTGTGATCTCTCTCTCTCTCTGTCATATAAATAAACAAATAAAATCTTAAAAAAAATAAAGAGTTTAGTCTGAGTTCTTTGATTTTGTCCAAGTCTAGTTGCTTAACTATTAGACATTCAAACTTTTATAATAAGCAACTTTAAAGAATAAAATATATCATGCGTTTATGCTTAGACCTAAATAAATGTGTCCTATAAGTAAAAAATTTATTATCAACACAAAGAAAAAAATGCAATTTTCAAATTGTTAAATAAACATATACCGGACATTCCATCTGGCATTAGTTATAAAAATATGTAAGACTTGGTTACCAACCCTCAAGAAGTTTGGGTATGATAACATACCATATGAACAGTTAACTTTGATCAATAGAACCAAAAAACTGATAATAGCACTATCCATTGTTATGAACATGAATTTGCATGAACCTAGGCTAGTAGGATCAGGAAAAGCTACCAGAAGAAGAAAAGTCTTAAAGAATTCTTAAATGTACTTGGGAAAAGTTATTATTTCTAATATAAATTATACTCTACCTCTTGGAGAAAAAAGAACTGGGTAGTTAACTAAGTTTTTAAAAATCTTGTAAATTTGCTCTCCAGTATCTAATGATCTCCTATTAATTTGTGATTTCTTCAATTTCCTTTGGGAAATACTACTCTCTAACAGAAAATCACTTGAATTCACTGTACTGTTAAAATACTCTCTTCTTTTGTTGTCTTTATAATAAGACCCCACACTGTTTTACATTATGCCCGTGTTAGCCTTGCCTATTTATTCCCATCTTAACAGAGTAAAGAAAGTACACCAGCACCATTATAAGCTTCTTCTTCGTGATGGTCTTAAATGAACTTAACTTTCTTCATCATCACAAATAGCAAGCTGTAAGTATTTTCTCCACCAGAGAACAGTTCTACCTAGCTCAGACTTTCTAGTTATGAAATTATCCAACTTAAATCCAAACTAAAGTAAATATATTCTTTTTTCTGGGAATTAAGAAAACCTATTCAAAAGTATACTTTTAGTTCTAGATGGTGACAACAGTTTAACAATGTTAGATACTATTAACAATATTAGAAATTCCATAATATTGTAATATGTTATAAACTTTTTGTTTCAGCATGATAAATAAGATAACCCACTCTACCTGGAAAAATTAAATTTACTCACTCTTCTATATTAATAGAAATGATACCTTTTTTATGTCTAAAAGACAGATGTACAAATATTTGACAATTATAGAACTATTACCATATCTCAGCTGTCCTGGGGTGGGTGGTGCAGCTTCCAACTTTTCTAAAGGGGAAAGATAGGGTTTAGATCAAGAATTAGTTACTATATCATGATTTCTTTTTTATTACAAAAAAAAATACCAGCAGATTTATAATGTAAAAGAATATCAAAGTTTATTTATAAATTTTTGTACGTTAATGGACCAAAGTTATCCACACAGAAAATAATACTTGGTATGGATTAAATTACAAGGCTAGAAAACAAAACTGAACTTTAGTTACAGGTCTACCATGGAAACTATGACCCTGGGTAATCATTAATTTTTCATTTTTGTGGTAAGTCCTTGCATCTATATAATAAGCCTGTTTACATTAATTACAAAAAAAGTCCTCTGAAATATAGCTATCCTTCTTTAAGATACAGTGATAGATGACTTAGGTGTTATATATACAAACAAACATTGATAGCAGAAAAAAGAATATTCAAATAAATCTAGATATCCTTTAAAAAACAGAAAATAACATTTTCAAAGCAATATATTACAACAATGACTTCACTGGATTGTGTTCTGTTCCTTAATCTCCCTTGATAATGTACTGAATATTTTGAGTTTTGAAATCTATATACTATTGGATAATGCAGAATATTCTACACAATAAAATGACCCAAAAAAGTAGAGTGTTATTCAAAATCATAAGTAACAATAAACAATGTATAATATATAGCATAATAAACAAACTCTTCCCAAGTATAAATCAAAGTATCTTTAAGTACCATCACTAAATCTAAAAATTAACATTATAAAGAAGCAATGTATCCAATCTCATAACAATATAACTCTCTCACCATTTGTATAAGTACAAGAGCAAGCTATGGTAAAATGGCAGAGAACATACTTTCTTTATCCTCATCCAGTCCAAAAGAATTAACTGACAGTCTATGGAGAAGAACCTACACCACAGATCACCCTGTTCTAAAGATTTAGTATAACCATACTGTCTAAAGAAATACATTACAAACTGGATAAATATTTTCTAAAATATTTATTTATAATCTACAACAACATAAGAACTAAAGAATTTAGTTTTAGAAAAGTAAAAAGCAAGTCTTCACTGATAAACTATATAAAAAAAGAAGTATTGTCCATATTACGAATGGTATTTTACTTAATACACATAGAGTACCATAATGGTTTTGCAATAAGAAGTACACTAAAACCTTGAGTTTAATCAATTATCATATTATTCAGAAAGTTCTAAGAATGCAAGTTTACATTTTGTTTTCCCTTTATTTAAATGAGTTATGAAAAGAAGATATACTAATCTTTGCAAAATTTCACATCTGATTAAAATATTCTCTATTTATTGACTAACACCATTACCTCAAAATCGATTTTGAAAGCATGCAAATGGTTTTCCAAATGTTAACAAGGAATATAGGATACCACTGTACTCCACAGAGATTTCTGCTGAAGTAAACATGCAAAAGTGGTTACATACCAGAACTATTTGCTAGTTGTATTACTCTCATCATCACTACAGTTCTGACACTGTGAGGAGAAGTTCTTGTCAGTTGACTGGAACATCTTGAAATACCTAAAAATTCAACAAGCAGGACCTTCCCAATAGAATGAGAATATACAGAGTCCTTGCTTTTACTTCTTCAAATTCCCTACATATTCATATTGAGCAAAATACTGAAAATATTTACAAGTCCTAAGAAGAAAGGATAAGAGGTAGGCAAATGCATAAGGTGCAGCAAAGAGAAAACAACAAAATAATATAATCGATATTCCTAAACTTCCCTTCCTATTACCCGTAAGGGTTAAAAAATTAAAAGTAATGAAAAGATAAATTTTTTTAAAGACTGAGAAAAAGAAATAAAGGAGATAGAGCAAGGTGGAAAACCATTGGCACAGAGATTAAAGTAAAACCAAAACAGAGGTTCTGCCTCCTGCTTCACAAAGAGCCTATTCAGTAGCAAGAGGAAACATGAAAGAAACATTTCCTAGAAAGTGGAAATCATACTGGAAATTATCCACCAAAAATTTTTAAATCATAAATTGACGTTTTGAGGACGCTGACACTGTAAGTTACCTTCTTAACTGAATCAAAACTATATATGTCAGAAGTGAAAAACTTTGGATGTACAATATACAACAGAACTCCATCTTGGAAACAAGCATCTATAGGTTTTAAAAATCTATACAAAATTTTCTTTTGACATATGCTAAACTATTTGTCCTTATATCAGAAATACATTCTAATCTAATGTTTCATTAAGAAGACTTTGGAATTAGAAAAACTAGTTCTTTCAATTTGTGTGTGTGTGTGTGTGTGTGTGTGTAGGTGTTGTGTGTGATATACATCATGCTTTCTTCTTTTTCTGAATATCTTCAAAAAAAAAAAACCATTAAGATTGTACTTCACCATACCATATTTTCCAATTATTTTAGCTTAAAAAAATCTAGTTCTACTTCTACTACTGGCTTAGTAACCTCCTACAATACCAATTCTTCTACATAAATAACTACACACAAACATATAATAACTACTTAAACGTGCTAGAAAATGACCAAAACCAGATTGATTCTGGAAAGGAATTAACACTTAGAAAAAGGAATAGAACTAAGTGAGTTACCTGCTTATAGTAGCTTTTGGCCTGAGGGCAGACCTCAACCCACAATATGTAAGGCAACTAAAAGTCAAACAAAAAATCTTCAGTCTTTCAGGCCTGAAGAAGCAGTGGACAGAGTGCAACATAACCAAAATGCCTGGAAAGTGAAAGGGGAGTCCTGGAAAGGATAGAGTCAGGAAGGAGCCCTAAATCTGTATATACCGCCAATTCTAATATATGGTTGACCTGTGAACTGCACATTTGCAGAGGAAATAAAAAAGGTTAGGTAAGAGTAAAATAACCGAAGATCTGAGCTACAAACAAAAACACAGAGTTTGCAGTTTGAGCCTAACCATCAACTGCCTAAAATAGTAAAAAAAAAAAAAAAAAAAAAAAAAAAAACCAAAACTGGTATTTTTTAGAAGAATAACACAACCCAGAGTATCCACAACATGGTAATTGCAGAATTATATTAAGATATAATCCAAAATTATTGCACAAACCAAAAAACAGGAAAACATGACCCATTTTCAGGAGAAAATACAATAGACAGAATCAATTCTGAACTGATTCAAATGTTACAAGTAGCAGACAGGGGCTTTAAAGCAGCAATCAAAATTATATTCAAAGATATAAATGAAAATATAGTCAAATAGAAACTATAAAGAGGAACCAAACTCAAGTCCTAGAATGAAAAATATATTAACTGAAATTTTTAAATTAATTGGATAGGCTTGAAAGCAAAATGGAGATTACAAAACAAAGAATGAACATGATAGATCAATAAAAATAACCCAATCTGAAGAACGGAAAATAAAAGTATTGAGAAATAATAAATCAGTCTCAGAGACTTGTGGCTAAATACCAAAAAGTCAATACACATATAACTAGAGTTCCAAAAGTTAAAAGAAAGAACAGAACCAAAAAATATTTAAATAAATTATGCCTAATAATTTCCCAAATTTGGTGGAAGACAAAATTTCAAAAGAGTCAAGAAAGTTCAGGGAACCTCTGGTAGAGCAAGAATGAAGAAAATCAGTGATAAAGAAAAAGGAATCTTGAAAACAGTCACAAAAAAATGACACATTAAATAAAGCAAAACAATGATTTCTATATACTTCAAGAAGAAAAAAATAAAGCTGTCCAGTATTCTATATCCAGAAAGATTATATCCTTCAAAAATGAAGGCAAACTGTATCTGAGATAAACTAAAACTATGAGAACCAGCCAACCTACAATATAGAAAAACATGAAAACAAGTTCTTTAGACTGAACAGGAACACCAGTTGGGCAGAAGAATCTTCAGGAAAGAATGAAGAGTATCAGAAATGGTAAATACTGGGTAAATATAAAAAACTACTTTTCCCTAGTAATTTAAAGGTTATTTATTTATTTATTTGACAGACAGAGATCACAAGTAGGCAGAGAGGCAGGCAGAGAGAAGAGAAAGCAGGCTCTCCATGGAGCAGAGAGCCTGATGCGGGGCTCGATCCCAGGACCCTGAGATCATGACCTGAGCCCAAGGCAGAGGCTTTAACACACTGAGCCACCCAGGCGCCCCATCCCTAGTAATTTAATTAGTTAGACCCATCTAAAAATGAAAAAAATTATAACTCTGTCTTATGGAGTTTATAACATATGTAGATGTAATTCATATAACACCAAACCGTAAAGGATGAAGGAGGTTACAAATGGACCAATTTGGTAATTTGGTTGTTATATTTCTACAATGTCTATTACATGATACAATATTAGCTCTAAATAGTCTATGAAGAAGTAAGAATGCATATTTGTAATGCCTGGAGTGATCACACATACAGACAAAATGCAACGAGGTTAATTAAAAAGCTAGTAAATAATTTGAAGAGAATCTTTTAAAAAAGATTTTATTTATTTATTTGACAGACAGAGACCACAAGTAGGCAGAGGCAGGCAGAGAGAGAGAGGAGGAAGCAGGCTCCCTGCTGAGCAGAGAGCCCGATGTGGGCTTGATCCCAGGACCCTGGGATCATGACCTGAGCCGAAGGCAGAGGCTTAACCCACTGAGCCACCCAGGTGCCCCTGAAGAGAATTTTTTTAAAATATTAAGTTAAGGCAAAACAATGCAGGAAATGTGAACAGAGAGACAAACAGCAAATAGTAAAATAGCAAACCTATAACCTACCACAACAATTACATTCGATGTTAATGGACTAAACACTCCAAAAAAAAAAAAAAAAAAGCAGAGATTGCCAAAACAGATAAAATAGCAAGACCCAACTGTAAGATATCCACAAGAATTATACTTTGATAGGTTGAAAATAAATGGATGGTAAAAGATACACTATATAAACACTAAGCTTATAAAAGCTGGAGTAGCTATATTATCATATAAAGTAGACTTAAAGAATATGGCCAGAACCAGGAACATTTCAGAATAATAAAAAGAATTAATTCATCAAAAGGCATAACAATTTGATTATGCCAGTAACACAGCTTCAAAATGCATGATGCAAAATCTGACAGAATTAAAGGGCAAAATAAACAATTCTACAATCATACTTAGAGATATAAAAGCCTCTTTCTCAGCAATTGACAGGAAACTAGGCAAAAATACCAGTAAGATAGTTTATTTGAACAATACTACCAATCATCCTGATCTAATTAATACTTAAATGATACCCAACATCTCCTACCCACTTAAGTAGTGGGTAGGAGAAGAATAAATGAAACAAGATGGGATTGGGAGGGAGACAAACCATAAGTGACTCTTAATCTCACAAAACAAACTGAGGGTTGCTGGGGGGAGGGGGTTTGGGAGAAGGGGGTGGGATTATGGACATTGGGGAGGGTATGTGCTTTGGTGAGTGCTGTGAAGTGTGTAAACCTGGTGATTCACAGACCTGTACCCCTGGGGATAAAAATATATGTTTATAAAAAATAAAAAATTAAAAAAAAAATGATACCCAACATCTATAGAATAAATATTCTTTTCAAGTGGAGATGGTACATTTATCAAGATAGACCATAAGCTGACCCATAAAACATGTCAATAAATTTTTGATTAAAATAATAAAGAATGTGTTCTCTGATCAAAATGGAATCAATAACAATAAGATACCTAGAAAAAAATTTGGAAAATTAAATAACATCTTCTAAATACAGGGGTCAAAGAAGAAATAAAAAAGGGAAATTAGAAAATACTTCAAAGTGAATATGAGTGAAAATACAACATATCAAAATTTATGGTATGCAGCTTAATGAATGCTTGAAGGGAAGTTTGAACTACTTACATTAAAAAGTAGAAAGATCTAAGATAAATGGCCTATGGTTCTATCTTAAGAAGGTATGGAAAAAAGAGCAAGTTAAATCAAGAGTTAAGTAAATAAAAAGAAGGCAATAACAAAAGAAAAGAGCTGGAATTAACTAATAGAAAAACAATAAAAGAAATAGGCAAAGGCAAAAGGTGGTTCTTTGAAAAGATCAACAAAACTAATAAACCTCTAGGTACATGATCAAGAAAAAGAGTGAAAACTCAAATTACTAATACCAGGAATGAAGGAGGGGACATCACTACAGATCAACAGGAACCAGAGTGTTCTGAAGAACTTTATGTCAACAAATTCAACAACTTTGATGAAATGTACATATTTTGAAAAATACAATTTACCAAAACTTATGTGAAATAAAAGAAAAAAACTGAATATCTCTATCCATTAATAAAATTGAATTTGTCACCAAATACTTTTGCATAACATAAACACATAAAGAGCCTCCAGGCCCAGATGGCTTCATTGCTGAAATTTATCAAATTCTTAAAAAAAAAAAAAAAAAACACTAATCTTAACAAAAATGCATAAACTCTTTCAAAAAATAGAAGATAAAGAAATACTTCCCAACTTGTTTTATGAGGCCAGAATAATCCTAAAAATAAAAACCCAACCATGAAATGACAAGAAAAAATGTAACACCAATATCCCTCATGAACATGAACAAGAAAATCCTTAACAGAATAATAACTGTTCTATCTTCCCAAAGTGTAAGTGTTTATCCATAACAGTGGCAAAAAATAACAACCAGACTTCCTCACATTTTCCCCTTTCTTAAATATTTCTCATTGTTTGAGGGAAAAGTTGCTCTTAACAGAGTCCTATGTCTAGAAGTACACAGGTTAGGGGCATCTGGGTGGCTCAATCAAAAATCTTTTTATTTCAACTCAAGTCATGATCTTAGGGTTGTGAGATCAAGTTCTGCCTTTGGGACTTGAGACTGTCTTTCTGCCTTTCCCTCTGCTCCTCCCCTCCCTTAAAAAAAGAAAACAACAACAACAAAAAGAAACACAGGAAACAGGAAAATTACCAGCAAGCATTTATGAGAGAATATTTACTTATAGTATTTTTTTCCTTTTGATTCACATTTAAAAGTTTGCCTGAGGGAGGGTAAATAAGAGAAGACAGTTGTTTGCAAATCACTAATTTATACTGTATCAAATTAAAATGAAAATTATTTGAACTGGAACTATCTCTTCCTCCAATCCATCCTTGAGAATTTAAATACATTCACTTATGACAATACATAAATAAATCTTTTTCTAACACAAAAAATCCTATATATTCATTATGAATCTAGAAAAACCTAAGAAAAATACCTTGTATGTTTAAATATAAGATTTTTCAACACTTTCAACATTTTGTTTTGCTTCAGTAACCCAGGAAGATTCCAGAAAACAATTTAAAACATATAAAGAAATTTTACTTTTTTAAAATTAAATGAAACTGTAACTTTTTAGACTGTACAAAGCACGAGGTATTCAATTACTTTTCTAATTAACTGAAGTAACCAGAGACCTGTTGTAGCTTGTAAAATACTGTTACTACCTAAGCAATACTAAAATTTTTTAAATAGGAATTTTTTTGATGAATTAGAATATTAAAATGCATCACAATCATCACTTTAATGCCCAATTATTATCTATTTAGGAAGTAGAAAAATGAGGATGCTGTCACATAAATAAAGAAATCACAAGCAAGTCAAAAGAAAACACAATTAAGGATTTTTTTCCTCCTATTTCAAGAAGAATTTAATCTAGCTGCTTTTTATATTTTGTTACATAAATATAAATATTTAAGTTGTATTTACTTAAAGAAAGAGGAATGTTAGATTAGGAAGAGAACAGCAAAGGGAGAAATGAGAGATTTCAAATGCAGAGGTATTTTTAAAAAGAGAGGGAGGGAGAGAGATTAGTTTAAAGGGAGCCTCAGAGAAGGGCACACAAGGAGATTCCCTAGATCTGGGCAAATGAGTTGCTAGGACATGGGTTTTTTCAGTCCCTCTACTGTGATTCTTTGTTGATCAGCCATCTAATGGTCTAGACTTGGTATCTTTAGATCAGACTCCATTGTGCACACAGATACTCCTAATATACAGCACAATGCTAAACTAAGAACTATGGGAAAAAGAGATGAATAGAAAGCATCTCAGCTGTGCCAGAGGTTCTCAGGTTTTCCTATAAGACATAAGTCTAAAGGTTTCTGTATCCTGCCTCAGTCATGTTCTCAAAATTTGTTTCAAAATAAATTCCTGACCACTTATCATTGCCTTTTTTTTAACCTAAATTGAATCTAGTAGATAAAATTGGCTTATTGTAGGCTCTAACAAACTCATTTCCAGTTAATTTTTTTTTCTTTTTCCTGTATTGGAAGGTAATCAATATTTTCTTATTGGTTAAGATTTGGAAGAACTTCTTCCTAGGACATATATTTGGAACAGTAATCCTACAATCAAGTCTATATTAGTGCAATGATATGACCTCTAACCATAGAAGAACTACTATTACCATTTTAAGACTCACATTTGCTTTACTCCTGGAAAATTCTTACTGGTTTTAACAAAATATCTTAGAATACTTCATAATTAAAAGGTAACTTATGTATTCAAATATTTTTATCAGTGCCATAAGTATACTAAAATTTACGTTTTATATTAATGCTTAGAACAAAGTAGAAAATTCTTTTAAATTGGGCTTTCAGGAATATCAACATGCAAGTTTTAGAACAGAACCTCTGGAAAAAGAACAACCGTCTGCAACCTAGCCATATAATACTTTGTGCCTCTGATTGTGCTTTTCAGTCAAAACTGATTGCTTTAATCAGAATTTACTGTAAACAACTTAAATTAAACAAGCCATATTTATATACACATACAGATGCCTTATGTATACGTATCCATAATTTACACACAAATATTTATTCACATTTATATATATTAAAAACATGAGGATATTGAGTTTGGTTTTTTAGCTTAAGAATTTTTAAGCAAAATGAGAAAATAACATTTAAAATACTAAATTCCTTTGGCTTATCTAAAGGAAGAAGTTACATTTTTCAACTATGAAGACCATACATGTTTACTGTGGAAAGTTAAAGAGATTCAGAAGAACAAAAAAAGAAATTTAAACTACCCATAACTTATCAGAAATAAACATTTTGATGTATTATCCTTCAATCCTGTTTCTAGAGATGTATACATACAATGGTATTCTGCCATTTTAATATAGCATTATTATCTGGTGAATATTTTCCCTCATCTTCAGAATTTTTAATGTAATGATGTTATTGGTGGCATTTTTTCATCATATGATGTATAATAGTTTAACTAATCCCCTATTACTAGATAGATACTTATTCTTTATTCTTTTTCACTTTCACAAAGAATACTAATATAAACTTGTACCTAAATCTTTCTATGTTTCTCTGAAAGTTCCATAGGATAGATTCCTAAGCGGCAATACTAGGTGGAAAAGGAGGAAAGAAGGAAGGGAGGAAGGGAGAGAATAAGGGAAAAGGGGATTTAAGGATTTTTAAAATTTTGCAAAATTTCTCTCAAAAAGAAAATTTCAGATTATCCCCAACTTGCTGCATTTTTATTTTTTCAATGTTACATTCTACTAAAAATATTTTCATGTTTTCATAATATAGGTTAAGTGTCATTAAAACAAATCCTTGAAAGAAATTTCTAAGCCCTAATCAATTGTCAAGTTATTTTAATTGATAAAATAGTCTAATAAAACAATTAGGAAGGAAATTAGGAAGGATAGGTCTGAGAAGTTTACAATATGATTTTACAAATATATCTCTAGTTAATTATATTTCCCTTTAAAAATAACTTTTATTTTAAAAAACCTTCTTTTTTTTAAAATTTTTATTTATTCATGGACAGAGAGAGATCACAAGTAGGCAGAGAAGCAGGCGGGGAGAGGGGGGAAGCAGGCTCCCTGCTGAGCAGAAAGCCCGATGCGGGACTTGATCCCCGGACCCTGAGATCATGACCTGAGCTGAAGGCAGAGGCTTAACACACTGAGCCACCCAGGCGTCCCAAAAAACCTTCTAATATTAAGAAGCATTTCTAGAATACTGTTTAGGATAAGGTATGCCTGGTGTAATTTTTTTTATTGTTTATTTATTTTAAAGATGTCTTAATTTATTTTAGAGAGAGAGAAAGGGCAAAAAGGAGAGGGAGAGAGAGAATCCTCAAGCAGACTCCCTGCTGAGTGTGGAGCCCAACATGGGGCTCGATCCCAGGACCCTGAGATCATACACTGAGTAGAAACCAAGAGTCAACTGCCTAATTGACAGAGCCACCCAGGTGCCCCATATTTCTTTTTTAAATAAGTTACTCTACTTAGAGATACATCTTAAACTGAAAATCAAAACATTTTGGTTGAAGAAATATAAGTAGAACACCCATAGTTTCTACATTTTCGTCTCTATTATAAAATTATAACATTTGCAATGGTGATTGATGCTGGAAAACAAAACTAGGCCCCTTGACATATAGAAAGAGTTTTAATAGAAACCATAATTTGTCATGCTCATAAACATTCCAACATTAAAGTTAACCATATTTTACGAAGTATAAATCCACACTTGGAAAAAAAAAAAAAGAAAATCTGAAAAACAAAAAGAGAAGTCTCGTTCTCTATTACACTTTCAAGGCAATGATAATTCTAAATGTGGTAACTTATTTTAGTCTGTTATCATGGACATAAACATCAATATAAGATCACAAATCAAGGGAACAATTTAAATCATTTATAATGTACTTAATAAGAGAAGTACCAAAGCAACTGTACTCTGAAATGACATAAAAGGAACAATTTAGTGCATATATTATGTTTTAATTAAAAATAATACTTTAAGTGTCCAATTATCCAGTTTCTGATGTTTTTGACTACCTACAATTTGCTCTAGGCCTCACCCAGCATTTTCTGCAGGAAGTACAGAAAGTAGACTTGGTAACACAAATCACATTTTGACCTAATCAGAGATTTATGATAAGAAAAGAGATGAAAGCACTGGTGTAAGCAACAATTTGGAGATTACAGGTCTTAACCAATTTATGAACATTATGAATAAGCCTTTAGACTTTTAATAAAATCAAAAGTTCTAAAGGGTAAGGTGAAATTTATAATAAATATATAACACAGTAAAGAATACAAACTTAAAATGCAAACTACGTCATATACAAAATAAATCAAACAAATCACATTAAATTTTTAAAAAGCACCAAACAGGAAAAAGCTTTAAAAATGTTGTTTTTAAAAAGCTACAAAGCAATATTTTTAAAAGAAACAAGTTAACATGACTACATAATATATTTATAAAAAATCAATTTTGAAAAGTGAAAATACTCTTTAGAAATAGAAAGGAACTTAAATATTTAACTTGCTAAATTCCAATTAAGTCTTTTAGACTAAAGACTGTAATTGTAAAAGTCATTTTTAATAATTTTTAAAAATAAATGCCTTAAAAAAAATGTATGCCTTAGCTAAGCACAAACACCACCCCCAAATGAAAAAAGAAAGCATTTGAGTCTGATTTTATAATTTTATTTAGCATTTAAAAGTGTACTGCAACATGCACCTCGTGTAGAAAAGAAACTTCTACCTGGATTATATAATACTATTATCTCTCAACCTCTGGGGAACAGAATACTGGACCTGGGGCTTCAATGCAACCTAGACTGGTATCTAGTCAACTTCAGGGCAACTAATTCATTCCTGGGTTGAGGTAGGTCAGTCACACAATGGCTAAGGACAGGAGTTGGCATAAGGACATTAACAGTACCCAATTAATCATCACATTTCCTAACCTAATTAATGTTGTAACTTGTTAATTGTTTAACTCTGGCTTAAAAAATAATAAATACAGAAGTACAATTATTTCTTTCTCTCTTATCTGTCACTTCATAGAGGTTTCTTTTATTTTATTTTATTTTATTTTATTTTATTTTTTAAGTTGAATTAGCCAGGGTGCCTGGGTGGCTCAGCTGATTAAACAACTGCCTTTTGGTTCAGGTCATGATCCTGGGACTTCAGGACTGAGTCCCACATCGGGTTCTGAGTTTGCTTCTCCCTCTGACCCTCCCTCATCTTGTGCTCTCTCATTCTCTCTCTCTCAAATAAATAAAATCTTAAAAAAAAAAATTGAGTTAGCCAACACATAGTACATCATTAGTTTCAGACATAATGTTTAATTATTTATTATTAGCATATTAACACCTAGTGCTCATCACATCATGTGCCCTCCTTAATGCCCATCTCCCAATTACCCCAACCCCCCACCTCCCCTCCAGCAGCCCTGTTTGTTGTTGCCTATAGTTAAAAGTCTCTCATGGGTTTTCTCCCTCTCTGATGACTTCCCATCCTCTGCACTCTTTCTTACATTCCACATATGAGTGAAACGGTACGATAATTGTATTTGTTTGACCTGTTTCACTCAGCATAATACCCTCCAGTTCAGTCCACATTGATGTAAACAGTAAGTATTCATCTTTTCTGATGGCTGAGTAATATTCTATTGTATATATACACCATATCTTCTTTATCCATTTATCTGTTGATGAACATCTCAGCTCTCCACAGTTTGGCTACTGTGAACATTGGTACTATGAACACTGGGGTGCAGGTGCTCCTTTGGATCACTACATGTGTATCTTTGGGTAAATACGAAGTAGTGCAATTGCTGGATTGTAGGATAGCTCTATTTTTAACTTCTTCAGGAAACTCCACACGTTTTCCAGAATGGATGTACCAGCTTGCACTCCCACCAACAGTGTAAGAGGGTTCCTCTTTCTCTGCATCCTCGCCAACATCTGGTGTTTCCCGTCTTGTTAATTGTAGCCATTCTAACTGGTGTAAGGTGCTGTGTCTCTTTGTGGTTTTGATTTGTACTTCCCTGATGCTAAGGGATCTAGTATTCTTTCATGTGTCTGTTGGCCCTCTGTATATCTTATTTGGAGAAATGTCTGTTCATGTCTTCTGCCCATTTCTTGACTGGACCCTTTGCTTTTGGGTGTTGAGTTTGGTAAGTTCATCATAGAACTTGGATACTAGCCCTTTATCTGATATGTCATTTGCAAATATCTTTTCCCATTCCATATGTTGCCTTTTAGTTTTGCTGACTGTTTCCTTTGCTGTGCAGAAGGTTTTTATCTGGCAAAGTCCCAATAGTTCATTTTTGCTTTTGTTTCCCTTGCCTTGGAGATGTGTCTAGCAAGAAGTCGCTGCAGCTGAGGTCGAAGAGGTTGCTGTCTGTATTCTCCTCTAGGATTTTGTTGGATTCCTGCCTCACATTTAGGTCTTTCATTCATTTTGACTTTATTTTAGTGTATGATGTAAGAAAATGGTCCAGTTACATTCTTCAATGTGTAGCTGTCCAATTTTCCCAACACCATTTATTGAAGAAACTGTATTTTTTCATTGGGTATTCTTTCTTCCCTTGTCGAAGATTTAGTTTACCAAGGAGTTAAGGTCCATTTCCGGGTTCTCTATTCTGTTCCATTGATCTGTGTGTCTGTTTTTGTGTCAGTACCCTACTGTCTTGATGATTACAGCTTTGTAATATAGCTTGAAGTCTAGCATTGTGATGTCACCAGCTTTGGTTTTCATTTTCAACATTCCCCTGGCTATTTGGAGTCTTTTCTGGTTCCATACAAATGTTAGGATTGCTTGTTTCTGCTCTGTGAAAAAATTCACTGGTATTTTGTTAGGGATTGCATTGAATATGTAGATTTCTCTGGGTAGCACAGACATTTTAACAATATTTATTCTTCCAATCCATGTACATGGAATGTTTTTTTCACTTCTTTGTGTCTTCCTCAATTTCTTTCATAAGTGTTCTGTAGTGTTTAGGGTACAGATCCTTTACCCCTTTGGTTAGGTTTACTCCTAGGTCCCTTATGGGTTTTGGTCCAATTGTAAGTGGAATCAATTCCTTAATTTCTCTTTCTTCTGTCTCACTGTTAGTGTATAGAAATGCAACTTATTTCTGTGCTTATATCCTGCCACTTTGTTGAATTGCTGTATGAATTCTAGCAGTTTTGGAGTGCAGTCTTTTGGGTTTTCAGCATATAGTATCATGTCATCTGTGAAAAGAGAGTTTCACTTCTTCTTTGCCAATTTGAATGCCTTTATTTCTTTCTGTCACCTGATTGTTGAGGGTAGGGCCTATAGTACTATGTTGAACAACAGTGTTGAGAGTGAGCATCTGTGTTGTGTTCCTGACCTTAGGGGAAAAACTCTTAGTTTTTCCCCCACTAAGAATGATATTCGCTGTGAGCTTTTCATAGATGGCTTTATAATATTGAAGTATGTTTCCTCTATCCCTACACTGTGGAGAATTATAATCAAGAAAGGATGCTAAAGTTTGTCAAATGCTTTTTCTGCATCTACTGAGAGGATCGCATGGTTCTTGTCCTTTCTTTTATTAATGTGATGTCACACTGACTGATTTACAAATGTTGAGCCATCCTTGCAGCCCAGGAATAAATCCCATTTTGTCGTAGTGGATAATCTTTATTTATTTATTTTTTTAAGATTTTATTTATTTGACAGACAGAGATCACAAGTAGAGAGAGAGGCAGGCAGAGAGAGAAGGGAGAGCAGGCTCCCCACTGAGCAGAGAGCCTGAAGCAGGGCTCAATCCCAGGACCCTGAGCTCATGACCTGGGCCGAAGGCAGGGGCTTTAACCCACTGAGCCACCCAGGCATCCCAGTGGATAACCTTTTTAACATATTTTTGGGTCCTTTTGGCTAGTATCTTGGTGAGTGTTTTGGCATTCACTTTCATCAAGGCTATTAATCTATAATTGTCCTTTTTGATGATGTCTTCATCTGGTTTGGGGATCAAAATAATGCTGGCCTCACTGAATAAGTTTGGAACTTTTCCTTCCAATTCTATTTTTTGAAACAGCTTCAGTAGAATAGGTATTATTTCTTCTCTAAATGTTGTGTAGAATTCCCCTGGGAAGCCATTTGGCCCTGAACTCTTGTCTTGGGGGAAGTTTTTGATTACTGCTTCAATTTCCTTGCTGATTATGGATTTGGTCAGATTTTCTATTTCTTCCTGTTTCAGGTTTGGTAGTTTATAAATTTTCAGGAATGCATCCATTTCTTCCAGACTGCTTAATTTGTTGGCATATATATAGTTGTTCATAATATGTTCCTAAAATTATTCATATTTCCTTGGTGTTGACCATGATCTCTCCTCTTTCATTCATGATTTTATTAATTTGGGTCCTTTCTCTTTTCTTTTGGTAAGTCCAGCTAGTGGCTTATCAATCTTACTAATTTTTTCAAAAAACCAGTTTCTGGTTCTTTTGATCTATTCTACTATTCTTCTGGTTTCTATTCCATTGATTTATGTTCTGATCTTCATTCTTTCTCTTCTCCTGGCTGGTTTAGGTTTAATTTTCTATTCTTTCTCCAGCTCCTCTAAGTGTAAGGTGAGCTTGTGTATTTGAGATTTTTCTAATTTTTTTAAGAGGCTTGTGTTGCAATGTACTTCCCTCTTAAGACCACCTTTGCTGCATTCCAAAGGTTTTGGACAGTTGTGTTTTTATTTTCACTAGTTTCCGTGGTTTTTAAAAATCCTTTGTTAATTTCCTGGTTGACCTATTCATTCCTTAGTAGAATGCTCTTTAACCTCCAAGTGTTTGAGTTCCTTCCAAATTTCCTCCTGTGACTGAGTTCAAGTTTCAGAGCACTGTGGTCTGAAAATATGCAGGGAACAATCCAATATTTTGGTACCAGGTGAGACCTGAATTGTGACCCAGTATGTGATCTATGCTGGATGAAGTTCCATGAGCACTCAAGAAGAATGTGTATTCTGTTGCTTTAGGATGGAATGCCCTGTACATACCTGTGAAGTCCATCTGGTCTAGTGTGTCATTCAAAGCCCTTGTTTCCTTGTTGATCTTCTGCTTAGATGATCTGTCCATTGCTGTGAATGGGGTGTTGAAGTCCCCTACTATTATTGTATTATTATCAACATGTTTCTTTAATTTGGTTATTAGTTGGTTGATATATTTGGCTGCTCCCAAATTAGAAGCATAAATATTTATAACTGTAAAATCTTCGTGTTGAGTGACCCCTTTAAGTATGATATAGTGCTCCTCTTCATCTCTAACTACAGTCTTTGGTTTAAAATAATTTCTCTGAGGACTGCTACCCCAACTTTCTTTTGAGGTCCATAAGCATAATAAATGGTTCTCTACCTCCTCACTTTCGGTCTGGAAGTGTCTTTAGGTCTAAAATGAGTCACCTGTCATATTGATGGGTCTTGCTTTTTTACCCAATCTGATATCCCGTGTCTTTTGATTGGAGCATTTAGCCCATTTACAATCAGAGTAACCACTAAAAGATATGAATTTAATCTCCTTGTATTACCTGTAAAGTCTCTGTTTCTGAAGACTGTGTTTCTTTCTGGTCTATATTATTCTTGGGCTCTCTCTTCGCTTACAGCCCCATACTGGCTTGATGGTCACATATTCCTTCAATTTCTGTCTTTCCTGGACGCTCTTTATCTCTCTTTCCATTCTGAATGACAGCCTTGCTGGATAAAGTTTTCTTGGTTGTATGTTTTTCTTTTAGAAACCGGAATATATCATGACCTGCCAGGTCTCTGTGGAAAGGTCTGGTGCCAGTCTAATGTTTCTACTCCTGTATGTTAGGAACCTCTTGTCTTGAACTGCATTCAGGATTTTCTCTTTATCTCTGAAATTTGCAAGCTTCACTATTATATGTCAGGGTGTTGATCTATTTTTTATTGATTTGGGGAGGGGTCCTCTCTATCTCTTGGATTTGAATGCCTGGTTCCTTCCCCATATTAGGGAAGTACTCAGCTATGATTTACTCAAATATACCTTCTGGCCCTCTCCCTCTTACTTCTCCCTAGGCACCCCAGTAATTCTTCTGTTTTTTGTTTCATGGCATCACTGATTTCTCAACGCCTCCCCTCATAGTCCATTAGTTGTTTTTCTCTTTTCCTCAGCTTCCTTCCTTTCCATCAACTAGTCTTCCATGTCACTTACTCTCTTGTCTGCCTCATTTACCCCAGCTGTTAGAGCATTCAACTTAAACAGCATCTCAATCAGAGCATTTTTAATTTGGCCTGATTAGATCTCATTCTGCACAAAGAGATTCTCTAGAGTCTTTTATGCTTTTTTTCAAGCCCAGTTAGTAACTTTATAATTATTATCCTGAATTCCATCTCTAACATTTTACTTATGTCCATATTCATTAGATCTGTGGCAAAGAGTATTATCTCTGGTTCTTTGTTGTGAATTCCTCCTTCTAGTCATCTTGCTCAGAGAACAATGATGAACAAGTGAGTACTATCAAAAATATTAACCACAACCCAAATGAAATACACACTAGAAAAATCAGAAGAGGTCAGAAACCAGAAAAAGAAGAAGAAAAAGAAAACAAAGAAGAAAGGGAAAAAAACATGGAGGGGAGGAGAGAATATAATCTCACAGGGTGGACAAAACAGGGTGCTCTACTTGGTCCTGGTGTATCTTGGTCTGTGTGTTAAAAGAGACTAAATCCCAAAACTGTAAAGAAAGCAAAACTTACATATATACAAAAATACAATTGAATAGAGTGAGAGGAAGTAAAAAATGAAGAATAAATCTATAAAATGGAAATGCAAAAAATGAACATTAAAAAAAGTTGATAAAATAAGAAACTAGTTGAGAAGGGAAAAAAGAAAAAAAGAAATGGAAGATATTAAACTGAAAGGCAAATGAATCATAAGAAAAAAACTCGAATTCTATATACTATTTTCTCCTAGCACTGGAGTTTCACAGTTCTGTGTGGTTCATAAACTTGATATTCACCTGTTCTTCCAATTGGTCTTCTGGGGGAGAGGCCTGCTGCAATGACTCTCAGGTGTCTTTGCCTGGGCAGAGTTTCATGGCCCCTGGGGGCTGGGCTCAGTATAAGCTGTTTTTGGTTGCTCTGTATGGCTTTTGCTCCTTGAAGACTTTCCACACCTCTTTAGAGGATCAAAATAAAAATTGGTGCCCCATATCTCCAGTCCCAGGGCCAAAAGATCACAGTCCCCTCTCTTCAGTAAACCCTCAGGGATACGCAGTCTTCATGGTGTGCACCTACAATGATCCTCCTAGGGGAAGTCAGAAGGTTGCTACATTTCTGCACTTTGCAGGGCCCTGGCATAGAGAACGGTCACCTGTTCATATACGCATCCACTCCACCCTTCCTGGGGGAAAGCAGAAGGTTGCACATTAGTGTTCTTTACAAGGCCATCACCCCCCACCCCCTGTACTGAGGGCTGTTGCCCTGTCGTGCACACACAGGCTCGGCCCCTCCTGGAGGGGCCTTAAGATTCACTTTGCACCTCCTACCTTGCAAAAAGTGGTTGCTTTTCTACTTGTAGAGTTCCAGAAATTCTTTTCTTACACCTCAGGTTGAATTCATGGGTGTTCAGAATAATTTGATAGTTATCTAGCTAAATTCAAGGGACCAGATGAAACAAGGTCTTCTACTCTTCCACCATCTTGCCTCTTCCATTTCATAGAGTATTTTTAAGATAATCAAACATATTATTGATTTGTGGTTACTTTTACATGTCTAACTTGTGTACTTAAATATTCTACATACCACTTAACACAGAGACTATATTCTTTCCTTTCCTTCATGCCAAAGACAGAAAAAGGAAATAATTACTATATATAATGAGATTCCTTTTTTTTAAAGGTTAAGATAAAAACAACAGTACAGATTTTTTTTTTTTAAGATTTTATTTATTTGACAGCAATAGAGAGGGCACGAGCACAAGCAGGGAGAGCAGCAGAGGGATAGGGAGAAGCAAGGAGCCTGAGATGGGATTCGATCCCAGGATCCTGAGATCATGACCCAAACCAAAGGCAGACACTTAACTGACTGAGCCACCCAGGTGCCCCCACAGTATAACTTTTTAAAAATAATCACATCTTCCTACTTATACTTATTACATAGAGACAATACTATATAACTTTAAGAGACCTTAGAAAAATCATATAAATAGGTATATTATACATATATATTATATTATAGATGGAAAGCTTAAAGAGAGCTAGAAAAATACAATAATTCATCTTGACACAATAAATGGTTCATATACTGTGGGTATAGTTACACAGATCCCCAGATGACATTCATTTTAAAATAAAATTGCTTAATACTAGGAAGAAGCAGAGATTTTTCGGTCAATGCATTACCTCTTTCCTTTCCAGTAATTTCTAAGTAAGAATTCTTTCACGGAATGTTAGAGCTGAAAGCATCCTTAGAAACCATCTGCCAGTAGTTTTCAACATAGAGTATACCTTAATCCTTGCTTGGAAATGCAGGGTTGCTTTTGGATGTGATAGTGACTGGGAAATGTTACTGGCATTAGGGAAGCTAAACACCCTGTAATGCACTAGAGAGTCCTTCTTAATAAAGAATTATCCAGTCCAAATGACAGTAGTATACCTACTGAGAAACACTGACTTAATGTTCCACTCTGAAGATGCAGCCTCTTAGGCTCATAGATGTTAAGTCACTTACTCAAGGCTACACAGCTGGATCTAGAACCCAGGTTCTCATTCTCTTGTTCTACTTCTCTTTCAATGAATAAAATGTCAAAAGGAAAACACAGAAAACCAAGAATCAATTATATATTAATACATAATACATATTAATACATAAAACACTGCCAAAACATTGGTCATACATTAATATCTGAAATTGAAGTAAAACTGCAATTAACTAAAGTATTAATATCATTTTCTAATGCTTTTTTCCCCATCCTAAGAAATAATTTCCTTTCAGATAAATCATTTTTCAAAAATCCAACACAGTTAAAAGAGGAGGAAATCAACTGACTTATGCTTACCAAATTAAACATTTTTTGAATGGGAAAATACATGGCTTCCGATTGTTTCAGAACAACTTAATACCCTATAGTCAACCACTAATCTTCTAACCATGAAGAAATTTATCACAACAAAAAGAATGTTGTACTAAAAACCCAAAGGACTCGACACTAATCGTCACTCTGATGTACATGTTACTAGCTGCCAAATCTTGAACATGTCACAAACCTCTAGATCTATTCCATGTTACATAAAATGAGTTTAGGTAGTATAATCCTTTCTAGATCTAAGATTCTTATTCTATATTTCTTCCTTATTGCATAAGAAATAGAGTCTTAAAAAAATATATAGTGCTATAAACTAAATACTCAAAAAAAGCACCCTACAGGGATACAACTAAAGACTGAGTCTCAAAAGGTAATCACTGACAGGTTAAGTTCTACTCTTAATATAGTTACTGTTCAGCAGCACTTTACCTCCTGCTGCTATCTGTGATCATCTATAGAATCATTATCGTTCCTTTTTCCCTATGTTATCCTAAAAATGAAGGCTAAGTAAACAATCTTCAGAATAATTCAAAATTAAAACTTTATTCTTAAAAAGACATTTGCTTTGGGGTGTCTAGAAGGCTCAGTTAGTTAAGCATCCAACTCTTGATTTCAGCTCAGGTCATGATCTCAGGGTCATGAGATTGAGCCCTTTATTGGACTCCACGCTAGGCATGAAGTCTCCTTAAGATTCTCTCTCTCCCTTTCCCTCTGGCCCTCCCACACCCACACTCTCTCAAGTTCTCTATCATCAACAACAAAAAAGACATTAGCATTAAACATTCAACTTCTACATATACACAGACACGAAAACTTTTTAATTTTAAAATTACATCAGAATTGGTCAAATAGAATATACTGCAGGATTTTTTTAAGGAAATGTACTAATCTGTTAATGTATGTATGTATGTATCTATATTGCTCTTAAGTTTTACAGACTGATCTTTGTTCTTGACAATATACATACATTCTAAGAAAACTGAGTTGCATTTAACCTTTATTTTTCCAAAATTTCAATTGTTCCATAAAATATTTTTACATCTTTTCATACATATGTTATACTTCTTAGACAACATATCTATATTAAATAGTCATCAAAATAAATAAAATAAGGACAGAGAGATAGTTATTTTTATTTCTCCTTCCCTTCCCTTATCTTTCTCTCTCTTATACCCACACACATGCACACGCACACAACATAATTCCTCCAACAAGCACATGCAGCACAAGTTAGATACCAAGCTGTATGAAAACTGAGTCTAAAAAAAATTCATGAATGACTTTAAAATAAAATAAGGCTATGAAATATTCAAAAATATATTTTAAAAATGTATTTCCCAGGGCGTCTGGGTGGCTCAGTGGGTTAAAGCCTCTGTTTTTGGCTCGGGTCATGATCCCAGGGTCTTGGGATGGAGCACTGCATTGGGCTCTCTGCTCATCAGGAAGCCTGCTTCCTCCTCTCTCTCTCTCTCTCTCTCTCCCTGCCTCTCTTTCTACTTGTGATCTCTGTCAAATAAATAAATAAATAAAAATCTTACCAAAAAAAAAAAGAAAAAGAAAAAAAAAAACCATGTATCTCCCTGAAGTTCAGTTACAGTTTCTCCTTACAATATTTTGAAGATTTTCCTGTTTGTGGTCGTTTTTTCCCTACTCATTCATCCTAAAGTAATTCATAATTTTTGTTGCTTCTTATGTCTCACTCTCTTGGTTATTTCAATTTTTTTTTTTTTTTTTTGAGAGAGAGAGAGAGAGAGAGACTGAGCACACAAGAGTGAGGGGGGAGGAGCAGAGGGTGAGGGAGAAAATCTTAAGAAAGCTCCATAACCAGCATGGTGCCTGGCACAGGGCTTGATCTCAGGACTCTGAGATCATGACCTGAAACGAAATCAAGAGTCGGATGTTTAACTGACTGAGCCAACCAGGTGGCCCATTTCAATAATTTTTTAAATATGTCATTTATATACAATTATATACAAATGGTTTTGTGTCTTGTTAAGGTTATAAATTTAATCCTTCAGTTAATTAAACATGCAATTATTATTCCATCCACAAAGCCTAGGATTAGATAATAAAAATAAATACTCTACAGATAGTCTAAAACACAGGTGCGAAAAACAAAGATTATTATTATAACCAAAAGATTCCATTTCAGACAGGCAAGAAGTTCTGTCAAGTAGGTGCTTTGTTATTTGCAATAACATCTGACAATGAATCAATATTGTTAAGATTGTACTATACCAAAACTATCAGGGGTCTCTGCTGATGATACCTTCTTTGCTTGCTTCACAATGGCAGTTTCAGGTTTGGGATATCTGCATGCTAAAAATATTATAAAATCAAAATGTACTTAAGTGATAAAGTAAAAAAATATGTATAAATAAAAATTATATATGAAATTTTGAAGTAAAGGATGAATACCCAACTTTTGTAGCAACATGGATGGGACTGGAAGAGATTATGCTGAGTGAAATCAGTCAAGCAGAGAGAGTCAATTATCACATGGTTTCACTTATTTGTGGAGCATAACAAATAGCATGGAGGACAAGGGGTGTTAGAGAGGAGAAGGGAGTTCGGGGAAATTGGAAGGGGAGGTGAACCATGAGAGACTATGGATTCTGAAAAACAACCTGAAGGTCTTGAAGGGGCGGGGGGTGGGAGGTTGGGGGAAGAAGGTGGTGGGTATTAGGGAGGGCACGGATTGCATGGAGCACTGGGTGTGGTGCAAAAACAATGAATACTGTTATGCTGAAAAGAAATTTTTTTAAAAAAATGACAATGCAAGATGAAACCATAAAGCTTTAATACCAATGGGGAAAATTATAATTG
This sequence comes from Mustela nigripes, assembly GCF_022355385.1. Taxonomy (NCBI): domain Eukaryota; kingdom Metazoa; phylum Chordata; class Mammalia; order Carnivora; family Mustelidae; genus Mustela; species Mustela nigripes. The sequence continues at coordinate 181,783,653 of NC_081559.1, forward strand.
TTCTGTGGCCTTTAAATTTTTTTTCAGAACAATAAAAATTCTCTTGCCAGCAGTTCTGAACACAAAGGGAAATTTAAAATAGTAAAACTAATGTATGATCACTTTTCATTTCTTTGCTGTACTTTCATCTTTTTTGGTCAATTCTCTTTTGATTACCCATTTTTTCAAAACATCTCATGGGTTTATCATTAAGAGAAAAGAAGGCAATGCAAACTACCCATCTTGTTTTCTATGTGTGAACTGAACAACAGATTAAGTAGTGACTAGTCACAGAGAGACTGAAAGAGTGATATGATTGGTCATGATCATGATGCACATCTGTTGTTACACAGTGCTTTGTAGATGGCAAAGTTTGCATTTTATACAATTACTCACAGTTAACATACTCTAGTAAATAAAATTTGAACTGTGTTGTTCAAAACTGCTATTATGTAACTAAAACATAGTCACTGAAATTGGTGCATTTGGGGACTATGCAAAGCAAGAAATGCTTGTAATAATAAAAAACTGGATTATTTAATGAAATGGGCATAAATCCAGGGAAAAAACAGGGCATTAGAATTTCATATGTATTAGTTTTTCTATATATATCAGTTAATGGAAAATAAAAGAGAACAGGATTCTCTTCCTTAAAAGTTAAATGTTTTCCACTTAAATCACTTAATTTACTATCATTCAACTATCTGTGAAAGAATAAATAACTAAAGCAAAGTTCAGTGATTGAATCTTATGTTTAATAGAAGTAAAATAATTTTATCATAAATCAGCTGGCAAAGCTTTTTAAAATGTGCATTCACTGCTGAAAAAAAAGTTATTAAAAACTACCAAAAAGCAAACAAAAACAATGAAAAACAAAAAAGAAAATAGTCCCTAATCTCAAGGATATATAAACATATATGAGATGATTAGAGGGAAAAAAAAACCATGTAAGTTCCAAATGGGAAATGTGTAGCCTTAAGAAATGGGAGACAGCCCCCAGGAAGAAGTTTTGAATCTGGCCTTAAAGTACTGCAAAGATTTAAATAAGTGAGGGGAGGGATGTTTCCCTTTTCCTTCCCATACAATTCAGTCTAAAAGCCATAAAGTGGGAATCAATGAGGTAGGCAACTGTGTGGGAGGCAGGACAGGGTCTCAGAGAAAGAAGCTCAAGGGTGAAGGAGGAAGTGTTCACACAGCCAGCGGTCAGTCTGGCACAATCTGTCAGAACCCAAATTAGGTGAGAAAGGCTTCCCTATGGGAAAAGAGAGGGGATGTGGCTCAGGGTGTCAGTGCTATAGCTAGGGTGAGAAGGGCATCTATATAGGAGTATGTTGGCAGTGGTGGTGATGGGATATTGGTGACATGTAGGAAGAGTGATATAATTAATAAGTATATTAAAGATAACAGGAGTCAGGTATTTTTTCATCATAGAATAGAGTTAGAAATACAGGAAGAGAGAAAACTGGGATGTATGCTGTGGAGCTAGGTCAGAATTAAAGAAACTGCTATGAACTCTCATTTTATAATATAGAGAAATAGAAATGATACTATGTATCATAAACACATATGTTTATATATTCACTAGCCCTGTCCACAGTAGGGGTGGAAATAGCAACACCCCAGTAGCTATGAGCACATCTAATGGCCAGATCTTGGTTTGTTTGTTTGTTTGTTTTTAAGATTTTTATTTATTTATTTGACAGATCACAAGCAAGCAGAGAGGCAGGCAGAGAGAGAGGAGGAAGCAGGCTCCCTGCTGAGCAGAGAGCCCGACATGGGGCTCCATCCCAGAACCCTGAAATCATGACCTGAGCTAAAGGTAGAGGCTTTAACCCACTGAACCACCCAGGCGCCCCAGATCTTGGTTTCTAAATACCATTCTACACTAAAGAAACCAGGGCTCCTTGTAACAATGGCTGATTCCAGGGCTAGAGCAGAAAAAGTCCAAGAGGAACTTGGAATATCTTATGGTGCCAGAACATAAGGAAAAAGAAAATGTTCAAAGAGTAACACGGATATGTCAAAAAGAGAAAGAAGCCAGTTTGAAGGGGTTTTCCCATTAGTGATATACAGAATAATTAGAGGATCAAATATGAGAGTAATAAATTATAAACCATTAAATAGAAAAAGAATCCATGACTATATCAATTAATTAATTAATATAAATTAATAATTGAATTGATGAGGAATGGAATATTACATAGACTCAAAGTAACTGCACAAAATATTTATTAATTACCAAAAGAAAAATAATAACTTTATAGTAGATAAGTCAGACAGATAGCATTTTCGTTAACTATTTGGAGAAAATGGTCAACCTGGAAATGGTTAACATGACCAGGAACAAATTAAAATCATGGGCAACTGACAGGATGAAAAAGAACATAACACCACTTCTATGACATTCCTGTCAAAGATGCAAAACTGGAATCTATTCCTGAGGAAAGAGACAAAGCTAAATTGAAGTACATGCTACAAAATAACTGGTCTGTAATCTCAAAAGTGCCAAGGTCATGAAAACCAAGTCTAAGAGGGAGGAACTGTTTCAGACTGAAGGAAATTAAAGATACGGAACAACTAAATGCAACATGTGACTTTGTGTTGGATTTTTCTGTTATAAAGGAACATTATTGGGAGAACTGATGAAAGTGAACTACTTCAGAATTCTTAGATGGTAGTACATATTACATTGTGCTATATAAAGCAATGTTCTCATTTGTAGGAAACACAAGCCAAAGTATTCCAGCTGTAGTACACACTGCAATACATAGTCAATCCTTAACTGCTTGAAGTCCTCCTGCCAAGAGACAGCTCTCAGTGGTCAGACATCATAGGAGATGGCCTCAGCCGAAGAATGTTGCCTCACCCAAGGCTCTGTACCCTGTCCATATCCAACAGCTCGCTTTTACAGAGGCAGAGGTCCTGACCACTCACCCAGCTGAGAACAAAAGGGAAGGGTCTTCCCATCTATAGAACTCTCCACAAGGTAAACTGAGGCTTCCACTGAAACTGCATCACTTTACTTGTACCTCTCTGCTCAAACCTACTTCCTTCCCTTCCCTTTCAAAGGTGAGGTTTTCAACAGCATTCCTCAATAAACTTCCAGCATGCTAATCAGTTTCACAAACTGCTTCCCACAGAACTCAACCTATGACAGAGATGATACGGCATCATGTCAGCAACTTATTCTCAAGTGACTCAGGGGAATGAAAAAGTGGGGGCACCTGGGTGGCTTAATGGGTTAAGCCTCTGTCTTCAGCTCGGGTCATGATCCCAGAGTCCTGGAATCCCTGCATCAGGCTCTCTGCTCAGCAGGGAGCCTGCTTCCTCCTCTCTCTCTCTCTTCCTGCCTCTCTGTGTACTTGTGATCTTTGTCAAATAAGTAAATAAAGAAATCTTAAAAAAAGCTTATTGTACCATCCTTGAAACTCTGAGATTTGTTATATAAACATATGGAGATAAATCTGAGATTGTTTCAAAATGTTATTTTTGTTTTTAAAGATTTATTTCTTTGAGAGAGAGACAGCACACGGGCAGGGGAGGGGCAGAGGGAGAAGGAGAAAAGTGGACTTCCACTGTACATGGAGCCCAACGTGGGGCTTGACCTCATGACCCTAAGATCGTGACCTGAGCAGAAATCAAGAGTCAGACGCTCTAATGACTGAGACATTGTGACCCAGGCACCCCATGTTTCACAATTTTAAAAGCAATACAAAATTAAGTAGAGAAAACACAGGAAAAAGAACAGAATGAAGAAAATCAAAAGAAAAAATTAACACTAGGGGCATGGTACACTGAAGAAATGAAACTAACCAATGGACACTATATTCAAAGTATTCATGGAAAATGAAATAAATGAACAAAAAAGAATGCACCATTACAGCATTTATAATCCAAAAGTGATTGTTGTACACTATAAAATCAGTGCTAATGATTTACATTTTTGTTAATGTCTTTAAGAAGCCCCTTTAAGCAGAAAAAAAAAAGCTAGAATAATTTTTTTTAACTGTAAGATCTTAGTCACAACAAATACAAAAATTCTGCCAGCTCACAAAATGTGCCGCATCTTACATTATGACTCTCACGTTTGCCTGTTTTCTTTCATAATTCAAACATCCACATGACCTCAACTCTTTCCAACCTTAAAAACAAAAACACAAACACCTTCCATAACCTTGCATTCAATGGACCTGTAGCATTGAGATCCCTGGAAACTTGTTAGAAATGCAGACTTTTGGTCCCACTTCAAATCTACTGAAACAGAACCTACATTTCAATAAGAATTCCAGATGATTTTGTATGTACATAAAGTTTTGTGAAGCAGGGCTCTATTTTCCACTGTGGGATACTGAAAGCTACAAAGAGGTTTGCTCTCACCATTAGGGTGAAACAAAGTCACACTAAATTCAAATGCATGACTTATTTTGAACCTATCAGAGAACTCAAGTCTCAGGGCAAATAAGAGACAGGTACCTAAAAGGACAGAGGGGGCATTAGCACTTGCTTAGTTGCGCAGATGCAACCAGATACCATAAGAACACAGCGAGAACAGTAAGGGAACAGGTGATGACAGAGTAAGGGCTGGAAGGACAGTGTGAAGGTACAAGGGTATGCATAAACTGGAAGAATCTGCATGTTCTTGCAGGTTCTTTGACCAGAAATCCCACCAGATGAAAAAAATATTAGAGAGAGCCCTAATAAAGTGTTCATTGTGGTGCAGACCTAGAGGAGGGGAAAAACAGTTGTGTAGGAGAAACAATGAAACTCTATCTAGATCCTTTTTCAATCTATACTATGAGCCAAAAGCCTTAGGGCAAAAACACTATTACCCTTGGGGCAGGTAGGGCGACCAACTGTCCAGGTCGCCAAAGCAACTGTCCAGTTCTCTTAGCACTGAAATTCCACATCCCGGGGAAAAGTGTTCCTCCTATCTCTTGGGCATTTTAATTTGAAAAATAGTTTTCAATCATCTCTTTGATTTCTATGAAAATTTTAATGGAACTGCAGAAAAAATAAAACAAAGATTGTTGATAACATAAAAATCTGTTAACTTGTAAGAATGGGAATTTCTGAAAAAAATGAAATAGCTAAAGCTTTATGTAAATATAATAAAACACAGAATTTCAATTAAGATATATTACAGCTGAAAAATTTTATAATGGTAAAAGCTGGTATCTTGCAGGTACTGGTTCTAAGAAAATACAGATAATATAAAAATTAAATCTATAAAAAAAGTTTCCATTAATAAAGTTTAAACAGGTTTTTTTTTTTTAAGATTTTATTTATTTGACACACAGAGAGAGATCACAAGTAGGCAGAGAGGCAGGCAGAGAGAGAGAGGAAGGGGGAAGCAGGCGCCCTGCTGAGCCGAGAGCCCGACATGGGGCTCGATCCCAGGGCCCCAAGATCATGACCTGAGCCGAAGGCAGAATCTTAACCCACTGAGCCACCCAGGTGCCCCCCATTAGTTTAAAGGCATAATATACAACACAATTTTAAAACAACTGCTTATTTTTTAAATAACATTTTATTTATTTATTTGAGAGAGGGAGAACATAGAGGGAGAGTGAGGAAAAGCAGACTCCCTGCTGAGCAGAGAGCCCAACGTGGGACTCCATCCCAGGATCCTGGTATCATGACCTGAGCCAAAGGCAGACACTTAACCAACTGAGCCCTCAGGCACCTCAACTGCTTATTAATTTAATCTTATCTTCATATATGTGAGTCATTTTTTTTTGGTATCATCTGAAATTGGCTTTTGGAAATTTGAATTCATATAGCATGAGAATAATGTCCCTGATGGACTAGAATTCTATAGGACTGTCTGTAAGAAATGAGTATACTAGTAACAAATACTTAAATTAAGTTCAGACTTCTGACCTATAAGAGATAATCTCAGATAAACGTAAGCTACTACCCAACATGTCCTGCCCTCCATATCCAAAATTCCCTTTGAGAATTAAATCCTTCCTGGGGCACCTGGGTTGCACAGTCAGTTAAAGTGTCCAACTCTCAGTTTCAGCTCAAGTCTCATCTCAAGAGTCGAGGGATTAACCTGCATGGGCCTCTGCACTTAGCACAGAGTCTGCCTGAGTTTCTCTCTCCCTCTCCCTCTGTCTCCTCCCCCCCAATCCCTCCTTCTCTCAAATAAATAAATCTTAAAAAAAAAAAAAAAAATGAGGCTGACTCCTTCCTTACTGATTCTCCTTCTTCAACCAACTAAAATCTGGAATCTCCCCACAGAGTTCTTATAAGACTGCTTCTGACAAAGACCTCAGTCTTTTTTATGATTTCAAATCCAACAGACCTCTTCTTTTTCCCAACAGTCTTCCTCTTACTTGACCCATCTAAAGTATCAAATTATTCCCTCTTTTTTGAAATATTCTTTTCGCTTTTCTTCTGGGATACACTTTTTTTTTTTTTTTTTTTTAATTTTTCCTGTCTTTGTGAACATTCCTTCTTGGTCTATTCCTAGTCCTGGTTCTTCTTCCTCTTCCTCTCCAATAAATGTTGGTCATAGTTCTCTCCTGGATCTTCTCTTCACTCTATTTAATCTCCCTGGCCTTAGCTGCTAACTACATGGGTAGGATTTCCAAATTTGCATCTTATCCTGGAGCTCCAGGGTTCACACAGCCAGTTAAATATTGGATATCTTTATATATGGTTATCTCACAAATACCCAATACCAAAGAAGCTAAAAATGAATGCATCTTCTCCACTCCAAAATCTGCTTGGGACCCTGCATAGTCCATTCTATTGTAAATAATATCATTATCTTGTCAATGGTTCAAACCAGAAATCTGAGGATCATCTTTGGTTCACCTTTTTATTTCATATCCCTGTCAGCGAACACATATTCTATTGTCCAGTTAAATGTTTTAATATTTAACTCCTAAATAAACTCTCTTGAATATGTTTACCTCTTTCTCACCTTATTTCCGCTAGCCTAGTTCAGGTCTCCATCACCTTTCTTTGATTTCTACAAAGTTCGCCTAATTAATTTCCTTGCTTCTGTCTCTAGTCTAATCCTTCTACTATCCCTGTGTTGTGCTATATGCACAGTGATCTTCCCCAAATTGCAAACATGATGGCATTATTCATGATAGTTCACCTCCACAATTCTATGCACACGCGCCTGATCCACCTACCTCCTACTGAGTTCTAGGTTTCAATTTGAATGTTACTTTCTATAAGGTAACATCATCCCTCTGCATTTCTCCACTCCCTAGTTATCACTCCCTAGTTATCCCTCCAATACTTCAATGCATTCTAAACCCTATTACAACACTTAACACACTGCATTATAATTTCAAACTAAAATATCTCTACCCCCTCTAAAACATAAACTTCATAATTTTAAGAACCCTAACAAGTGCCTCAATAATGTCAGGCAAGTATACAGTAGGACTTCAAATTGTTAAATAAAAAAAAATTAATAAAATGTCAAGCACTAAAATGTCAAAAATTGGCATGAATTTCTCTAAAATTTTACCTGGAGGTTTTGTAACTAGTACTAGTTTCCCAATCAAAAATAACATAAATTATTGTAATGTTGTATAATTAGGTTCCACTGGAAGTTAGAAAGCAAGTGGAAGACACCTCTCTAGCAGTTGAGTTACACTCCTTTCATTGGATTTTTTTTTTTTTTTTAAAGAGGAGACTTAGTATATGTTTTAAAGTGCACTACAGAGCTGGGAGACATATTAGATAGAGACCATATCATTAAACCCTTGTTATAGTTATGAGAGAACAAGCCTAAAAAAAAATAAGACTTTTGTAAGTAAGGTGTTCCTTCCATTATGGATAATGGACTAGTAGAATTGAGATATATACAAAATATAGTGTAGTGAAGCAAAAATTTCCTGTCCCCTTCTAAGTCCTTTTAGCTAGATTGAGAATCAAATTGACATGAGACATATTAACAGAAGAAAATAAAATACAACTTAATTATGTAGGGGGAATCCACACAGATGTGGTGATTCAGTTGATTAAGCGTCTGTCTTTGGCTCAGGTCATGATCCCAAAGTCCTAGGACAGAAACCCATGGTGGGGTACATGCTTAGCAGGGAGTCTACTTCTCCCTCTCCCTCTGCCTGCCACTTCCCCTCCCTTTGCCTGCCACTCACCCTGCTTTTGCTCAGGCTCTCTCTCTCTCTCTCTCTCTCTCTGTGAAATAAATAAATAAAATCTTTACAATTAAAAAAAAATTCCAAAAATTCCAATGATGTATACATGTCATTCTGAACTAAGAAAAAAAGGGTAGGGGTCTTCAAAGGGAAGGAATGCAATTTACAAAAGATAACAAAGAGTAAACGTTTGGTAAACAAATATTTGCTGGGCCACTCAGAAACAACGGGACAGAGAAGACAGAGCAAACAAGCCTTGCCATGTTCCTCCCTGTCTACCATACCTAGCTTATATCATAGTTCTCTGTAGTGAGAGCTTTCTTCCTGGAGCAGGTCCTCTATCTGAAATATTTTAGGCAGTTGTACGGGAAGTAAAGAGCCTTCCCTGAATCTGCTGGGTTTTATTTGCTTTTAACTCAAAAATAATCTTCATGCCAAAGTGGCCCATCATGGGGCAGTCTGCCCTTGGCCCCTATCACACACACACACACACACACACACACACTCTTCATGTTACTAAAACAATTCCTTTCCTTTATACTACATACTTGTAATTAATGTCCAAAATTTTTAATAAATAAATTACAAATAACTGTAGGGGTCAGTAAGCTAAGGCCTTCAAGCCAAATCCAGCCATCTTTTTTTTAATATAGTCAGTGAGCTAAAAATTATTTTACATTTTAAATAATTGGAAGAACAGCCCTTAACCACTATTATCAAACACTGAATGGTTATGGAAATTACCTGTGGCCATGATAATATTTAAGAAATTCAACCCAAAACAGCACTTACATGTGAAATATTAAACAGTAGTCATTGGAAGACAACTAATATTTGATTCACAAGGAATGTTAAGCTGCTTTATATACTTCCCTTACTGTTAAAAGTTAGGAGGCAAGATCTTTATTTCCACAGAAATACGTAGCTGTTTTATTTTCCTAGCTCAAACCACAATTCCAGCAGCACTCTTCAAACCTCAATGCAAGATCTGTATTTCAAAATCCATTTAACTGTGCAGTTGAGGAGCTTTTACCTACCACAAATTGGAAAGGATTAATCTACAATGTAATGTGTGAAAAGACAAATATCAAGAGAAGAATCTAATAGAATTCCATGCCTTCTAAGCAATCAATACATTCATTTAAAATCATAGGCTTACAGACTTATGCCAATATTTGGAGGTACCCAACAATGTGAAAAAGACATTTTCAAAGATGAAATACATAAAATTTCATTATAGATTGGCATTAACATGTAATATCTGCAAATAATTTTGACAATAAAGAACACTAATATTGAACCCCAATTAAGCTAAATGTTATCCTCCAAAAATAATTCCATCCTCCTCATTAGAAGACCTATATTTAAAAAACTTGTACTCAAGTTATTTATTATATTTTAAATTTGCCAATTAAAAACATCTGTGGAAGGATCTGTACTGAAGGAACTATAGAAGTTTTATGAAAGAAATTGAAGAAAACACAAAAAGATGAAAAACCATTCTGTGCTCATGGATAGGAGAATAAACATTGTTAAAATGTCCATACTGCCTAGAGCAATCTATACTTTCAGTGCTATCCTGATCAAAATTCCACCGGCATTTTTCAAAGAGCTGGAACAAACAATCCTAAAATTTGCATGGAACCAGAAGAGACCCTGCATTGTTGAGGAAATATTGAAAAAGAAAAACAAAACTCGGGGCATCACGTTGCCTCATTTCAAGCTTTACTACAAAGCTGTGATCACCAAGACAGCATGATACTGGCACAAAAATAGATATATAGACCAGTGGAACAGAGTAGAGAGCCCAGATATGGACCCTCAACTCTATGGTCTAATAATCTTCGACAAAGCAGGAAAAAATATACAGTGGAAAAAAGACAGTCTCCAATAAATAGTGCTGGGAAAATTGGACAGCTACATGTAGGAGAATGGAACTCAACCATCCTCTAACACCATACACAAAGATAAACTCGAAATGGATAAAAGGCCTCCATGTGAGGCAGGAATCTATCAAAATCCTAGAGGAGAATATAGGCAATAATCTCTTTGACATAGGCCACAGCAACTTCTTTCAAGATATGTCTCCAAAGGCAAAGGGAACAAAAGTGAAAATGAACTTTTGGGACTTCATCAAGATAAAAAGTTTCTGCACAGCAAAGGAAACAGTCAACAAAACAAAGAGGCAACCCACAAAATGGGAGAAGATATTTCCAACTGACACTACAAAGGGCTGATATTCAAGATCTGTAAAGAACTCCTCAAACTCAACACACACAAAACAGATAATCACGTCAAAAAAATGGGCAGAAGGCATGAACAGCCACTTCTCCAAAGAAAACATACAACCGGCTAACAGACACATGAAAAAATGTTCATTGTCATTAGCCATCAGGGAGATTCAAATCAAAACCACATTGAGATACCACCTTACACCAGTTAGAATGGCCAAAATCAACAAGACAGTAAACAACATGTGTTGAAGAGGATGTGGAGAAAGGGAGCCCTCTTACACTGTTGGTGGGAATGCAAGTTGGTACAGCCACTTTGGAAAAAAGTGTGGAGATTCCTTAAGAAATTAAAAATAGACCTTCCCTATGACGCTGCAATTGCACTACTGGGTATTTACCCCAAAGATACTAATGTAGTGAAAAGAAGGGCCATCTATACCCCAGCATTTCGAGCAGCAATGGCTACAGTCACCAAACTGTGGAAAGAACCAAGATGCCCTTCAAGGGACAAATGGATAAAGAAGATATGGTCCATAGATACTATGGAGTATTATGTCTCCATCAGAAAGGATGAATACCCAACTTTTGTATCAACATGGACAGGACTGGAGGAGATTATGCTGAGTGAAATAAGTCAAGCAGAGAGAGTCAGGTATCAATGATTTCACTTACTTATGGAGCATAAGGAATAACATGGAGGACTTGGGGAGATGGAGAGAAGAAGTAAATTGGGGGAAGCTCAAGGGGGAGATAAACCATGAGAGACTATGGACTCTGAGAAACAAACTGAGGGGTTTGGAGGAGAGGGGGGGTTGGGTGAGCCTGGTAGTGAGTACTACGGAGGACATGTACTGCATGGAGCACTGGGTATAGTGCATAAACAATAAATGTTGAACACTGAAAATAAATAAAATAAAATAAAATGGGGAAAAAATAAAGAACAACAGCAACAAAAATCTATGGAAATTTGTTTTCTCTCTTACATAAATACTACATTAATCCTCAATTTTGCCTTTTGGTCTACAGTGCCTAAAATATTTACAACCAGCCCTTTAGAAAAAGTTTGCCAACATTGCTTCTGTAAAGAAAGTAAACATTTTTTAATTTCTAAAAGACTAATACTGAAATTAAGACTAAGCAGTGTTTTTAGTAATTCTCTGTTCAACCTATTCAAATATGTCCCCCTACCAAAGAGATATTTCCAGGATCACCAGGGTCACACTTCCTTGTAAACAAATTCTATCTTAATAGCCCTCTCAGCACCATACATCATAGCAGATCATTTCCACATTCTTTACTTCAAAACTCTTTGCTTTTCCTAATTTCACTGGATACCCTTCTTCACAATCTTCTTTGCTGGCTCCTACTCTTCTGACTTTGAAATTCTGGAGCTTCAGTCTCAATCATGGGCTTTTTCCTCTTCTCTATCTAAAGATGGGCAAACAGTTTCTGTAAAGGGATTCTAAATATTTTGGGCTTTAGGGGGCCATTATGGTCTCTATCACGACTACTGAACTCTGCCATTATAGCACAAAAGCAGCCACAGGCAATATATAAATGAATGAGTGTGTCTCTACTGCAATAAACTTTATTTACAAGCAGAAGTGGCAAGCTAGATATGCCTGTGGACCGTAGTTTTCCCACCCCTTATCTAGACTCTCACCTTGGGCGCCCTCTCCCCTATGATAAGTAGCATTTACATAAAACTGTTGATACCCACACTTACATTTGCAGCCTCAATTTCCCATATGAATTCCAGATTTAGCTGAACACACACACACACACACACCCCTAATCTATTTTTCCCCAGTCTTCTCTCCAGCAGTTAATAGCACCACCTTTCACTCAATTACTATAGGCAGAAACCCGAATCATCACTTACTATGTCCTTTCCCTTAATTACCTGTCCCTTTCTAACTCATCAGCAGTCCTATCAACTCACTCTCAAATATACATCTTGAATCCATCCCCTTCTCTTCATCTCTGTGGCTGCCTAGTCTAAGCCCTCAACATCGCTAGCTCAAAATACTGCAACAGTTTTCTAAGCAGTCTCCTAGCTTATGCATTTGTACCCTCCAGTTTGTTCTCTAAAAGCAGTCAAGTGCTTTTTAAATTCCATTACTTCACTCTGTTTCAACTCAGGAATGGCCTTCATACAGTTTATCTAGAAAGGCCCTGACTAATCTTGCTTTCTGCCGACCTGCCTATCTCATCTCATTCCACGCTCTCCTTTGTTCTTTAAATTGTACTCATGTTTGCCTTCTGTCAATTTCGACATTGTTCCAAGTCTCTTCCTATCTCAGGGTCTTGGTATTTGCTATTCCTCCTTCTCAGAATGCTCTTCCTCTTCCTGTCTGAATGTCTGGTTTCTCATCAATCCTTTCTTTTCAGCTTAAATATCACCTACAAAAAGGCCTTCCCAGATCACCTTATCTAAAGAAAGTGTCATTCTGTTATCTAATAGCACACACTATCAATTATCTTGCTTATTTACTTTATTGTTTGTATCCTCCCTTTCTCAAAATGGTAAACTTTATGAAAGTATTTTGCCAAATTAATTCTCTGATATACCCCAGCTAGCACAACGGGTCTATTATAGGTAGGTACAGTAACAAATATTTGCCAAATAAATAAATTTTCAAAGCTGGAAAGCTTTCCTATGAATAGTGTGTTATATATTTTTAAAAAATCCAACAATTCCCTAAGAAAATTTAAGGAAATTAAAATTTATTGGGGGGAGCTGGGGGGGCTCAGTTGGTTGGGCATCTGCCTTCAGCTCAGGTAGTGATCCCAGGGTCCTGGAACTGAGCTCCACATTCAACTCCCTACTCAGTGGGGAGCCTGCTTCTCCCTCTTCCTCTGCTGCTTTCCCTGCTTGTGCTCTCACACTCTCTTTCACTCTGTCAAATAAATAAATAAAATCTTAAAAAAAAAAATAGAAACTTATGTCAGCAGTCTCAAATACTAGTTTTCAGACTCTTCCAAAACTCTCACATATAAACTTTTTATATACAAACTTTTTAAGAGGTTTATAAACTTTTTTTGCATATTGATTTTTACTTTGACTTCCCTTATTTTCAAAGTAACAAAGTAACAAAGTACCATATTCATTTTTCTATTGAATGTTGTATATTGTAAAATATACAGAAGATAGACTAAGGGATGTTAACCAGCACATGAGACTTTTATTGAGCATTTGAGGTGCTATTTTTTCCCCCAATGTGTGTAAAAATCCCAAGTCTGAGTATCCAGAAAGGTGTAATAAAAAACTAAATTAAAAACTACTCTGCCACACAGGTTGTAGGATCTTGGAAACTCTGAGCCTCGGTTTCTAAGTCTATAGAAAAAAAAAAAAATTCTTTCTCTCTCTGATATAAATAAACAAAATAATTACCTGAAAATTCACTAGCTCAGTATGTCTGGCACATAGCAAATACTCCATAAGTGCTAACTAACAGTAGTAAAGATGACATTAGCAACAGCAATAGTGGCAGTAACAGGATGTCTTCTATAAAACATAAGAACCATTATACAACCGAAATTGTGTTACAAAATACTAGACTTTTTTAGACTGTTTTTAAAGTTACAAATGTTTCTAATAACACAGTATATTAAATAAACTACCCTAAAACTCAGAAGACAGAAAATGTAAACCAAGTAAGGGTACATTCTAATTTAAATTTCCCTGAAACTTTAAAAACAGTTAATTTCTCAGTTAACTACCTTTTATGTGCTTAAAACAATAATCCTTCAAACAATCATATCCAAATGTTAGCAAAAAATACAAGATCTTCAGTGTAAGATCTGAGAAGTCAAAAGATCAATAACAACATAATAAATACAATTGGTTAGCAAGAGAGCAGTGGTCTAATGACCTTCAAGTATCTATCAGGAGTAAATCCTATTAGCAAACATAGGGGGATGAAAAAAAGAAAAGAATGAAAGAGAAGGAAAAAAAAAAACAAAAAACACTATGGGAGAGTGACAAAGAGTACACATTAGAAACAGTAACAGAGATAGCAAGAAGCAGACCTCCTTTACATAGAAGCAGACCTCCTTTACAACCACAAGGGATGAATGAAAACAGAATTGTCTGAGGGCACCTGAGAGTGGGAGGAGGGGTTTATTAGCCCCACACATTCACTACCACTATGACAGATTCTAAAAAACATGCCAACTGAAAAGGCACAGTGTTCTGGAGGCATTTGGTGTGATGACTAGTATGCCTACAAATAGAAGTAGCCCCAAAGAAAAATATTAAAATATAGTATATAAAGACATTGGCATCTGGTAGAAGCTAAATTGTGCTCATTATACTCTTACTAAGGTAGAAAAAAATGCAATACGTTCAAATATGCCACTACCAAAAGCCATCAAAGTAGAGCTTAAGGGAAATGATGTCTTGTTACCTGTAATGTCCTTTGCCTAGAAGAATCTCTCATTTACCAGATGATTTGGGATAACTAAGTTATTGTATTTTAACATACAACTACTTGTTCTTATGTGGTTGTTAATTAACTTAAAACAGACAAACCTATGAGTCAAAGACAAGGCCAGAGTTCTATAAATCTACATACTAATTAATTCAGCTGAATTGAGCAAGATGCTAATAAAATCTGCATTCAGGGATTTAGTCTCTATTGTTCCAGTTAGCTTTACACAGTGACATGCCAAAGAAAACCAGACAAGTGTGTGGTTATACAAACTCACCACTATTATTTTTTAAAAGATTTTATTTATTTACTTGACAGAGAGATCACAAGTAGGCAGAGAAGCAGGCAGGGAGAGAGGGGGAAGCAGGCTCCCTGCCAAGCAGAGAGCCTGATGCAGCACTCAATCCCAGGACCCTGGGATCATGACCTGAGCCGAAGGCAGAGACTTAACCCACTGAGCCACCCAGGCACCCCCAAATTCACCACTATTTTTAGAAAATCCGAAACAGGGATGCCTAGGGGGCCCAGTGGGTTAAGTGTCTGCCTTTGGCTCAGGTCCTGAGCCTGGGGTCCTGGGACTGAGTCCCTCATCAGCCTCCTTGTATGGCTGGGAGTGTGCTTCTCCCTCTGCCTGCCACTCTCCCTACTTGTGCATGCACTTGCTCACTTTTTTTCTCTCTCTCTCTCTCTGATAAAAAAATAAATGAAAAAAATCTTAAAAAAATAAAAAAGAAAACCTGAAACAATCTTCACTAATAACGGTTCAATATTAGTTATGCCAACGCACAAGATCATCCATTATCTTTAGTTCTACCTAACTTTCTGAATAAGCTTATAAATTGCAGACCTATTATTTTAATTTTCCTATACACAGATTTGTTTATTAAAATCTGCTGCTCATAACTGCTATAAAAAGTAAATAAGTGACTAGTGAGGTGGACAACACCAAATTAATTGCTGGTGAATTAAACTGAAACAGTGTTGAACTTTTCCAAAGCCATATTTTCTAAGCATCTAATATTTAGAATTTCATCAAGAACTTAGGAGTGAAGAAGTAACACAATCAAGGAAAACAGTTATCATAGCACTCATTTATTTGACAGAGAAGTGAGGAGTCTGATAGGGAGGTAATGAGTTACTTCTCTGTCTTTACCAGAGACAAATAAATGTAAAATAAAGCAATAAGCCTGAAGCACAGAGAATACGCAGATGATAGCAAGTATCAATGGATGAGAGAAGAGGAAAGATAAGGCGGAGGATGCAATGGCTCTCCACCAGGGCAACTTTGCTATACTCCTCCCCTTACCCCCAACCCAGACACATGACTGGTTGCACCCCGGGGGGATAGAGGACAGGGATGTTACTAAATATCCCATGTGGAGGACTGCCCTGGCAACCAAGAATTATCCAGCCCGAAGTGTCAATACTGCCAAGGTTGAGAAATCTTGATCCAGAAAAAGAAGTCCTATACATCTCAAATATAAAAGGAATCACTGTACTAGCACTCAGTAAAAGAATGAATGTTCAAAAGTCTTGTATGCTAATGGTATCCATTAATAAAGACAAGAGATTCCAACAGAAATGGTTGATTTTTTTAACATACTGATATAAAGGAACAAACTACAATTATTAGGTATGGTTATCTACATGGAATGCTCCTAATTTCCCTTCCTTGAATCTATGCTGGTCTTAGTGATTTGCTTAACCAACAGCATGCAGCAGAAATGACATTCTGGGACTTCAAAGACTAGGTCGTAACAAGTCTATGGTAGGCTAAAGAATGGCCCCCACTTATGTCCACATCCTAATCCTCTAACCTGTGAATACTTTATTTTACATGGCAGAAGAGATTTTGCAGGTGTACTAAACTAAGGATTTTGAAAGATTATCCAGGGTTATCTAGGTGGATCCTAAAAGTAACCAAGTGAGTCCTATAAGGTGGAAGCAAAAAGGTAAATGAAGGAGAGGATGATGTGACAACAAAGGCGGAAATCAGAACGATGTGGCCAGGAACCAAGGACTGCAGCAAGCTGGAAGAGACAAGGAACAGATTCTCCCCAGAGCCTCCAGAAGGACTGAGTGTTGCTGACACTTTTATTTTGGCCCCCTTAAGTCTCATTTTGGACTTCAGATCTCCAGAACTCTAAGAGAATAAACCTTTGTTGTTTTAAGCCACCAGATTTGTAGTAACTTGTTATAGCAGCAACAGAAAACTAATATAAAATCTTACAGCTTCTGGGGCGCCTGGGTGGCTCAGTCATTAAGTGTCTGCGTTCAGCTCGGGTCATGATCCCAGCAACTTGGGATCACGCCCCACATTGGGCTCCCTGCTCTGCGGGAGGCCTGCTTCTCCCATTCCCACCGCCCACCCCCAGCTTCGGTTCCTTCTCTCCTTGGCTCTGTCAAATAAATAAATAAAATCTTTAAAAACAAAAACAAAAAAAACCTTACAGCTTCTGTGTAGCCCTCTTGGAACTTTTTCTCTTTGAGTCCTGACCACTCAATTATCTAAGAACTAGAGTCATCTCAAGAATGTTGTGCTAGTGAGTGAGATCATGTGCATTTACTCTGGTCAACCACTCCAGAGGAGCCCAGCTTCTAGCCACGTCCACCAAAGTATCAGACATATGAGTAAAACCATCCTGAACCCAGTGACCAGCACATCTGCCAGCTATAATTTATGAAGTGACCTCCACAGATACCACATGAAACACGAAGAATCATCCAGCCAAGCCCTGCCTATGTTGCTGATCTCACAAAATCATGAAATGTAATAGTACAGTTGTTTTAAGTCGCACATAACTCTGAACATCAAGGTATATGTGAGTGATGATTAGAAACTGTCAAGTAGCACATATCCATTTTATAATGGAAGGGAAAAAATCCTATTTGTGTTAGCTATTTTCTGCTGGCAGTAATCCCTAGAATTAAAACTACTCCACTATGCCAGTAACTCTAAAATATTCAGAATTTAGTTTGTTGGAATATACTGCTATAATTAGGTTCTTTCCATATTGGTAAAATAACTGATTGTAGCAAAGCTTCATTTAACTTATCTGGGCCCATGACACAGAAGCTCTCAGTTTAAAAAAAAAAAAAAGCGCTCAGCTTATTAGAGATAGTTCATTCTTTCTGAGTCAATTCATATTTCATATCCTTATCCTGATTCTTCCTCTCTTGCTGGGTCTATGGTGAGTTACACCTTATTCCTCTTTTACCATTTCAACCAAGCCCTGAAGTGTTCGCATATTATTCACATATCTTAATTTGGAATATGAAATGTTTTTCATGCTCTCTTTTTATTCTCTTTGAGCAAAAGCCATGATTTTCTCTAATTCGTCCCAGAAACCAATAGCTTAACTGAGCTGCTACTTTCTCACATTACCGTGGGCTGAGAAAAATGAGGATACTCTTGTTAAAGAGTCCAAGATCCCCAGTGAATCAGAACTCAATGAAAAATCTTGTTTTTAAGTGTTCTAAGTATCTACTTTAACATCAGAGTTTAATCTTCCAGCCTTTTATTTTGCCATAGACCTCTTGTTGTATATGGAAAGTTCTCAAAATTAAACATTCTACCTTAATAATCACAAAAGGTGAGAATTAAAAGATTAAGTTTAGAATTACATGGTGCATCTATATAGATGTAGATAAATGGCTTTTAAAAAGCAAATTTAAAACGTACACAATTACCACTTACACAGAAACATAAAAAAACGCAAGCTGATTAAGATCTAACATAACAGAAAAAACTGCTCTAATCACCTCCATATATTTCTTACCTACATATGTAAAAGAAATCTCATTTTAAAAATACCTGGAGTATATGGACATGGCGGTGGGGGGGATGTGCTATGGTGAGTGCTGTGAAACCTGTAAGCCTGCTGATACACAGACCTGTACCCCTGGGGCAAATAATACATCATATGTTAACAAAAATAATTTTAAAAAATACCTGGAGTACACATTTAACAAAAATATTCCCTAAGAACCTCCTTTTTTCAAATCGTATCTTTCACTGTGCCTCCTCCAATGCCAGCTATTATCTCTCTGTGTAATTCTCCAAAAAACATTAATTTTAACACCTTTAAGTAAGTGTGGAAGGCAGCCTCCAAGACGGCCCTCAATGATTTTACCTCCTGGTATCTGCACCCTCTTGCTATGTACCAGGACAAAAAACATGGACTGTCTCTACTAAGATTGGGTTATAAAAGGTTGTGGCTTCCAGCTTAGGCTCCCCCTCTCTCCTATCACTCATTCTGGGAAGACAGCTACCATATTGAGAACACTTAAGCCATGTAGAGAGGCCCACATGGCAAGAAATGAGACTTCCCACCAACAGCCACGTGAGTGAGCCTTTTTGAAAATGGACCCTCCAGCCCCAGGCAAGACTTCAGCTGATACAGCCCCAGCCAACAGTTTGATTCAAACAACTTTGTGCTTGGGACGCCTGGGTGGCTCAGTTGGTCAAACAACTTTGTGCTATACCCTGAGTCAGACGTCCTACTGAGCCTAAACAAGATTCCTGATCCTCAGAAACTGTGAGATAGAACACGTTTGTTTTAAGCTACCATGTTTTAGGATAGTTTGTCATATAGCAATGTGTAACTAATATAATGAGCGTTGCTTATTCTTCAAAATCGAAACTTGTATGTCTCAAAAGTTAAAAAAAAATTATAAATAGAAATAGTAATTGCAAAAATTGGGAGAAAATTTTGTTTTTAAAATCTTTCTAAAATTGAAAAACCACTGTAATGTCAGTTTGCCAGTCCTACTTATAAAAACAATGAACCAACAAAGTACTATCAGGAAACTATGGACTGTTTCTGGAAAAACAAAGATCAGGTTGAGGAGGTACATTCGGAAGGCAGCAGCAGCATCAACTTTTTTAAAAATGAGAAGGAAATCATTTTGTAATTTAAAAATCACAATATCCTATTTAACTTCGATAAGACATCCCACAAAGCTTGCCTTTATCTCTTTAGAATCATGTAAAGCTTTATCTTGTCACAGACCATATCAAATGCCTACTGATAACACATAAGAAAGATAAGCACAAATGTACCAAATCTCAACAACAGATTTCACAGGCATATCAAAGCATAGATGATTTTTTCCTGTAATGTTTCCACACCAAATCCAAAACACTGCTTTCATTCATACAAGCACACTCTCCGAGAATACATAAGATTTCCTATAATACAAAAGTCATTTTAACATAATTTATTTAATTACTTAATTAGAAAATGCATTTAGTACACATACATTAAGTACACGAGTCGAATCAGGTATTTAAAAACATCTAAAAAGTAACAATAAAAGAAAAACGTGGGAGTTTTTCATTTGACTGGGGGGAAAAATGATTTCAGTGATCCCCGCAGGAACTCTACGTATTGATATTGAAGACGATAAGGAACACGAAGACTGTACTAAAATTAAAGCAGCAGCATCAACAAGTATCAGTTGAGTCAACAAGCAATAATTTAGTTATCAATACCGGCAAAAACAGTTTATTTAAACTTCGAAGTTCTTTAGCTTATGAATAGGAGATAAGCATTTAACTACGACATTGGTTTCCTCTATTTTTGCCAGCTTATCTTGAACAAAGAAGACAAATTACTAACTTCACCCTCATATAACTTACATACTTAATAAGTTTATGGATGCTAATTGATCTCCACTGACTGAAGTTTATAGGCCTTTAAAACAATGTCAAATTTAAAATTCTCTTCATTGGAAAATGCAGCAATACTACTGCCTGTGCTAAAACAATAAGGTATGAGGTAAAATTTATCCAACTGTATCACAGGATGTGCTTTTCAAGAACTGTCATAAAATTTTATCATTTGGGCCCTGCAAACTTGTAACGATGTTAATGCAGAAGAATTCCCAAGAAATTAGTTAGATAAGGCCAAATGTATGTTCAAATAGCGTTGTCCATGGAGAAAACGTTTCTAAAATCAATGTTACAGCATATATGACTGGTTATATTGTTTTCCCAGGAGCATATTTTCAGAGCTCAGTTTTTTAAAACCACACAGTGAGTACACACATACCTTACAAATATGTTAGTATTCAATTACTGCTTCATATAATGGCATGATTACACCCTTAAACACTGAACTGATCATGATGTTACATTTTTCCCTTAAAGCATTGTGCACAGACAATATCTGGAATATCCCGTACTGTAAATTGGTCCACAATTCCCTGAACGTAGGAAAAAAAAAAAAAAAAAAAAAAACAGTTCAAAGGCATAACTAAGAAAAAGTTTCCGAAGAAGCAGTATAGTCGGTAAGTCATGCTTATGTGACCTTCCTTCACTCCTGTACATCCGCCAAAGAAACACTTTCAAGTGCGCCTGACAAATAAATGCCATGTTCCTTCCAGTCAATGTTCTCTAAACTTAGGAATGTATGGGATGTTTATGTACCTATCAACTTTGGGGAGGGAGGTAAACTTTTCTTAAAAATGTCAAATACATCAGAATGTGACATACAGCAGCCATGTATTTTGTCTGTATTATGGATTTCGCCTGTACTGCTGTATTTAAACTGCAAAAATATTTGAAGGTGGCCTACTCCTTTCATTCCTTTTGATTTTCCAAATTCTTAGCTTTTTCACCTGCACTCAAATTCAGACCTACAGCATTCTGCACTGGTTTTAAAAATACCCTATTTTAACATGTTAGCTTAAAAATAGCCTTGCTGTCTCCCTTCCACATTACTTTAAAGCAGAAGTCCGATTCCCAGAAAAACACCTTTTTATTTACTTCATTCTTTCAACCTCTGGGGAAACAACAAAAACCGGAGTTTAACTTGTGCAGCGCCGAACCTACAGGGGCTTGCAAATTATGTATCTGCAGTTGCTGGTCTGATCCATTCTTTCCATTTCCCAGGAAAATGTTTCCTTCGGCTGCTTAGTTTCATACAACTAGCCGTGTGTGCAAACACACAGCTGAGAGCATCTCGGCCTGAGCAGCAATACCCCTTCTTCTGACACCCATACACCTCGGTTTGATAACCTTTCAAGAAAGTTTCTTCCTGCCCTCGGGTTTGCAGCCCTTCTCAAGCAGGCACGGCATGCCACCTGCGTGGCTGCACGTGCACAAGAAAGCAGCAAGGGCCTGGCCTGGGGGACAGGAGGGCTGGGGAGGGGAGGCACACACCAAATCAAAGCACAACCAACACAGTATCGGTGCACGATCTGGGCTGAAGCTCGTCTTCTGAGACTGGGAAGGAACCAGCCAAGCGTCGGTCGCGGCTGCCAGGCACGCCCCGCGCCTGTCCTACCTGCCCTAGGGGCACACAGGAGACGGGAAGTCTCCCCCCGCCCCACCAACTCCCGCCCCCAGGCCCGGACATCCCAGGCTCAAGGCCAGGTGGGCGATGGGAGCTGGGGGCAGGGGTCCCGGGCCGAGGGGCCGAGGACTCCCAGGGCGCCGACGGGGGGTGGGGACGCCAGGCCCCCAGGCTCGCCCCTCACTCGACCCCCTTACCTTGCGCGATGGCAATGGACTCGAAGCGGTGCAACTCCTTGAGCAGGCAGCTCCTCTCCGTGGAGTGCAGGCTGTAGATGAAGTCGCGCGCGCCCTGCGCCGTGTTCAGCGCCTCTATGGGCTCCTTCTTGGGGTGGGTGCCCAGCCCTCGGGAGCCTCCGGGGGCCGCGAGCGCCAGCAGCCCCCGCCCGCAGCAGCACCAGGACGGCGGGCGGGGCGCGGCGGCGGCAGCGGCGGCGGCGGCCGGGCCCGGCCTCAGGCTGCGTGCGGTCCGGCTCCTCAGCAGCGGCAGCAGCCGGGACATGGCGGGCTGAGGAGCGGGGACCCCCGCGGCAGTCCGGGAGGGCGATTTCTGGCCAGGCGCGGGGAAGAAGGAGCTAGGCTCGGCCGGACCCCGCCCCGATGTCCTCCTGACTGGCAGCCGAGGCGCCGGGCACCATGCACTCCCCGGGCCCGCGCGGCGATCGCCTCCTTTTCGATCCCCCTTCCCTTCCGAAAGGCCCGCGGCGGCGTCGGTCCCTCGGACGAGAAAAACTTTCTGTGAGGCGGCCGGGCCGGGAGAGGGCGGGTAGGCGGTGCGGGCGGGCGCCTCCCGGTTGAGGAGGGGCGGCGCGGGCGGGCGGGCTTGGCTAGGGTTTGTCTCTGTCAGTTTGATCTTCCAGAGGGATGAGTCAGCCACGCGCCGCCCTCCTTCGGCGCCGCCCTCCCCTCCTGCCGGCTTTCCCACCCTCCTGCCTGCCCTCGTCGGCACTCGGTAGGGCTCCCGCGCCCTCAAAGCCGCCGCGCTCCCAGGCCGCAGCCGCCGCCGCTACCCCTAGCGGCTGCACAAGGGCTAACAGGGCGGGGCGAAGGGACGGGGCGGGGCCGCGCAAGCGCAGTCCCCGAGGTCCCGGGCGGCCCTCCCACGGGAGTTAGGAGGGTGCGCAGGAGTCCCCACCCCTCCCCGGCGTGATGGTGGAGGAACAGAGAGCGCGCATCCCCTCTAAGTGCTGGCGCCACCTTTAAGTCCGACACAGGGAACGGGGAAAAACAGCTCTGGACTTCTTGCTTGGTCGTGGTCCGCTCCGCCCTAGCACCAGGACTAAGCCTGGGGAGTGTTCCAAACAGTGTCCCAGCGGGAGGCCCCGCCTCGCCTCGCCTGGCACGGGCCTCGTGGCCGCTCGGAATCTCCCTGAGGGCAGCGTCCTGCTCGGACTTTTGGGGACTGAAGCGCCTACCGTGGCCTCGGCCAGGCACTCGGGTCTTTGAGGCAGCCGCTCTGGGAGTTCCAGAGCGAGGGCGAGGCCAGGAGTTTGAGACTGAGGCCTTGACCCGGAAAACACCCTTCCTCGTCCTGATGCCAGCAGCTTGCAGCCCGTTAATGCTGGAGCGGGAGGCAAGAATGTCGCCTTCTCCCGGTGTTTGCCCAGGTTTGTTTTCGTTTGTTTTTTGTTTCTTGTTTTTTCTCTTTGCCAGGGCGAAAAGAATTTTGTGATTCTACACTTCCCACGTGTCCGGGTCCTAAACCTTTTTCAGGGCCACGCTCGAACGGTCTCCCGCTCCATCCTTTCCTTTATCTCCGCCTAAGAAAGGAGATCGCCCCTTTATCTGAATCTAATGACACTTAGGCTTCCTGCCTTAGAGAGCAGATCCACTTAGTAAATCTGCTCAAGTGCAATCAAGATCTAAATCTTACCTTTATCTTATCCGCCGCCGCACTAGCCCAAGACCTCGTATGTAGTAAAAGTGCTATAATTATGTAAGGGCAATATATAAATGTGAGTCGGGGGAGGAGTGTAACCACGAAATCATTCTGTTGCTCTAACTCAGCGGTTCTCAGAGTGTGGTTCGTGGCAGCAGAGCTCGTTAAGCATGCAAATTGGCGTACTCTGCTCTGGACCCCTTGAATCAGAAACGGGTTTGGGCCCAGTCATCTGTGGTTTGTTTGTTTGTTTTAATTTTTATTTATTTATTTTTAAAGATTTTATTTATTTATTTGACAGAGAGAGAGCACAAGTAGGCAGAGAGAGAAGGAGAAGCAGGCTCTCCACTGAGCAGGGAGCCGGATGGGGGGCTCGATCTCAGGACTCTGGGATCATGACCTGAGCGGAGGGCAGCCGCTTAACCAGTTGAGCCACCCAGGGGCCCCCATCTGTGTTTTAACAAGTCCTCCAGTTAATACAGATACGCACAAAAGTTTGTGAACCACTGTTCTAACTTAAACATAAAAAGCATTTAAAAAAATTTCAAGGCAGCCTCTCTAGTGTAATAATGACAGTTAAGAATGTACTCTGTGAGGGGTGACTGGCTGGCTCAGTTGAGAGGAACATGTGACTCCTGATCTTGGGGTGGTGAGTTGGAGTCCCACCTTGGGTGTAGAGATGACTTCAAAAAATTAAAAAAAGAAAAGAAAAAATGTGCTTGGTGGAAAATGAAGTTGGGTGTAAAGACGTGTGTCTTGTTTTTGAAACCCTCTGCATTCCCAGTGTGTGTTGGAATCCTCTGTAGGTTATTTCAGTCTCAAATTCTTGGGATTACTACCAACTTCCTCCTGTATCTCTTACCCACAAGGGATTCTGACTTACTGGTCTTGGGGCAGGGCCTGGAAAGTGAGGTTTGGAAAAGCTACTCAGTAAGAACCCATTCCTGACAGTCTTTAGGACACCAGTTTTGTGGGTGGGCTCCAGAAACAGATGGCTGAAAGTTTGACAACTGACTCAACTATCTTCCAAGTGTATTAGTGGTAGATTATTAGAACAGTGGTCCCAATGAATCACGGCTTATGGTATCCAGTCCTTTGTGTAGACCTGTCCCATGTTGACTGTGGACTTGGCCATATGACCTCCTTTAGCAGGTAAGTGGAACATCACAAACCTAATCTAAGTTCTTGCTCATTGGGACTTGTTGTAATGTGTTTGCTGGGTGATTTATTATTATTCAAGTCTGCTGTAGAAAATAAGTCTAAAATGTAGACATAATTTGCTTATGAGACATTACACCTAGGATAAATGGATACATGTTGATCAGAGATAAAAAGAATGGAACAAATGAAATTGCTACTTTAGATACAAAGAAAGAGATAGACCAGGAACTTTAAACATTAATAAGGTAGAGATTATACTACCTCCACACGACAACTTTGTCATCCCTACATTGGCCACCTACAAGTGACACGCATTTTAGTACCATTGTGACCTCATGTAATCTGTGTAAGAAAAGCAGATAAACCCCTAGCTACTCAGCTAGTGAATGGCCAGTTACAGTTATGCAGACATACTTCTCCTTCATCTCTCTGGCAGAACAGATCTATGTTGGTTTCAGGCCCTCCTCTCTTAACTTTCCTCTGTGGTCCTTAGAACCACACCACCTACAGGGAAGACTGGCACAGCAGGGAGGTTAAGACATATGAACACTGGGTAGAACAAAATTCAGATACTGTGGTCTTCCACCTTGCTATACTAAGTATCTCTCCATCTCCTTCCCCTTGCTAGGCAGCTCTTTGTTAAGAGTCTAAGATGTCAATCAGATTTCAACTAACTGCAACTGCTGGCTGGTTGCCCAGGATGGCACATTCATGTGGCTGAGGACTGATGCTGGCTATTGGCTGGCTGCATGCTCAGCTGGGACTGTGAACCATTGTACCTTCATTCAGCCCCTCCAGCAAGACAGAACTTCTCCCATGGTAGCTGGCTTCCCTCAAAGTGCATGTCTGAAAAGAACCAGGCCCGTGGCCTTTTCTGACGTATCCTAAGAAGTCATGCAGAGGGACACTTGGATGGTGTAGTCAGTTAAGCATCTATCTCTTTGTTTCAGCTCAGGTCTGATCTCAGGGTAGTGAGATCAGGCCCTGCAGCAGGCTCCACACTTGGTGGGGAGTCTGCTTGAGTGTCTCTCTCCCTCTGCCCTGCCCCCCTTTTCTCTCTCTCTCTCTCTCTCTCAAATAGATAAATCTTAAAAAAAAAAAAAAAAGTCATGTAGCATCACTTCAACCTTACTAGCTACCAGCAAGCTACTAGGGCCAGCCAAGATTCAAGAGAAGTCAGTGGAAGCAATGCCAGAGAATTTGGGAACATGTTCTAAAGCTGCCACATAAATGATGTGATTCAGGTGTGTTCATTTGGTTTATAAGCCCATCTGTCCTGTGATCTATGGTACAGTCTGTGTGGTGGTGAACTTGGAGCCTGCCATTGCATCAAGGTAATTCTCCACATGACATTTGCCCTTTGGAATTCAGCTGCCATACATAGAACTCTGGAGTATCCTGCTGGAAAGATCACATGAAAGAGGAGACAACAGCCAATAACCCCAGCTGACTACCAGGCACATGTAACGGGGCCATCTTGGACCATCCAGTCCCAATCAAGATCCAGACGACAGCCTTGCAAAGAGGTTAAGTCATTAGCTCTGGAGCCAGACATCCAGGGTTTGGGTCCTCACTCCGCCATTTACTAGCTCTATAACCTTGAGCTAATAATGCAACCTTTCATGGACACTCATCTGATGGGATAAAGGCATGTTGTTAAATTTGCTCATCTGTTCAATGGAGATAAAATATCTGCTTTATAGGGCTATATTGAGACTAACTGAGTTAGTACATGTAAAGCATTTCAAACAATACCTGGAACATGGTGAGTACTCGATAAATACTAGCTCTCATTATCCAAATTCCTGTGAACCTCTCAGACCTCTAGGATTATGTCTTTGGACCCTAACTGGAGTACTATCTACCTAGCTATCTGGCGCTTAATACACATTTAATGTGTACTAATTGGGCCCCCTATCCATTCCCTTTCTCTGAACATTTGAGTATCCTAAATCTGAGTAAAGAGGGGAGGGTGCGGCATCTGTCTGTGGAGCTATGGAGAAATACAGGGTAAGGCAGGTGCATGTGTGTGGCACGAGGAAGGTCCTGAGGAAATTGTGAGGGTGCCGATGTGGTAGTGCCAGCAGGTTGGAGAAGGTTACAGAGGAGGAAGAGCAGGAGGGCCTGGACTCAGCCTAGCCCGCCCTTTCTTTTAAAGATGACAGACCTCTTGCCTCAGTTAACAATCACTGTCTCCTCCTCGTGAAAAGTTGCTGCTGAATCAACAGTCCACAGTACCTTGCATCATGCAAATACCTTCCAGGGTTGCGGGCATCTGTGTTGCTGGCAGGGCACAAGGCTGTTTGCTGCTTGCGTGTTCTGATACGTTCTTCACCCACTTATTCTGTCCATTTTTAAATTCCCGAGTTGTTGCTTACTTAGTGGGACCTTTAATCATTTATTCTTTTTTTCTTTGACATTTTTTAAATTAATTAATTTATTTTCAGAAAAACAGTATTCATTATTTTTTCACCACACCCATTGCTCCATGCAATCTGTGCCCTCTATAATACCCACCACCTGGTACCCCAACTTCCCACCTCCCCGCCACTTCAAACCCCTCAGATTATTTTTCAGAGTCCATAGTCTCTCATGATTCACCTCCCCTTCCAATTTACCCCAACCCCCTTCTCCTCTCTAACACCCCTTGTCCTCCATGATATTTGTTATGCTCCACAAATAAGTGAAACCATATGATAATTGACTCTCTCTGCTTGACTTATTTCACTCAGCATAATCTCTTCCAGTCCCGTCCATGTGGATACAAAAGTTGGGTATTCATCCTTCCTGATGGAGGCATAATACTCCATAGTGTATATGGACCACATCTTCCTTATCCATTCATCCGTTGAAGGGCATCTTGGTTCTTTCCATAGTTTGGCGACGGTGGCCATTGCTGCTATAAACATTGGGGTACAGATGGCCCTTTTCATGACATCTGTATCTTTGGGGTAAATACCCAGGAGTGCAATGGCAGGGTCATAGGGAAGTTCTATTTTTAATTTCTTGAGGAATCTCCACACTGTTTTCCAAAGAGGCTGCACCAACTTGCATTCCCACCAACAGTGTAAGAGGGTTCCCCTTTCTCCACATCCTCTCCAACACATGTTTTTTCCTGTTTTGTTAATTTTGGCCATTCTAACTGGTGTAAGGTGATATCTCAATGTGGTTTTAATCTGAATCTCCCTGAGGGCTAGTGATGATGTACATTTTTTCATGTGTCTGCTAGCCATTGGTATGTCTTCATTGGAGAAGTGTCTGTTCATGTCTTCTGCCCATTTTTTTGATATGATTGTCTGTTTTGTGTGTGTTGAGTTTGAGGAGTTCATTATAGATCCTGGATATCAACCTTTTGTCTGTACTGTCATTTGCAAATATCTTCTCCCATTCCGTGGGTTGCTTCTTTGTTTTCTTGACTGTTTCCTTTGCTGTGCAGAAGCTTTTGATTTTGATGAAGTCCCAAAAGTTTATTTTCGCTTTTGTTTCCTTTGCCTTTGGAGACATATCTTGAAAGAAATTGCTGTGGCTGATATAGAAGAGATTACTGCCTATGCTCTCCTCTAGGATTCTGATGGATTCATTTATTCTGCCCACAGTTTTATAGTTCCCTTTTGGCACGTCTCATCCCTCGGGTTTCTGCCTTAGGATCCTGACCCCTGGAACTCCCCAGCACCATCAGAGCTGTGGTACATGGATTGCTGCTTCCCAATGAAAAGCACAAAAGCTGGTTAGGAAAATTAAAGAAGACTTAAATAAATGGAGAGAAATACCAGTTTAAGTTTGGAAAACGCAATAGTATACAATGTCTCCCAGAATTAATCTATAAATTCAGTGCAATGCAAATCACAATCCCAGCTGGGTTTGTGTCCCTGTATGTGTGTGTATGAAATTGTCAAACTGATAGAGTAAAATTTACATTGAAATGCAAATGGAGGCCATAAAGCATACAGAAATAGCATGGGTCCCCCAAGTTCATATCCTAACTCTTAATACCTACTAACTATATCAATTGGACAAGTTGTTTATCTTTCTAAGCCTTGGTTATGAGTTTCTTGTTATTTCTTAAAATCTACTCTAAGAATCATGAGGTTGGAAAGAGGTAATATATGTAAAACACAGGGCATAATATCTAATATGTAGTAGGTGCTCAACAAATGATAGGTAGTATTAAAAGGCAGTAAGATTAAAAAACTAGTGTTATCAATAAATAGTATATCTAGAAGTATCAGAGGCCCATATAACTTTAGAGCTAAAAGAAGGAGAATCCAACTAGATCTCTACTTGGATTTTCTCAACATGCCTACATCAGTGGTTCTTTCCTTGCAGTCTAGCTGTGCAGTTACCAAAGAACAAAGCTGGAGATATAAATGTGGGAATGGTCAGCATCCAGGTATCATTTAAAGCTATAGAACTGGCCAGGTTCCCACTGGGGTAAAGGTGGAGATGAGGAGAGGGTCTGCGGCTTCCCTGGGATTTTCACCCCTGAGAGACTGGAAGAGGCAGAGGAACCAGCAAGGCAGGAGGAAAACCAGAGGGTGGTGGTGGTCAGATCATTAAAGACCTGGTGTGATATTGGTCATTACTATTCTTGGGCTATTGAATTTTTTTTTTTAACTCTCTCCTTTGCACTTGTACCTGTTACTTGAATTGTTTATGGTAAATGTATGTAATTTGTTTTAAAAAACAAAGCTTTTATTTAAAGAACTACAAAACACCTGAGAAATGCAAAATAAACCCTGAAGGGACAATCTCTCTTTTGGATCCTTTGCATTCCTCTACACCAGTCATTTAATACTACCTCTCATCTAAGGATTTCATCTGCATATTAGAAAGTGCCCATCAGAGGTCAAGAAATAGTATCTCATGGAAGCAAGATAGAAAATATAAGAGAGTGGCTATCAATTGGAGCCCAAAACTCCTATAGTCAATTTCACACTCCATGAAGCTCATATTTATCTGTCCTTAAGCATACTGACGGCCAACAAGACTGACTGTCCCACGCTTACCATGAAAAGTACACCTGCACACCAGATGCTCACACACACGCATGCCACACACACCTAACTGAGTTCCTGAGGGCAATATTTTGTAACATGTTTTTCCTTCCCAGTTTCCCCATCATGTTTGAGGTTGGGGAATAATATTGATCAAAGCAAATATAAACAGTATGGCTATGAAATGCCTTCTTTGCAAACTTTAAACTCGAGTTCTTAGGGAGGCTTCAAATATTTAGATGCTGCAAGTACTATTTTTGAAAATGACTCTATCTGTGAGCCCAGCAGGGAGGTCAGTGGAGGGATTGTGGATGTTTCTGTTTGTTTTAGAAAGAAAACAAGGCATTGATTGAGACTCTTCTTGAACATCTTTTCAAAGAGACTTACCAGATCATCCCCAAACTCTATCTGAATGTCATATATATTGACAACTTCTCCGTAGCAGCCACCAAGTTAGGCAGTAGAAGGATGAAAATAAAAAGGCACTTTGTTTAAAGCCAGATTTTCTATTTACAATTTAATATTTTCAATGCTATAAATAAATTACTGCGGTTCAACAGTATCCAATTCTCAGGGCCAGAGAGGATTATTCTTTCCTGCACCCTTGAAACTAGGGGTAACGGTGTGACTTGCTTTGGCCAGTGATTGGAAACCTGACGTACTTCACCTCCAAATACAGGTACTTCATTGCCTGTGCTCAGCCATTCTCCCCTCTCCTAAGGCGGTGAGAGTCACAACATGTGCTGAAATGGAAGTTCTATAAAACTGATAACACTGGGAGAAGTGAATCAGTATAGGAGAATAGCTGCCCAGGAGAGCTGCCCCAATCCATAGCAGATTCTGCATGACGCAGATAGAAACCTCTGTGTTCGGTCAGTGCGATCAAGGGATTCCTCTTTATTGCCGCAAAAGCTCCAGTATCATGAGTAATCCAGCTCTTGTTTGGCTCTTTCTCTTACCTTTATAAAGTTGAATGCCTTCTTTCACTCCTGCTATTTTTCTAAAGGGAGGACCTTTTGGCTCCAGTGTGTTTGTATTTTCTGGGTAGCATATAGGGAGACAGGGTCCTCTTTTCCTCTTGTTTCTGAGTTTTATGTGAATCTAGCACCCCAGGTAGTTTTGGGAGTCAACAGCATTAAGGACATGGGTTAAACCCATGTAGGCGGGTAAAGTTGTCTATAGCAAACATGTGAATGAAAACATAAGAGGACAGAGACACAGGGAACAACATCCGTTAAGGGATAAGCAGTGGAAGAAGAAATAACCAAGGAAAGTAGGTGAGATGATGTGACAAAAGAAAAAAAAAATCTGGCCACAGAAACCAAAGGATGATAAAGTTTCTAGAATAAGTGGTCTAGAGTATCAAATGCAGCAGCAACATAAAGACAAGACAAGGAAGTACTTATTAGAAATGGTGAGTTGAGCACATAATTATGACCCCTTTATAATAAAAGTGTTATAAAATGAATATAAATGAGTCTTCTTAAAAAGGCATACCCTTGTAAGCATGGAGTTAATGGGAGAAGAGGAAGAGCTGACAGCATTACAGAAATACAACATGGAGAGCAGATGGAGGAGTGTTAATTAACCTGGTGGACCAGAGAAAGGTGCGAACTAAGCCAAAATGGAGCAACCCACCAGGAGGTTAATTTGAGCAACAGTCTCAAGAAAGTACCGAAATTGGAGTCACCAGATACCGCTGAAGGTTGAGATTTAACTGAGCTAAAATCAAAATGAATATTTTTAAAGGGATGCTTATGAAGCCATCTCCCCTTCTACATCCTGTAGAGCTGGAAAGGTGCCGCTTCCTGACTCCGGCAGGAATCCAGTTTACTAGCCAAGAGACCCTGGGCTTAAGGGCACTAGAAACACCTGAGGGCAGGGCGCCTGGGTGGCTCAGTGGGGTAAAGCCTTTGCCTTTGGCTCAGGCCCTGGTCTCAGGGTCCTGGGATCGAGCCCCACATCAGACTCTCTGCTTAGCAGGGAGCCTGCTTCCCCTCTCTCTCTGCCTGCCTCTCTGCCTACTTGTGATATCTGTCTGTCAAATAAATAAATAAAATATTTTTTTTAAAAAAGGAAAGAAAGACCTGAGGTCAAGGGAGGTACAACTCAAGAGATTAAGTGAGTATTACATTCTGACTCCTGGGTCTCCTGGGTCCCTTGTCACTCCTCTGCTCCGCTTCAAGGAGAGTATGGTAGCCTTACTACTGGAGGGGTCCTCTTTGAGCACCCAATAAAACAGCTCAGCCAGACCACCCAACAGTGAATCCACCAATTAACCAGCTCTGCCAATTACAGTTTCTAAACAGCTTTTCATTGTCTCTCTCTTAAATACAAAATATTAGCCAAGAATTTAAAATCACAAGTTAGTTGAAGAAAGCCTTCAGGACAGAACAAAACTAGCTAACGTTTAAAAAAAAAAAATGTGTCTGGGGCACGGGTGGCTCAGTTGGTTAAGTATCTGCTTTCAGTTCCGGTCATTATCCCAGGGTCCTGGGATCAAGCCCCACTTTGGACTCTCAGCTCAGCAGGGAGCCTGCTTCCCCCACCTCTCTCTGCCTGCCTGTCTGCCTACTTGTGATCTTTCTCTGTGTGTCAAATAAATAAATAAATAAATAAATAAATAAATAAATAAATAAAATCTTTAAAAAGAAAAGACAAAGGTGCCAAGAATACACAATGGAAGAAAGTAAAATCTCTTCAATATGTGGTGTTGGGAAAACTAGATAGCCACATGCAAAAGAATGAACTTGAGCCCTTACAACATACACAAAAATCAATTCAAAGCAGATTAAAGATTTAAATGTAAGACATGAAACCATAAAACTCCTAGAAGAAAAGATAAGGGTAAGCTTCTTGACACTGGTCATATAACACCAAAGTACAGGCAACAAAAGCAAAAATAAACAAGTGGGAATACATTAAACTTAAAAGCTTCTGCACAGCAAAGGAAACAATCAACAAAATGAAAGGGCTATCTACAGAGTAAGAGAAAATATTTGCAAAGTATATATCTGATAAGGGGTTAATATCCAAAGTATATAGGGAACTCTATAACACAATCACAAAAACAAAAATAATTTGAGAGACTCTGGGGAATCAACTTAACTTATCATCAACTTAATATAGACTGCTAAATGCGTAAGATGTTATGTACAAACCTAAAGGTAGCCACAAATAAAAAACCAGTACAGATATGCAAAAAATAAAGAAAAAGGAATCCAATATATCACTAAAAAACACAACAAAACAAAACAAAAAACCTGAAAACCATGAGAAAAGAGAGCAAGAGAAGAAAGGAGCAGAGAAGAACTACAAAAACAGCTATAACACAAGCTTAAAAATAGCAATAAGTACATAACCTATCAGGAGTTATTTTGGGGGGTAGATTTATGGACATTGGGGAGGGTATGTGCTATGGTGAGTGCTATGAAGTGTGTAAGCCTGGCAATTCACAGACCTGTACCCCTGGGGATAAAAATACATTAAATGTTTATAAAAAATTTATAAAAATGTTATTTAGAATGTAAACGGACTCAGCACTTCAATGAAAAGACATAAGATGATAGAATGGATAAAAAAAGAAAGACCTATCAGGGCGCCTGGATGGTGTAGTCAGTTAAGCATTCAACTCTTGGTTTTAGCTCTGATGGTGATCTTAGGGTCTTGGGATCAAGCCCTAAGATCACATATATGGTTAAGCTCCATGCTCAGCACAGAATGTGCTTGAGATTTTTCTCTCCCTCTGCCCCTGCTTCTCATGCTTTCTCTCTCTTTAAAATAAATAAATAAATCTTTTTTTTTTTTTTTTGAAGACCCCTCTATATACTGCCTACAAAAAAACTCAGACTTAAAGATACAGCATGCAGATTGAAAATGAAGAGATGGAAAAGCATTTATCATACAAATGGAGGTGAAAATAAATCTGGGGTAGCAATGTTTATGTTGGACAAAATAGATTTTAAAACAAGAAACAAAGAAAGATACTATATAATCATAAAGGGAATGATCCAACAAGAAGATATAATAAGTGTAAATATTTACGTTCCCAACCCAGGAGTACCCAAATACATAAAGCAGCCAATAAGAAACATAAAAGAAGTAATCAATAGTAATAAAATAATAGTAGACTTTAACACCCCACCTACATCAGGGGGTAGATCATTCAAACAGAAAATCAGCAGAAAAGAAGACATCCTGATGGCCAACAGACACACGAAAAAGTACTCCACATCACTTGGCATCAGAGAAATACGAATTAAAACCACAATGAGATATCACCTCACACCAGTCAGAATGGCTAAAATTAACAAGTCAGAAAATGACAGATGCTGGTGAGGATGCAGAGAAAGGGGAACCCTCCTACACTGTTGGTGGGAATGCAAGCTCATGCAACCACTCTGGAAAACAGCATGGAGGTTCCTCAAAAAGTTGCAAATAGAGCTACCCTATGACCCAGCAATTGCACTACTGGTTATTTACCCTAAAGATACAAACGTAGTGATCCGAAGGGGCACATGCACCCAAATGTTTATAGCAGCAATGTCTACAATAGCTAAACTATGGAAAGAACCTAGATGTCTATCAACAGATGAATGGATAAAGATGTGGTATATATACACAATGGAATACTATGCAGCCATCAAAAGAAATGAAATCTTGCCATTTGCAACGGCATGGATGGAACTAGAGGGTATCAGGTTTAGTGAAATAAGTAAATCGGAGAAACTATCATATGATCTCCCTAATATGAGGAAGTGGAGATGCAATGTGGGGGGTTTGGGGGGTAGTAAAAGAATAAATGAAAGAAGATGGGATTGGGAGGGAGACAAACCATAAGTGACTCTTAATCTCACAAAACAAACTGAGGGTTTCTGGGGGGTGGGGTTATGGACATCAGGGAGGGTATGTACTATGGTGAGTGCTGTGAAGTGTGTAAACCTGGTGATTCACAGACCTGTACCCCTGGGGATAAAAATACATTATATGTTTATAAAAAAATTTAAAAATTAAAAAAAAAAAAGAAAATCAGCAGAGACAGTAGCTCTGAATGACACATTGGACCAGATGGATCTAATATATATATTCATAATATTCCACCTAAAACAGCAGAATATACATTCTTTTCAAGTGCACATGCAACATTCTCCAGAATACATCATATATTAGGCCACAAAAC
Source organism: Mustela nigripes (assembly GCF_022355385.1). Classification (NCBI taxonomy): domain Eukaryota; kingdom Metazoa; phylum Chordata; class Mammalia; order Carnivora; family Mustelidae; genus Mustela; species Mustela nigripes. The sequence goes on from NC_081559.1 coordinate 181,818,932, forward strand.
AAGTCTCAATGAATTCAAAAAGATTGAAGACATATAATGCATCTTTTCTGACCACAACACCATGTAACTAGAAACCAAGCACAAGAGAAAGTCTGGAAAGAGCCCAAAACATGGAGGTTAAATAACGTGCTATTAAACAATGAATGGATCAACCACGGAAACCCAAAGAGGAAATCCAAAAATACACGTAGATAAACGAAAATGAAAATACAATGATCCAAAATCTTTGGGATGCAGAAAAAGCTGTTCTAAGTGGGAAGTTTATAGCAATACAGGTCTACTCAAGAAGTAAGAAAAGTCTCAAATAACCTAACTTTACGCCTAAGAGAGCAGGAAAAAGAAGAATAAACAAAATCTAAAACCAGTAGAAGGAAATAAATAATAAAGATTAAAGCAGAAATAAACAATATAGAAACTAAAAAACAATAGAAGGGCTCAATGAAACCAGGAACTGGTTCTTTTTATCCCCCTTTTAAAAAAATTAACATAAAATGTATTATTTGTTTCAGGGGTACAGGTCAGTGAATCATCAGTCTTACACAACTCACAGCACAGCACTTACCATAACACATACCCTCCCAAATGTCCATCACCCAGGCACCCTATACATCCTACACCCCTCCCTTCCAGCAACCCTCAGTTTGTTTCCTGAGGTTAAGAGTCTCTTATGGTTTGTCTCCCTCCCCCGTCCCATTTTGTTTCATTTTTCCCTCTTTTCCCCCCACAATCCCCTGCCCTACCTCTCAAATTCCTCAGATCAGAGAGATCATGTAACAACTGTCTTTCTCTACTTGACTTATTTCGCTTAGCATAATACCCTCTAGCTCCAACCACATCATTTTTAATGGCTGCATTATATATAGATAGATAGATAGATAGATATAGATATATCTATATATATATGCACCCATATATAGATAGATAGATAGATAGATAGATCTCATGTCTTCTTTATCCATTCATCTGTTGATGGACATCATCCTGGCACTTTCCATAGTTTGGCTATTGTGGACATTGCTGCTATAAACATTGGGATGCACACATCCTTTTAGATCACTACACTTGTATCTTTAGGGTAAATACCCAGTAGCACAATTGTTGGGTTGTAGGGTAGCTTTATTTTCAACTTTTTGAGGAACCTCCATACTGTTTCAGGAGCTCATTCTTTGAAAAGATCAACTAAAGTGATAAAACTTTAAGCCAGCCTCATAAAAAGAATGGGTTGTGGGGGAGATGACTCAAATAAACAACATCAGAAGTGAAAAAGAAGGAATAATAACCAACACCACAGAAATAGAGGATTATAAGAGAATATCATGAAAAACTATATGCCAACAAATTGGAAAACCTAGAAGAAATGGATAAATTTGTAGAAACATATAATTTTCCAAAGCTGAATCCAAGAAGAAATAGATAATTTGAACAGACCTATTACCAGCAATGAAATTGAATCAGTAATCAAAAAACTCCCAACAAACAAAAGCCCAGGATCAGACAGTTTCAAAGGTGAATTCCACCAAACATTAAAGAAGAGTTAATACCTATTCTCTCAAACTTTTCCACAGAGTAGAAGAGGAAGGAAAGGGTCCAAATTTATGAGGCCAGCATCACCCTGATAACAGCCACATAAAGACACTACATAAGAAGAGAACAGCAAGCCAATATCTTTGATGAATATAGATGCAAAAATCCTCAACAAAATGTTAGCAAGTCAAATCCAACAATACATTAAAAAAATTATTCACCATGATCAAGTGGAATTTATTCCTGGTATACAAGGGTGGTTCAATGTTTATAAATAATTATTGTGATACAATGCATCAACAAGAGAAAGGAGAAAAAAACTCTACGATTATTTCAATAGATGCAGAAAAACTATTTGACAAATTATGACATCCATTCTTGATTAAAAGCCCTCAACAAAGTTGGAGGAACTTTGGCAGGAACATAGCTCAATGTAATAAAGGCCTTAGGTGAAACAACCACAGCTTACATCAAACTCAGTGGTGAAAAACAGTGTTTTTCTACTAAGGTCAGGAACAAGACAAGTATGTCCACTCTCACTACTACTTTTATTCAACATGGTACTGGAAGTCCTAGCTGTACAGTCAAACAAACAAACAAACAAACAAAGAAATAAAAGGTATCCAAATTCATAAGGAAGAAGTAAAACTTTCACTATTTGAATATAACATGAATATATATATAGAATATCCTAAATACTACACACACACACACACACAATTAGAACTGATACATGAATTCAGTGAGGTTGCAGGTTACAAAATCAATATACAGAAATCCATTGCATTTCTATACATTAATAATGAAGTAGCAGAAAGAGAAATTAAGAAAAGCCATCAAAGAAATCCCATCTACAATTACATAAAAAATAATAAAATGCCTAGGAATAAACATAACCAAGAAGTGAAAGTCCTATACTCTGAAAACTATAAGACATGTTGAAAAAAACTGAAGATGACACAAGCAAATGGCAAGCTATTCCATAATCATGGGTTGGAAGAACAAATGCTGTTAAAATGTCCATACTACCCAAAGCAATCTACATACTTAATGCAATTCCTATGAAGATACCAATAGCATTTTTCACAGATCTATAACAAACAATCCTAAAATTTATGTGGAGCCACAAAAGACCTCAAATAGACAAAGAACTCTTGAAAGAGAATGAAACTGGAGGTATCAGAATCCCAGATTTCAAGATATACTGTGAAGCTGTAGTAATCAAAATACTATGGCACTAGCACAAAAACGACACATAGATCAATGTAACATAATGTGGAGTCCACATCTTCTTTATCCATTCGTCTGTTGAAGGGCATCTCAGCCCTTTCCACAGTTTGACAACTGTGAGCATTGCTGCTATGAACATTAGGGTACATATGGCCCTTCTTTTCACTACATCTGTATCTTTGGGGTAAATATCCAGTAGTGCAATTGCAGGGTCATAGGGTAGCTCTATTTTTAATTTTTTGAGGAATCTCCACAATGTTTTCCAAAGTGGCTGCACCAACTTTCCTTCCCACCAACAGTGTAAGAGTGCTCCCCTTTCTCCACATCCTTTCCAACATTTGTTGTTTCCTACCTTGTTAATCTTTGCCATTCTAACTGGTGTAAGGTGGTATCTCAATGTGATTTTGATTTGAATCTCCCTGATGGCTAATGATGATGAACATTTTTTCATGTGTCTGTTAGCCATTTGTATGTCTTCATTGGAGAAGTGTCTGATCATGTCTTTTGCCCATTTTTTCACATGGTTGTCTGTTTTTTGGGTGTGGAGTTTGAGAAGTTCTTTATAGATGAATACCCAACTTTTGCATCAACATGGATGGGACTGGAGGAGATTATGCTGAGTGAAATAAGTCAAGCAGAGAAAGTCAATTATCGTATGGTTTCACTTACTTGTGGAACATAAGGAATAGTATGGAGGACATTAAGAGAAGGAAAAGAAAAGTGAATTGGGGGAAATTGGAGGGTGAGATGAACTAAGAGAGACTGTGAACTCTGAGAAACAAACTGAGGGTTTTAGAAGGGAGGGAAGTGAGGGGATGGGTGAGCTTGGTGGTGGGTATTAAGGAAGGCACGTATTGCATGGAGCACTGGGTGTCGTACATAAACAATGAATCTTGGAACACTGCACCAAAAACTAAAGATGTGTTAAATACAGTTTTCTTTTCATGATTAGTGGTTGTATTTTTCTAATTGTTCTATGTATACTTTAGAAAGTATTACACTGTTCAAATAATAGATATAAAACTCATGTTTGTTCAATATGGTGTGTGGCATCATTTATAGAGTTTGGGCATGGGCTTTTGTTAGGGACTCTATGGTAAAATTGTGTCTACAGAAAAATCAGAATAAATTTTCAACATTGCAAAAAAAAAAAAAAAAAACCTAATGATATATTTTACGGTGACTAACATAACACAATTAAAAAAAAAGAAAAGAATACAGAGCCCAGAAAGATTAATGCAACAGAATTGAGAGCCCAGAAATAAATCCATGGTTATATGGTCAATTAATCTTCAATGAAGGAGGCAAGATTATGCAATAGAAAAAAAAAACAGTCTCTTCAACAAATGGTGTTGGGAAAACTGGACAGCTGCATGCAAGAGGATGAAATTGGATCACTTTCTTACACCATATACAAAAATAAACTCAAAATGGATTAAGGACCTAAATGTGAGGCCTGAAATCAGGAAAACCCTTAAAGACAGCCCAGGTAGTAATTTCTCTGACATTGGCCATAGGAACATTTTTCTAGATATGTCTTCTATGGCAAGCGAAAAAAAGCAAAAATAAGCCATTATGACTATATTAATATAAAACTTGCACAGCGAAGGAAACAATCAATAAAATTAAAGGAAGAGGTACTGAATGGGAGAAGATATTTGCAAATGACATATCTGACATATCTGATAAAGGATTAGTATCCAAAATATATGAAGAACATATACAACTCAACAGCAAAAACAAATACAAAAATCAGATTTTTTTAATGGGCAAAAGACATGAACAGATATTTCCCCTGAAAGTACATACAAATGGCCACCAGGCATATGAGAAGTTGTTCAGTTGTTCAACATCACCAGTCACCAGGAAAATGTAAATCAAAACCACAATGAACTCTCACTTCACACCTGTTAAGATGGCAAGTATCAAAAGATAAGAGATAACAAGTGTTGGAGAGGGTGTGGAGAAAAGGGAACTCTTATATGATGCTGATGGGAACTGATACAACTATTGTGGAAAAAGTATGTGGGTTCCTCAAAAAATTAAAAATAAAACTGCCACATGATCAAGCAATTTCCCTTCTGGGTGTGTATCTAAATGAAGTGAAGTCATTGTCTTCAAGAAAATCTGCACTCCATGTTCATTGTAGCACAATAGCCAAGATATGGAAACAACCTAGGTGTCTGTCAACAGATGAACAGACAAAGGAAATGTGGTATATTGTTAAAATAAGATGGAGATCTCTGAGACAGACAAAACCATGGAAGTCACATAAGCAAAACTTAAGCTACCTTATTTCATGACTGTAAACAATACTTAACGTAAGTTATTTCATGTGTATGCCTCTGACCATCCTAAGTGAAACTTAAATCGTCTTCCTAAAATGGTGTAAGATAGTATAAGTTAATCACTTTTAACTAATATCCTGCTGTATGGAAAATCCCACTGTAGTAACCACTTACTGTAAAGGTTAAACAATTTCTTCATTTTCACCTTAGAAGCCATACTGTAATGTCATGCTTATGAATGTATATGAGTTTGGGGTCTGAAGTTTCCCTGTTTGCAGTTTGTTTCTTGCTCAGTCAAACTTTCGCATCAAGTTCTCAGAATTTTCTTTTGGCAATATATGTAGAAATATTATTCATCCATAAAAAAGAAGGAAATCCTGCCGTTTGCAACAACATTGATGAACTTGGAGGATATTATGCTAAGTGAATAAGCCAGATGCAGAAAGACAAATGCTTTTTTAAAAAATCATGCTGGACAACCTAAATATATACAATTTTTTTGTTTTTTTTTTTTTAATTTGACACAGAGAGATCACAAGTAAGAAGAGAGGCAGGCAGAGAGAGAGGGGGGAAGCAGGCTCTTCGCTGAGCAAAGAGCCTGATATGGGGCTTGATCCCAGGACCCTGAGATCATGACCTGAGCTGAAGGCAGAGGCTTAACCCTCTGAGCCACCCAGGTGCCCCTACAATTTTTATTTCTAAATCACACTTCAATAAAGCTTAGGGGGAAAATGGTGAAAGGCTTATTTGGTGAAAGACTCGTGACTCTTTGACCTGCAAGTGCAAAGCAGTCCTAGAACAGAAAGTGGCTAAATGAAGTTGTGCTTACTACGATCTTTATCACCTTTTCAGATCCAATCAGGACTTCAATTTCCTGGAACTGTTTCCTGGACAGTCTCTGCTCCACCATTTGAAAAGAACTTCAAAGGACTAATATTAACCCATACTGGGTTCAGTAGAGGGATAACTCTACTTTCTACCTCCTCACTTCCCAGGTACTATAAAATTAGATTAGGTCTGCTGATCAGTTTCATTGTAATAGCAACCACTTTGTAGTATCACCACATGGAAGCTAATGCTTAGTATGCTAAGTAATTTGCATACTTCATCTCATTTAATCCTCTTGGCTTTACAAAGTAGCCATTTCTAAATCTCCAGCTTAAAGATCATAATAACATGAAGATTACAGTTTACCATCATTAAGTACTTACTGTGTTCCTGGTACTGTTCTGAACTTTTAGTATAGATTACCTCTCTTTATCTTCATTAATAAACCCATTAGGTAGAACTATTTTTAGTCCTTATTTTTTAGAACTGAAACTAGAGGTAAAGACAGGTTAAGGAACTTGTTCAAGGTCACGTAGCTAATAAATAATGGATGGCATTTAAACCTGTGGTCTCTGTGAATCCAGAGTTCAAGCTTTTTCCCCCCTCCAAAGACCCAGCCAAGTTCAGACACAACATGTTGACCTTAGAGCCAAGCCACCACAGCTTTCTCTTTGTATGAGTTTCAAGGTGTTTCAAAATCATAAGTCTATTCCTCCTCTTGATAGCTCCAGTGGCAACTTCTCTTAGTAAATTATCTTTTGCCTGATTAGCTTCACCTTTATCATTACCCTTTTAACTGACCCAAATTATTTTTTTAATGTAATGTTGTCCCGGAAACACTGGAAAACATATCATTTGAGTAAAAATTATATAAGATAATATACACAAATAAAGACAATACACTAATATATACAATGGAATACTATGCAGTCATCAAAAGAAATGAAATCTTGCCATTTGTGATGACGTGGGTGGAACTAGAGGGTATCATGCGTAGTGAAATAAGTCAATCAGAGAAAGACAACTCTCATATGATCTCCCTGATATGAGGAAGTGGAGATGCATCGTGGGGGTTAGGGGGGTAGGAGAAGAATAAATTAAACAAGATGGGATCGGGAGGGAGACAAACCATAAGCGACTCTTAATCTCACAAAACAAACTGAGGGTTGCTGGGGTGAGGGGGGTCAGGAAAGGGGGTGGGATTATGGACATTGGGGAGGGTATGTGCTATGGTGAGTGCTGTGAAGTGTGTAAACCTGGCGATTCACAGACCTGTACCCGTGTGGATAAAAATACATTATATGTTTATTTTAAAAAAAGATAATACACTAAATACAGGGTTCATCAACATAAACCAAAATACTATAAATGTTAGAAGATTCATATATTTCAGTCTTCTTCCTTTGCAACTGTTTATTAACAACCTTCTCTCTGCAGCACTGTCCTGGACACCCTAGGCTCTTGGTTTCATGACCTCCTCTTTCTCCAGTGATCCTTTGCTTGTCTGCTTTTCAGCCACTTACTCTAGTGGTTATACCTGGCCTTGTCACCACAAATAAGTCAACACCCTAAAATTCAATGACAGCACTTCTTCCCTCGGTCATCACTCTCTACCCTTCAGATCACTGCAGCAGTTTGATCCTATCACAACCTCGACCACAGCCTCGATCACTGACTCCACCACTTTCTCATTATTCATCCATCCTCTGGTGCTCTCCTTTCCTTTTGAATCCAGTTTAAATCCCTTCACATTATAATCACTCCTTTGGAAACACTATGAACTTGCTTGCCCCCTATCTCTCTATTCTTCTTGTTTGGCAGACTAACTCCGGCTAAACTCAAATATTGGTCAGATACCCACACCAGCTCCTGGGAAGCAACATATATTTGGAAAACATCACAGCCTTCTTCACCTGTCCCCACTACTGGGGCTTCTCTCCCTTTACAACAGATGGAGTGTTCCTGCTCTTTCTTTTTCTTTTTCTTTTTTTTTTTTTTTTATTTAAGTATAATTGACACACAATGTTACATTAGTTTCATGTGTACAACATAATGATTCAACAACTCCATGCATTATGCTGTGCTCACCACAAGTGTAGCTACCCTCTGTTACCATGCAACACTATTCACTACCACTGGTATATTCCCCATGCTGTACCTTCTTATTCCTGTGACTTATTCATTCCATAACTGGAAGCTTTTATCTCCCATTGTCCATCTGCCATCTGGAAACCATCAGTTCTTTGAATTCATAGGTCTGATTCTGTTTTCTGTTTGTTTATTCATTTGTTTTTTAGATTCCACATATAAGTGAAATATTATGGTATTTTTCTTTCTTTGTTGTATTTCACTTAGCATTATATGCTCCAGGTCCAACCATGTTGCTGTAAATGGCAAAATCACATAGTTTTTTAAGTGATGCATGATATTTCATTGTCTGTGAATATATTAATAAATATATATTATATGTACATAAATACACACACACACACGTATATACCACACACTTATCCCTTCATCTATCAATGGATACTTGGGCTGCTTCCCATATTTTGACTGTTGTAAATAATGCTACAATAGTTTCCTGTTCATATCAGGCATATTTTGTGGATATTGCCTGCTCAGGAAGACCATTTCTAAAATTAACATCTTTAATTAACTAAATTTTTCTTGCATCTTTAAGTTCTTTCTCGGGATACTTAGCCCAAGCATAAATCATCTTTTATTATGTTTCACCTCTAAAACAGAACAAATTCTCACTTGAACACATTCATCTACAGCTACAGCCCATTTTTCTGTCTCACGTCAGGGCAGAACTTCTGGAAGAGGTATTCATGGTTTTCATCTCCACATCCTCATTTCCCATTTACTCTTTAATGCACTCAGTTAGTCCTTCATCCCTGCCCCCACTCTGCTGAAATTGCTCTTATCTGATGAATAATAGGATCTATGTTGCTAAACCCAATGTTTATTTAACTGTTCCAATTTTCTTCTAAATTTCAAAGTTATGTGAAATAGCAAATGACACCCTCAATTCTATAAGTGCTGTCTTTTTAAAAATCTTGGAAAACACTGAATTTGCTGTTTTTCTTACCCACTTACTGGCTTCCTTCTTTTGAGTCTTCCCTAAAGTTTCTTCTGCATTACCTCCCTGTGTTCCAGGCACTACTTCTAGCCGTCCTCTTTCTCATTTCAGTCTACTGTTCTCAGTCAGTCCCACAACTATAAATGCTGTGAGTATGTCTCTGACACCCAGATCTCCATATCCAGACTAACACGTCCAAATTCATGCATCTAGCTGCTCACTTGACATTTCCACTTGGATATACAATACACATCTCAAATGTGACATAAGCAAAGGACATGTGATTTTACCATTTATTCTTGATGAGACCCTAGATAAGCAGCACCAGCATGTACCCAAATCCTTGGGTCAAAATCCTAGAAGTGAAATGTGTATCACAGGTAAATCTGTAGAGGCGGAAAATAGACTAGTAGTGATTATCCATGTGTACTAGGTTGAATGATGGCCTCAGGAGTTTATAAATGTAACATTATTTGGAAAGAGGGTCTTTGCAGTTGTTATTAAATAAAGTATCTTGAAATGAGATCATCCCTGACTTCCCAAGTGGACCCTAAATCCCATGACAAGTGTCCTTATATCAGAAAGGAAGAGAGGACATGGGAGAGAGTGGACAGCATGTGAGGATAAAGACCAAGATTAGAATGAAGCAGCCACACGTCATGGAACACCTAGAGCTGCCAGAAGCCAAAAGAGGCAAAGAAATATTTTCCTCTGGAGCCTTTGGAACTCACACAGTCCTGCCAATAACTTGATTTTAGACTTCTGGCCTCCAAAACGGAGAAGGAATAAATTTTTGTTGTTATAAACTACCAAGCGCTTGGTGATTTGTTCCATGAGCCTAGGAGCCTATTTCAGTGGGGCTGGGGAGAGAGGGGAATCGACTGCCAATTGGTGTGAGGTCTGTTTTTGGAGTGATAAAAATGGTCTAAAATTATGTTGTGGTGAAGGTTGCACAACTCTGTAGTTATACTAAAAACCATGGAATTGAAGGCTTTAAATGGATGGACTTTTATTGACGTATGGCTTATATCTAAATAAGATTAAAAATAAAACCCTTTGGAGTGATCTTTTAATCTTCTCTCTTTTATTCTCACATCTAAATCCACCAGCCAATCTTTGGGCTCTCTCCCAAAATGGGTCTCAAATCCGACCACTTCTCATCATCTCCATGGCCACCATCTTAGTGCATGCCCATCATTTCTGGTCTATATAACCACAACAGCATAAATAATTTCCCTATTTCTACTTGAGCTTCATCCAAATCCATACTCCTTAAAGCAAACAAAATGGTTATCTTAGAACACAAATGTAACTCTCTTGCTTAATCTCTTCTCTGCCTGCTCCTGTGGCTTTCTTCTCCACTTAGAATAGAATCTAAACTCCTCACCAAGATCTACTGGTCCTTATATGACCTATCTGGTGTGCGTTTATATCTGAAACCTCATCTCCTTACATGCTGCTCTTTGTTCTACACTTTAGCCACACAAACATCCTTTATGATCCTGGGACAGACCAATATTGTCCCTGTCTCAAGGCTTTTGCCCCTCTGTTCCTTCTGCAAATGCAACTTTCCATGACTGTCTTTTTCCTGTAAAAACCTTTTCTGACCATCTTATATAGTATTGTCTTTCTCTCATTTACTCTCAATTATATTACTTTATTGTTTAGCAATTTTTGTTTTCTGAAATAACCTTGTTCATTTAATTGTGTATTTATTTACAGTGTATTTCACCCTGGTAAAGATAAGCTCTGTGGGAATAGGAACTTTGTTAACCTTGCTCACTGCTGTATCCGCCCTCCTATCACAGTGCCTGACAACAGAGATGTCAGAAATACTCAAAATAATGAATTACTCCCTTATTCTAGAAATGCTGTCTTTTTTGAAATCTTGGAAAACACTGGATTTGCAGTTTTTCCTACGCTCTCATTGGCTCTAATATTCAAAATAGAATAGTCTTCACCCAGAACAAGTCTGATGACCATCCCACAGTGAGAAATTGCTGGGGAACATGTCTTCCCCAAGCCCACACTGGTTAAGCAGCTGGAATGACTGAAGGGATAGTGAGGCCCATGAGTGATACAGGAGCTCATGACCTTTCATGACCTTTGATGACCTCTCCTTGGATGCAAAAACAGGTTCAGAGAGCTCTGGCCTCTTTGGGCAGCATCCCTGAACCAATTCCCATCTCTTCACATTACATCTTCCTTGTTCTTGTTCTTTTTGGTTTCCAGATTCCAGTCTCTGACTGCAAGTTTGGTGCATGCCTACCACCCAACAGTCTTGACCTTCGTAGTGTGTTGAACCATTCCTCTCACTGAGCCCAGTGCTCTGCACAATCCTCAGGGTCCTCTGAATCCCAGAGTAAGAAATTCCCTCCCCAGCTCTGGTCTCCCAGATGCCCCTGCCCCTTGCTTTCTCTGAAATCCCCCTTCTCCACCACAGAGAAATTCAGGCAATGGATATCAAGTTAACCAAGAGATAGGACAGCAGAAGCAGAAGGACAGCAGGGATTGGTGTCAGTCATAGCCCTACCATTTACTCTTTGTGTGACCTTGAGCAAATTAATGTTTCTGCGTTTTTCTTTCCTCCCTTTCAAAACTTCCAAAGCAATATATACCTTACAAGGTAGTTGAGATGATAAAGAAAGGTCTCTTTTTTTTCTGTCCAGAAGTGTTAAATCACTATATTAATATGCCTGAAACTAGTATTACTCTATATGTTAACTGGAATTTAAATTCTAATTTTTTAAAAATTAAAATATTAAAAAAAAGAAAAAGCATCTGTTGACACCTTTTTCTCTCATCCTCTTTCAGTGTTTTCTGACTCATTGAATAGTCTTATTACCATCGACCCAGTCTTATTACCATTATCAAGCCAACAACCTGGACAATCTTGTTTACAATTTCTCCAGATCTGTTTCCTGTTGTCCCAAAGCCAAGCAACTCTCATTCAAGCCCACTTCTGTCCATTGCACTGGCATTGCTCTGGTCTAGACGGTCGTCTCCTACCCTGCATACAACAGTCTCCTAACCAGTCTCCTAATACCAGATCCATTCAGCAGCCATAGCCCTTCATAAAACACAAATTTAAGTATGCATTTACTTCCTTAAAACTCATCACTGGCTTCCTATTACTATCAGAATAAGGTACTGAATTAATGAAAAATAAAATTAAGTCTAAGTGTATATTGTAAACTATAAGTGTACTATAAAAATAGCAAATTTTATTTTCTAATTTCAGCCATGTAGTTAGTACATTAGGAATCTATTTTGAGCTTATAGCAACCAACACGGTGGCTCACATCTTTGGCATGTTTGGGTTCCTGGCTATTTGATGCAAATCCAAATGGTTATGCAAATACTTACATTCCCCTTATCTTTATCCTATAGGTTTCTTTAACTGGTAAACTCAGTGGAAAAGAGCACAGGCTCCTCGATGGCAGGGACATTCTCTGTCTCCTTCACCCTGCATCTCTTAGGCTTAGGCTGTAGGCACATACTGCACACTCATTTTCCTAATGGACAAATTAGCCAGGTCTAATAAGAGCTCAGATGAAGCACTCCTACTACCCCCAGCAAATATCCTGAGCATCTCCAATGCAGATTTGTAATATTGACAATATTTAAGTAAATAGACAGTCTTTTATAAAAAAAAAAAAAAAAGAAAGAAACCATCAGTGTGGCAGTCATCAGGGAGGAACAAATGTAAGTAAATCAATTATCTTGTTGTTTAAAAGATTAGGCTAAGTGAACCAAAAGGTCGCTTTCATTACAAAATTCCAATTCCAGGCACCTGGGTGGCTCAGTCTGGTTAAGCGCCCAACTCTTGATTTCAGCTCAAGGTCTGATCTCAGGGTCGTGAGATGAAGCCCCAGGTGAGCTCTGGGCTGGGCATGGAGCCTGCTTAAGCTTCTCTCTTTCCCTCTCCCTCTGCCCCCTCCAAAACCACTGATGAGCACTCATGTGTGCTCGCTCTCTCTCTCTCAAATAAAATAAATAAATAAAGTTCCAAGATTATATGTTAAGCATTTAGAATAGCAGGTCTGCAAGCTTACTAAGAAGTAATTGTGGTAGACATAAAAATGACTCCCCGAGATGTCCACATGTGAATCCCTAGGATATTACCTCACGTGGCAGAAAGAACTGAGCCAGTGTGATTAAGGATCCACGCATAGTCAGATTAACCTGGATTACCAAGGTAGGCCCAATCTAATCACAAACATCCCACAAAGGGAAAAAAGGAGTCAAGGGAGACAGAGAAAAGGAGATGTGATTCTAGAATCAATGATGTGATTGCTGGCTGGTGTCACAAGCCCACAATTGTGCACAGCATCTAGAAGCTGAAAAAGATAAGGAAGCAGATTCTCCCCTAGAGCCTCCAGAAGGCCTGAGGCCCTGTCAACACCTTGATTTTAATGCCAGAAGACCTGTTTTGGATTTCTGACCTCCAGGCCTGTAAGATAATAAATTTGTGTTGTTTTAAGCTGTTGTTTAGAGTAATTTGTTACAGCAACAATAGGAAACTATTGCAACATTTTACTCTCAATTATCATAACTGGTTTCCTTGGTAATTTCCCCTGCAGTCTATTTTATGCATTTAAAAATTTTTTTCTGTTCTGCCACTTACTAGCTATTATGACCTACAGCAAATTATTGCCACTCTGCTTCTTCATCTACAAAATGAGAATATGAAATCCACACCCCAGGGCGGTTGTGAGAATTAAATAAGATAATTTATGTAAAGATTACAGAACACCAGGCTCATAGTAGAACCAACAAAATGTTCTTTCCATTGCCCGTCTCTCCAAGCCCTTATGATTACAGATTTCCTAATGAATTTCAAGATGATAATCAGTGTGTGACATCAGGACACTTTCCAGACCCAACCAGTGCTGTTAAATCTTAATTGGAACTGCTGCTAAAAATATCTAACACCAGTTACTTAATCTGACTTTGACCTTGAACTATTTAAGTACTGACAGTGTGTTTGGACGCCTAGTTCCAGTTTTGACTAGTATTTTCTGAATAGCTTTGGCTAGATAATTTACTGTTTCTATTTGCAACATTGCTCCCTTCCTCTTGAGTAACCTTCATTTAGACACATAAGTTCAAACATGATTTATAATTGATACAGTGATTAAGATAAAAATTAAGTGATAAGGTATTTTCCTAGAAAGGATACACAATAAATGTTATCATCTTAATGATTAAATTGTGCTTACTGAACCCCATATTCTGCCAGCATCTTAAATGGTCCCTTGTTGTTAATTAGGTACCTTTGAAATCATTATCCTTTGGGTTTCCATTTGATATCAAGGAAGTGTGACATATTAAGTAGCTGGGCTATCCAGGTGTCAAAGGTTAGTGCGTTATAAATCAATAAGTATTTATCAAATTCTTACTTTTCTATAAAATCCTTGAGGGCAGGGATCATGTGTTTTTCATTCCTCCCATTTGTGGATTTCAAATTATCTGGAACATATAAAGTTCAGTGACATGTAATCAAAACTTTAAAAGCAGGATAAGAAACCCCCAAATTACAAACAGATTATATTACAAAGGTTTCCCTTTTCTTAACATAGTTTTCTATAGAAATATGTATGGGTTTCTTTAGAAATAACTATGTAAAAAGAAATGTAACAGAAATATGTTAATAATCATGACATATTACAATGTATCCTTATAAGTAGCTATCATGTTACATATATGTGAAGTTTCCAAGCTGGTGCATAAACTCCAGTTGATCCCATAATAAATAAAGTAACCAGGCTGCTACTTTATTTTAAATATCATTAAATATATTTTAATATATGATAAGACTCTTAAGGATTGTCACTAGGCCAGGTTTCCCTACAAAGCAAAACTCTGATTCATACCACTGCTAATTCCCCAAGCAAGATCCTGAAGCTGGATTGGGACATAGCAGAGAGAGAGAAGGCATAGGGCATTCTTATGGGTAGTATTCTGATGGCAGGAAAGGGGACTAAGAGACTTTAGTTTGCATTGTTCTGGCTCCCAGAAAATAATACTAATAATAGTCTCTGCCACAGTTAGTCTTTCTGATTTATAATGAATTTTCATGTGCAGTAGGCATTTATAACCTAGGGTCTGTGGGATGTCTAGTGGATCTGTGGAAGGAGTTCTGAAGTTCAGGAGTGACTCCTCTGAATGGTAGGCTAAGTCTAGACTATCTGCACAATTTTTTATTATTATCATTATGTTCAGTTAGCCTCTGAACACTTTTTTTTAAAGAAGATGATTCTCAAAGGGCTCTGTGACTCAAACAAATTAATAGCCCAAGAGACAAGGTCTCAGTTGTACCCATAACCACTTGGTGGGGGAAATAATATAAGCACTATTATCCCATTCAGAAGCCATTGGTAACAGATAGTGGCCCCACAAAGTCCACCGGACCAGGTGAGTGAGGGTCAAAGTGCAAAGGAGTGAGAGCAGGACAGGTGGCTGGTGAGGAAAGAACTGGAAGGAATAAAAAAGGTAAGTAGAGGGAATTCCCACAGGAAAATCTTGTGAGAAAATGGAAAGAAGAAAGGGGAGATGGAGTGTACTTGAAGGAATGAGAAAAGCCTGAAAAATAGTAAGGCTATATTTTTATCTAAGGGACACAAAAAATACCTGTAAAAGGCACTGTCACTAGCTTAAGGAGCTCATACCCTTGATGGGGCATGGAGAACTTGGGACAAACACATAGACATAACACTACAAGTTGACTAAAAATGAGTACTATTTTATGGATCCCACAGTAATGATGTCAGTGTACATAGCAGGGACCCAGTAAACATTTTTTTAATTTTTTATTTTTTTATGAACATGTATTTTTTATCCCCAGGGGTACAGGTCTGTGAATCGCTAGGTTTACACACTTCACAGCACTCACCAAAGCACATACCCAGTAAATATTTTGTACATTTTGTACAACATTTTCATATTGATATCATGTTGTATATCATGTTGATGGTAGATACCATGAGAATAAAAATAGAATTAGTGATCAATGTGTGGTACTGTTCACTGCCATACATGGTTAGATAAAGCATGGATTAACAGAGGGAAAGCCAGAGAGCCAAGACCACTTTGGCTGTACCAGAAAAGATGGGTAATATTTTATGAGACAAAGATGCAGTCAAGGGAATGTTTAGACAAATGTTGGGGAATATAGTGATATTTTTCTGATTAAAACTCAGGGAGTGAAAGCAGGAATGGGGTCCTATGAATCAAAATTCCTCATGTGACAGGGGAGGTGCTATGCCCATTACAAGTCCAGGGCTATAGTCAGCTCTCTTGACTCCTGGACTTAGAATTTCTCCACTACTCCATGCTTCCATGTTTTAAAGTATTGAGAAATAAAGCTAGGTAGATAGGGTGGGGCCTGATTAGCAGGGCATTGTATCTGGAAATAGAGGTTTGGGTATTGAAAATCCAAGGTATGAATAGAGGAGCATCATAGAGGAGACTCTGGCCAGTGAAGGAAAACTAATCCTGGGTTTACACAATGAAGAAAGAATTAGTTCCATTCTACAATCAGTAAATACCTGATGGCTTGGCAAGCACCTAGCATCAGAATGAGAAATTTGGCATCTGGAGATTTAACGTAAACACTAAAGATAACCAGGGCACACAGCAGTGTGGCCCAGACCTTGGACAGCAGCCACTCGAGCCTAAAGGATGATGGGTGTTAGCCAAACATTCATGAGTATCAAAGACATTTCCTAGTCACAGCACAGAAAGCACGGATAGACTGGATGTCTGTGGAGTACAGAGCAATTTCACATGCTTGACACATGAGTGGAAAATGGCCCTTTAAGAAAGTCTTATTAATCATTATTTTAAACTATGTGACTCACGATTTGTTTCCCCAAGCCCTGTAAGATGCCTTGTGCCTGAGATGCCAGCTTCACAATATAGCCTTCCATAGTCGTAGAAAACATGTTTCCCACAGATAAGATTCATGTGATGGCAAATCCATCACTTTACTCATTTTTAACCATCCCTCGACATGGTTTAGAATGGTTGCAAGCTTTTCCTTGACAACAGTTACCGTGACTGAATCACGGACTTCCGTAACACATTGAAGGAAAAGGCAAAAGATCCTCAGGTCATCCTTATATTTCTGTTTTAAAGGCAGAGTCATCAGGATTCAAGGCGTTTTTTCAGGAAAGATTTACATACAGTGAAAGCACTGTACCTCAGTGTAAGTTCAGGGAGATTCCGTGAAGGCATGCCACCCAACCTACCCATGCCCCTGTAAACTACAGAACATTTCAATCACCTCAGGAAGTTTCCTCACACCCACTCCTAACCAAATTCTACCCCACGCCAGGCAATTGGTGTTCAGACTTCTATCAGCATAAATCAGGTCTGCCTGTTCTAGTGCCTCATAAGCAGAATCGTGAATGGATACTGTTATTTGTCTGGCATTTTCAGTCAGCATACTGTTCTTCAGTATTTGTCCATGTTGCTGTATGTGCGTCAGTAGTTCTTTTTGTTTTGGGGCAGTATGTCATTGTATAAATATACCACAGTTTGTTTATCCATTCTATTGTTGATGGACATTTAGATGGTTTCCAGATTTTGGAATTATAAATAAAGTAGCTATGAACAATCTCGTACTAAGTTTTTGTGGAAATGTGATTTAATTTCTCTTGAATAAACACATAAAAGTGGTTGTATTAAGCATAGGATAGATACCTGTTTAACTTTATAAGAAGCTGCCAGTTTTCCAGAGAGATTATACCATTTTACATTTGCACCAACAACGTATGAGGATTTTGTTTCATATCCTTGTTAATGTTTGGCATTGTCGGTATTTTTCATTTAGCTATATAGTAGGTGTGTATTGGTGTCTCATTGTGATTTCAATTTGCATTTGCATGTTGAAAGTTATACTGAGGGGCACCTGGGTGGCTCGGTGGGTTAAGCTGCTGCCTTCGGCTCAGGTCATGATCTCAGGGTCCTGGGATCGAGTCCCACATGGGGCTCTCTGCTCAGCAGGGAGCCTGCTTCCCTCTCTCTCTCTTTCTCTCTGCCTGCCTCTCTGTCTACTGTGATCTCTCTCTGTCAAATAAATAAATAAAATATTAAAAAAAAGAAAAAGAAAGTTATACTGAGCACTTTTATATGTGTTTATTGCCATTTAAACATCTTTGTATATGTGTGTGATATGTCTCTTTATGTGTGTGCCAGTTTTCTGAGTGGTAGGGCATTTTGTCTTTTTATTTTTGATTTGCTAGAGAACTTTATGTGGCATTGTGAATATTTTCTTCCCATCTGGTTTTTTTTTTTTTTTTTTTTTTTTTTTTGATAAGCAGAAAATTTTTATTTTGGGTGTCTAATTTACCAGGTCTCTTCTTTTTTTTTTTCTTTTAAAAATTATTATTTTTTTAATATTATGTTCAGTTAGCCAATAGGTTTTTTCTTCTATGGTTAGTGTTTTCTGTGTTCCAAGAAATCTTTGTCTATGCCAAGTTACAAAGATAATTGTTATGCTTTCTTCTAGAAAATTCATAACTTTAGCTTTTATGTTTAGATTGATGATCCATTTTAAGTAATTTTTTTCTGTATACATGAGGTAGAGATCAGGGTTCATTTATTTCCCACATGATCGTCCAGTTGTTGAAGCATTGCTTATTGAAAAGTCTTTCCGCTGCCCACTGAACATCCTTGGTGACTTTATCAAAAAATCAGCTAGCTTTATATGTGCCTATATATTTCTGGACTAATTTCTGGACTCTTAATTCAGTCTCATAATCCTTTTCCCCATCCTTATATCAATTTCAAACTGTCTTTATTCTGTAGCACTACAGTAAGTGTCCAATCAAGTCCAATATTGCCTTGGCTATTCTAAGTACTCTGCATTTACGTATGAATTTTAGGACCAATCTGTCAATTTTGACCAAAGAGCCCACTGGGATTTTGACTGGGATTACACAGAACCTAAAGAAAAAGTTGGGAAGAACTGGCATTTTAGCAATATTGCACCTTCTAATTCATGAGCATCTCCCAATATTTCTAGGTCTTTAATTTCTCTCAGCAATGTCTTATAGTTTTCATTGTGTAGTTCTTATACATTTTCCAGTATATTGATCCCTTAAGTATTTTGTTTCTGATGCAGTTAGAAATTATTTTAAATTCATATTCCATTTAGGTCCCTTTGCCTTCCCATCTTCTTAATATAACTGTCTTAAGTATTTCCTCTACATACACTGAACACTCTGTATCAGATGGCAAAATCACCCAATTTTGTTTAAGTCACCCAATGTGATTGAAGAAACTCAGGAAGAAAAAACAGTTTATGAGAAATAAGTGAGCAATCTGGTGGGTGGAGCATGTAAGGAAGCATCCTGAAGGTGGCAGACTCAGCACTGCGGCCTTTGACTTTCTCCCTTTCTTCTTCCTACAGCGGGGCTCAGTGCTCACAGATGCAGCAGACGTTTTGAAGAGCGTGAGAATGAAGACAAATGAGAAAGCCAGAAGGATCTCTGGTCCCTGAAGGCATCGTGAAGCTGCTATTTCACCCTACTCTACCTACCTCCAGATTTCTTGCTATGAGGAAAGATAAAAGCTATTTAGTTGAACTAGTATGGGGGAGAGGTGCCCTCCTGACCTAAGTTTCTGATTCTACAGCTTGGGGCAGGGCCCTGAAGCCTGCATCTTTAGGACTGGCTTCAAGTGATTCTCATGCTGGTAACCCAAGAATCATCCTCAAGGAACTCTTCTTTGGCATGTGTAAATAGGAGATTTCCTGATAACTGGACTGCAAGGGTAGCAATTGAAGTAATAAGTTACTAGGAGTATATAGATGCTTACAAATGACAGGGCGCCTAGGTGGTTCAGTTGGTTAAGCGCCTGACTCTTGATTTTGGCTCAGGTCATGGTCTCAGGGTCGTGGACTTGAGCCCTGTCTCCAGCTCCATACTCAGCCTGGAAACTGGTTGTCCCTCTCCCTCTGCTCCCCAAACTCTTGCTCTGCAATCCACACGTTCCCGAACACTAGGTCAATGCACCCCCCCATACGAAGGTACACAAAATAACAGTTGAGTAAATGCACAAATGAATAAGTGAGCAGTGTTGAAGATAGTCTTTATTTCACAGAAGATTGTAGGTATTTGTTTCCTAGGACTGTCAGAACAAATTGTCACAAACTTGGTGACTTAAAACAATAGAGATATATTTTGTCATAGTTCCGGAGGCTGGCGGTCTAAATCAAGCTGGGCCACGCTCCCCTGGAAGGCTGTAAGGAAGAATCCCTCCTCTTCTCCTAGCTTCTGATGGCTCCAGCAAACCCTGGTGTTCCTTGGGCTATAGCCCCTTCCCTCCAGTCTTTCACTCCATCATCACATGACCTTCCCCTCTGTGTGTGTCTTGTGTCCTCTTCTCTTCTTAGAAGGACACCAGTCATTGGATTGAGCACCCACCTTGGTCCGCTATAACCTAACCTTTAACTAATTACACCTGCTAAGACTTTATTCCCAAATGAGGTTACCTTCAGGTAAATGTGAATCTGAGGGAGGACACTATTCAGACCACTACATTTTGTTTGCAGGACATTCTTCGGAATGCCTGAAAAAAAAAAGTTTGTTTGTTTGTTTGTTTGTTTTTTGCCAATACATCTTTAACAGTTCATAGGATTTGTAACTTAATTGTATTTGCCAAAACATAACCCGGAGAACTAAAAGAAATTTGGGTGTGGTCATATAACCAATATCAATTATGGTTGAAGTATCCTGGAATACGAAGGGCAGCCAAAAAAACAGGAATAGGAAAATGCCCAAATTTTTATAAAAAAAATAAAGACAAATCCAGGAACTGATGTTTCCTGCCAACTCTGTGCGTTTGTAAATGGTTGGGACCTGGTTGGTTAGTTTCCTGTATAGCCTCCTGTTCCCAAGGAACGACAAGATAGTTAGAATGCCCTTGGGTTCAGCAGTTTGCATAAATTGTTTATTAAGGGTTAGGAACACTATTACTTTGCTTATGTTAAGTAGATAAGGATCTGAGAGAGGCTTCTTGAGGGTTTTAATTAAAATAAACTGCTGACATTTAGTGGTTTCTTGCTGAACGTTCATTGTTCCATTAAATGTTCAAATACCACAGAAGCATGAGGGTTTAGCCCCACCCACTTTATTGGGGTATTAAAATTGACAAAACTGTAATTATTTTAAGTTAACAATGTAATGCTTTGATATACATATATACGGGGAAAATTTGTTTTGAGAGAGAGAAAGCAGAAGCAGGGAAGAGGGGCAGAGAGAGAAGGAGAGAGAATCTTAAAACAGACTCCATGCCCAGCACGGAACCTGACATGGGGCTCGATCTCACAACCCCAGAATCAAGACCTGAGCCAAAAACCATGAGTCAGACACTTAACCAACTGAGCCAGCCAGACACCCAGGGCAATGTTCACCACAGTCAAGTTGACTAACACACCCATCACGTCACATAGTTACTTTTTCTTTTGGTGAAAATGCTTAAGATCTACTCTGCTATTTTTAAGTGTATAAAACAGTATATTAACTCTGGTCACCATACTGTACACTAGATTCTCAGAGCCTGTTTATCCTGTAACTGAAAGTTGATGCCGTCTAACCCACATCTCCTTCAGCCCCCCGCCCTCATCAGCCATCTTTCTTTTCTCCATTTCTATGAGTTCAGACTTTTTGTTTGCTTGCTTAGATTCCACCTGGGAGATCACAGAATATTTGACTTTATCTGACTTACTTCCCTGAGCAAAATGCCCTCTAGTTTCATTCACGTGGTTGCAAGTAGCAGGATTTTCTTTTTTATGGCTGAATAATGGACTATAATATATAGTCAAATATATTTATATATATTTATATATATTATATTTATATTTATATTATATATATCAAATATATTTATATATATTTGACTATATATATTTATGAAAATGTATTCATGTAATAAGGATATCATAGAAATATATATATTTGACTATATATATACAATATAATATATAAGAATATTATATGTCATATATTTCTATGATATCCGTATTACATAAATACATTTTTCATAACCATTCAATTATCAATGGACACTTAGATTGCTTCCATATCTTGGCTATTGTGAATAATGCTACAATGAATATGGAGTACAGATAATCTCTCCCAGATAGCAAGTTCATTTCCTTAGGATACATACCCGGAAGTGAGTGGCTGGACCATACAGTAGTTCTATTTTTAATGAATGGGAGGTCAGAGTGTCTAACCTCCCACACCGTTTTCCATAGCAGCCGCACAAATTTACATTCCCACCAACAGTGCCCAAGGGTTCTCCTTTCTCCATGCCCTCTCCAACACTTGCTGTCTCTTGTCTTTATGATAACAGACATTTGACAGATGTGAGGGGATAGCTGATTTGCATTTTCCTGATAGGAGCGATGTTGAGCGTCTTTTCACAGAATTGTTGATCACTTGCGTGTCTTCTTTGGAAATATGATTCTTTAGATCCTTGCCCATTTTTTAATCAGGTTATTAGGGTTTTGTTTTGGTTTTGCTATTGAGTTAAGTGTCCCTTATATATTAACCCTTTATTGGATATACAGTTAGCAAATATTTTCTCCCATTCTATAGGTTGCCTTTCCATTTTGTTTCCTTTGCTGTCCAGAAGCACTTTAGTTTGTTGTAGTCTGCCTCGTTTATCTTTGCTTTTGTTGTCTGTGCTTTTGGTATCACTTCCCAAAAAAAGTCATTAACAAGACCAATGTAAAGGAGCTTTTTCCTTATGTTTTCTTCTAGGGGTTTTAAAGTTTCAGGTCTTACACTTAAGTCTTTAATCCATTTTGCATTCATTTTTGTGTGTGGATAAGCATCCAATTTCATTCCTTTCCATGTGGTTATTCAGTTTTTCCAACACCATTTATTGAAAAGACTATCCTTTCCCCCTTGTGTATTTCTGGTGCCTTCCTTGAAAATTAGTTGACCATATGTGTGTGGATTTAAAGTTTTGTCAATTCTTTTCCTGTTAAAGAAAGAAGAAAATGTTGGTTAAGTTTAAAGCTTGTTTAATAGTAAAATGGAGCCTGTAGACCTTCTCCTGCTCTGCAGGTACTGAGTTAGGTCCCTTGGTTTCTCCTGCCTCTAACATAAGTAGTAGAGATAGAGAGGATTTCCACTTGAAGTTTTGAGCTATCAAAGAGAGCACTGCTCTGGGCAACCATGCTGTCCTGGGCCACTTCTTGGCACCTTTCCTACTGTGTACCTAAGCTGACTCAAAACACCTGTATACTCTCCTCCAGGTGCAGGTACCAGACCTTGCAGCCATTACCAAAACTTGTGGATTAATTGGTAAGGAGCTTGTGATTCTCTTCGTCTCCCTCAAGACTCATTCGCCTGAGTAGCGCTGTAAAGTGAAACCCCTTTGCTACTCCAGCATTGCCAATACCCCGTTTTATCTAGAATGCACCCCTCCTGTCTAACCTTGATGGATTCTTTAGGAAGTATTATAAGATAAAACTCTGGTGTTTTCAGGTTGTGTCCTTGGATTCCTTCTGAGTGTCCCTTCTCATGGGTTGAGTCTCCTACTGGGCCACTCTACCACCAGCATACACCATTTAACCGAGCAAAGCAGATTTCTGTCCAGGACCTGTCTAGGACAGTGGGAGGTTAGCATGAGAGAACACCATTTATTTCATCTTTCACTCACTTATACGTTCCTTAATCATATAGTCACTCATTCAAGAAGCATTAATTGAATATTTACTATGCACTAGTTATTTTGCTGCCATGACCAGTGAGGTACAGTGATGAACACGACAGCAGAGTCTCTGACCTGCGTGAAAAAGCTGGAGAGACACATTATATAAGTGATGAATAAATTAAGAAGGTCACAAGTTGTGGGGACACGCTGAAGAAATCAGCAAGATCTTGAAGAAAAGCAACCTGGAAGAGGACACTTCAGACAAGGTGGTCCAGGAATGCTCTGAATCAATTAGTAACGTCTGAGCTGAGACGTAAAGATGAAGAGAGGGAGCCGTATGAAGACCTGAGGAAGAGCATCTCCTAGAAAGGAAGCTGATGGAAATGCTGACAGACGGCAAAGAACCTGGAACACTCTGTGGGACTGGGCAGGCCAGACCATCCTCAGCTTTGTGGCATGTGTAAGTGAAATTTTATCCCAAGAACAGTGGGAAGACATCGAATGGTTTGGAGCTGCAGGAGAGACATGATCAGATGTATGTACTAAAAAGAGAGCTCTGGCTCCTGTATAGAGAACAAATTCTAGGTACACCTGGGGATTCCAGTTTAAAGCTAGAGTCATCTGGACAGGAGATAATGGTGAAGACAATGACAGTGGAGAGCTGGGGGCATGCCCAAGGACGTTTTTGAACCTAGAACAGACCTTGCTGAAGGACTGGCTATTGAAGAGTGAGAAAGGAAGAATGCCCGATTGACTCCTGCGACCTGTTCTTGAAAGGCCGGGCAGGCAGCGAGGCCAGTTTCTGGATGGAGCGAACTGAAGGAGGCTGTCCCCGGGGTCTCTGCCTGGCGCCCTGTGGGCTGACGGAGTGCAGATGGGAATGTGGGTCTGCAAGTGTGCTCCCGTCGCTTTGGTGATGGGAAACACCAGTGGCCGACTTGGCCTCGTCCTCTCCTGCAACTCTCCTCATGACTCCATGAGGGGGTCCTATCATACCCTGAGACAGAAAACAGGTAAGAAAGTGAGCAACACCAACAAGGTCCCAGCATGGGTCTGCTCCTTCCTCTTCCTCTTCCTCTTCCTCTTCCTCTTCCTCTTCCTCTCCTTCTCCTTCTTCTCCTTCTTCTTTTTTTTCCCATGAAAGATAATTCGCTTCTTTATGCAATGCATGAAAACACACCTCCGAACACCTCCCACGACGAGGCATTGTTCTGGAGTGATGGTGACGACAACCATGACGATGACGGTCATGATCATGAAGCAACAGCCAGAAAGTTTTAAACCCTCCTATGTGCCAGGCAGTCTGTTGAGGACTTCACATACATAAAATTCTGGAACTCTCCAGCAGTTCTGTGAGAGGTACAGTTCTTGTCACCGTGTAAAGATAAACTGAAGCTCAGAGAGCTGAAGTGACTTGCCGTAGGTAGCAGAGTAGAGAGGATGAAGCCAGGGGTGGAAATCTCCCCGGAAGAACTCCTGAAAAACCTAAATCTGTGTCTGTCCTTCTAAGCTCTGTCCCCTCCTCATCTCTCATGGTGCCGGTCGATAGAACAGAGATGCTCCACGTTGAGCACCTGGAATGTGCTTTTTAAACCTGCTCCCCCAGATCATTCAGATGGGGTGTGTGTGTGTGTGTGTGTGTGTGTGTGTGTGTGTGTTGGGGGGCCCCTGAGGGGTCACTGTGAGAGAAGCCACTCTGGTGGCTGGAATTTAAAAGGCGGTTTGGAGCCACAGAACGTCTGGACGAGATGGAGCCTTCGAAGCCACCCAACTGGCCATCGGCAATTTTCTTGTGAGGAAACTGGGGTGCAGAGAATTCAGCTCCACATTGTGAAGTTACTGCTGTAGAAACTGAGGTCCTGATAATTTCAGTGAAACATGCCTCAGGTGGCACAGTTGTTATCCGAGCTGCTGCGTCCACAGGCCCAGCTCTGCCTCTCCCTGACACCTCCACACTGTCTCTCCCTGACAGATCTGCCCTGGCTTCCACGGCGACGCCGCACGCGCCTGCCCTCAGGATGCGGTGCACCCGAGGACTGCTTCACCCAGGCTCATGGGTCTAGTGTCACCCTGCACCGGTTAGTGTCTCTCTGGGACGCAGCTTTGTTGTAGAGCAGGCGGAAGCCAGGACTCACAGGTCCGTCGTGCAGGTGATGTGAAATTTAGGTAAGTAAGACTTTCACAGGACAAGGCCTGGCAGACATACTCAGAACAACTAATTCACAATAAATAGATGCGTTAGACCATATCTTAAAGTTTTCCTTTCCAAGCTTTGTCTTTTCTCAGGTACCCCCTTTTTCCCTCTGTTCCCACTCACATTTACAAGGCTTAGGGCTTGTGACCTCGGGAGGGAGGTAACAGGAGAGAGCAGGACTAGCCTGTCTGGCTTCCCGAAGTTCTTCCTCAAAGGCCAGTCCCCAGGATCAGGGACGAATCCCAGGTAAATGCTAACAGTCTGGGCAAGAAGCCTGGGGATAGAACGAAAAGGGAGATTTGGCAAAAATGCAGGAGCGGGGGTGAGGGAGAAGTGGGGAGCCTGGGTGGTAGATCCTGGCTCTGTGGGGCCTGGGACGTAGCAATCTGTGGCCATCTCTAAGGGTCAAAAAGGATAAACGACCAGTTCGAAGATAAACAAGTCAGACGGACATAATGACAGCATGAGGACTACGGCTGATATCACTGCGTTGCATATCTGTTCCTGAGAGGGTAGATCTGAAATTTCTCATCTCAAGAGAAAAGCAATCCGTAACTCTGTGTGGTGATGGTTGTCACTAGACTCTTATGGTGATCATCCCGCACTATATGCAAATATGGAATCATTATGTTGTGTGTCTGAAACTGATATAATGTTATATGTCCACGGTACCTCAAAAAATGCGAAAAAAGAATATAAAATTACAAATATTAAAATAGGAACAAAAGCAAATATGTATCTAGGATAAGAAAAGAAATCCCACATATGGTTAATTAAAAAAAAAAAAAAGAAAACCTCACACATATCACGAACATTACAAAACAGAAAAATAGCAATATTATTTAATACACCTATTTAAGACCGTTTCTTCATGCTTAGCTGCATATCCTTGGATCCCCTCTACATGTGACAATTTTATAGTATCCTTTCCTACATGGAACATAGGAATATGATTCAGCCTCTCCTCTAACATGTTAGAGGATTTCTTGACATTGGTTTTTATGATCAGGGCTTGGAATGTAGAACTTCATAGAACTCTTACTGGTCTTAATATCGCTACTGGTTTGTGGCCTACAAGCATAAGAATTCTGATAAACTCAAATCTGTGTGTTGCCATCTAGTTTTTTTTTAAGATCTTACTTATTTCTTAGAGAGAAAGCTTGAGTGGGAGTGGGGACGGGCAGAGGGGGAGGGAGAAACACGCTCCACACTGAGCAGGGAACCCGACGCAGGGCTCAATTCTGGACTCTGAGATCATGACCTGAACTGAAGGCAGACGCATAAGCATCTGAGCCACTCAGGCACCCTGCCATTTAATTTTTTAATTTAAAAAGTATACATAACAGCAACAAAACAGGATTTTAATTTTTTCATCTATGGGACATTAAGGGCAAAGACCAAATTACTGTCTCCCTTGGTTTTATGCGGAAGAACTGAAGTTGCATTGCTCTCTTTAAAAAAAAAAAAAAAGGTTTTTATGTGAAAAGTGTGTTTAACTGTAAAGTTTTGGAAGATCCTCAACCAGTTGGTTTTAAAATTTCTTGATCAAAAAGTCAAAACAGGGACTTCTGGGTGGCTCAGTTGGTTAAACAGCTGCCTTCAGCTCAGGTCATGATCCCAGCGTCCTGGGATCGAGTCCCCCACATTGGGCTCCTTGCTCGGCGGGGAGCCTGCTTCTCCCTCTGCCTCTGCTGCCACTCAGCCTGCCTGTGCTCGCTCTCTCTCTCTCTCTGGAAAATAAATAAATAAAATCTTTTTTAAAAAATCGAAACATGTTGTCAGAGAAATTACCTGTTTGTCATTTTTAAGATTAATGAGTCGAGTGACAGGAGAGTCTTTTGGAAACTCCCAGGAGGGCCAAAGTGAGACACAAGCATCAGGTAAGACCTTGCCTACTTGTCAGGTACCCACCTTGCCGCCGACTTTGGAGAACCAGGCTGTCCTTCTTTTCCTTCTTACTCTTGGTTCTGTGTTCTTGTCCTACAGAAAGTTCCCCCTTGCTGGAGATGCACCTGCTGCATATTTTTTAGCTCTGTTCCGCCAAAAAGAGACTTAACCCAGAAAAGCTGAGTACTGCTGAGGTTGAATGATGAACGGTGTAGGGACTAAGACTGGAGGCTAGAACACAGGCCTGCAGCAAGATTCTTGCTCTGAAAGTCCATGGAAACAGCTTAATGAGTTCTGTGTGTTTTTGCATGGGAAGCAGGTGTCTCTGTGAGTTGAACTTGTGTTGAATATGATGTTTCACTAAATGTCTCTAAACTCTCTAATGTCTAAATGTCATTAAACTCTCAGGATTCCTGGCTAGCTCTGCCGTAGAACATGTGACTCTTGATCTCTGGGTCAAGTTCAAGTTCCATGTTGGGTGTAAAGATTACTTTAAAAATTAAAAAAATATATATATGTATATATATAATGATTTCCATCCCACTCCTTAGCTCTTTTCTAATGTATGGCACATTTATAATGAATGTGCTGTGTTATCTAGTATATTCTGAACCGAATGTTAATCAGATGAGAACTGAAGCCTCCATTTAAAAGTATACATGCCTGAAGGTTAAAAGTAGCTTTCTGCACACTAGCTATGGATGCCCTACTTTAGGAACTTGGTTTCTCCTCCATGCCTCTCATCCTTCCACTGCCCAGCATCAGAGAACATGCCTGCATCACCATGGGACACCTGGTCCTATACTTCCCCGTCAAGAGGCTGGAGGAGGGGCATTTGGGTGCCTCAGTCGTTAAGCCTCTGCCTTCTGCTCAGGTCATGATCCCAGGTCCTGGGATCAAGCCCCATATCCAGCTCCCTGCTCAGCAGGAAACCTGTTTCTCCCTCTCCCACTCCCCCTGCTTGTATTCCCTCTCTCACTGTATCTTTCTCCAAATAAATAAATAATATCTTAAAAAAAAAAAAAAAAACACAAGAGCCCAGGGGAATCCAGTGGCTAGTCATACAATTATCTCTATAATTCCTAAACCTGAACGTCTGGCAAGAACGTAACCACACACGGAAGAGAATGCGATCACCTAAATGTATCCCACCTAATCAGACTAAATGTATTCCATCTTAACCTCACCTACCGCCTCCCCAAAATGTCCACATCCACACCCTACCAGAGGGGAAGGGGGCATAGGGTGACACAGCAATTTTAACCATTTGTGGGTAAGTCATCTTACTTTTGCAAATTTTACAAAAACACATGACCTTGTGAAACTGCTGTGAAAGGCGTCACCCAGGGTCTTCAAAAGGAACCTATGCACCTGACAGGACCTGAAGCTTAAACTTCGTCACCATCACAGTAGATCCACTTCTCAGAACAGGAAAGTAACTCACAAGCCAATGCTGTCCAAAGGTGAATTTTTGTGTGAATGGAGCCACCATGCCTTAATTCGGCTGGGTGAGATGGGTCACGTTTAGTCCCCAGAGAGCAGAACAGCCTGACCCTGGAAAGTCATCTCTGGACCCATAGTTACTTACTGTGCGCCTCCTCGCCCAGGCACTGTGCTGAGCATCAGGCCAGACAGAAGGAAACATGGTCCCCTTCTCTCAAGGGGGTCACCTTCGGCGAAGTGGATCTCTGTACCCTGTGGCATGTGCTACGTGTGAGAAGGGAACAGATGTTAATGGCACACCAACAGAGGCATGAATTCCTTCAGATGGGGGGAGATAGTGGGGGAAGGAGGAGAGGTTGATGCCTGAGCTGAGTTTAGGGGTAAAGTATTTAGGTAGGTAGAGATGAGAGATAAGAATTCTCTTCCGCCTTCTCTCTGGGCTGGGATAGGTCATCTTCTGCAGTGATTTCCTAAAGCCTAAAGATGGGTAGAGCAGCCAGGTGGATAAAGTCATCCAGTGTGCAAAAGGAAGATGGGAAGTGTGTTCAGAGAGTGCTAACTGCAGCCGTACAAAGGAAGTGATGAAATCCCTAAGCCCTCCCTTTGGGAAAGTTAAGGTCTCCTTGCCCATGAAAGCACCCCCTGGTGGAGACATCTAGTAATACAAATATGCTCGTACAGCTTCTCTGAAAAGCCCCAGCTACTCACCTGCACCTCTCTAACCCTGAGAGCTCTAAACTATGCATTTGTGTATTTTACCTATAAATCCTGGAAAAGAGTTACAGTGCTAATATACTATGTACTTCATTATGTATATACAGATAGAGAGATTAAAGATACAGGACACAAAAAATGAATTGCAGGAAGGAAAAATTACAGTGGTAATATACTATGTACTTCATTATGTATATACAGACAGAGAAATTAAAGATACAGAACACAAAAAATGAATTGCAAGAAAAAATTTAATAAAAATTTAATATTAATATGCATGGGACCATCATGTATACTCATGGGGTATGTGGCATCATTTTGGAGACCTCCAAAAACTGGCATGTCAATTTTGCTGGTCAGTAGCATGGGGCAGGGGGTTAACATGGAGACTCAGGGGTCAGCTGGTCTGGATGTGAACCCTGGCTGCTCCACTTCCTAGACCGTGACAGTGGTCATATCCTTTCTTTAAAAACATGAATGATAATTGTAAAGATCTCACAGAGTTCTTGAAAAAGTTCCTTAATAGAAACCATTGAAATTAGTGCCTTGCACATGGTAAGCACTTTATAAATGTTACCTATTATTTTCCTAAGTGCCACTATAAAATAATTTTAAATCTGGGGCGCCTGGCTGGCTCAGTGTGTGGAGCGTGGGACGCTTGATCTCAAGAGTCGTGAGATCGAGCCCCACATGGGACTTGGAGCCTACTTTAAAAATACTCTTCTAAATATTTTTTTAAAAAACATTGTCCCTTAAAAGGTCTTAAAAACCCAGGTGGGAGGAAAAGGAAAGAGGAGAAGTCCAGAAGGACTTCCTGAAAAAATGATGCCTAGTTGAATTTGAATTTCAGAATTTGCCCAGCAAACGTGAAGGCAACTAGAGTCAGCTCAGTCCTTTCTTAGCTAAACTATGTTAGTAGAACTTCTTCATACAAGTTAGTCCTTGCTCTTATGCCCCCTTCCTGTCTTTCATCCAAACTCCTCTCCGGAGCCTCTTTGTTGTTTCCAGGGGCTTTTTCACTTACTACCTAGAGGAATGTCACTTAACTGCTGATGTTTGCACACTCTCTCTTCTGTCTCCTCGATTTAGCCCCATAATCAAAGAGTAAAGCCAGTCCACCCCCCAGATTCCCCAGCAGGCAGAGGTGGCTTTGGGACCCCTTTCTGTCCCAGAGGGGTTGGCAGAAGTCCAAGAGGCAGATGCTTCTTTCTCTTTGCTCTACACTTTGCCCTATTCTTCCTGCCTCCTCTTGCTCACAGAGCCTGGAATCGTGTCCATATTGAAGTCTCAAGGATAAAAGGGTCACACTAAGACTGAGAAGGAGCCTGATTTACTGGGAAGTTCCCTGAACCTCTACACAGGCTACAAAGCCCTGAATGGCTTTATAAGCCATTCAGGTCTTTGCTATATATATATATATATATATATATATATAGAGAGAGAGAGAGAGAGAGAGATCTACTTCTCTACCCGCTGTTGCACTGCTGTTGGATGGCCATTTTATTACTTGCTGCCAAACACATTCATGGCTCTGGATTGGCCATGTCAGTAAGGGATGTCTAATAGAGAGGAATGGAGAAAGGTCCGTGGGGAACAGCAGGTCCCCTGAGGAGGCCTGGACATCCAAACCATTAGAAACCCAAGAACCTGGGGCGCCTGGGTGGTTTGCCGTGTTGGGCGTCTGGTTCTCGGTCTCCACTCAGGTCGTAATCTCCCAGGTCCTAGGATCAAGCCCAGCAGCATGGGCATCTGGCTCTGCGCTCAGCGGGGATTCTGCTTGAGAATTCTGTCCCTCTGCCCTTCCCCCCACTCCCGCTCGCTCTCTTGCTCTCTTTTTAAAATAAATAAATAAACCTTTAAAATAAAAAAGAAAACAAAAGAAACCCAAGAACGTCACTCAGAAGCTGCAACTACTTTGGTACTGGTTGCTGCTGCCATCTAGTGGCAACAACTTGGAACGAAAACGCTCCCTTGGGCCATAAACTTTTTCCTCTAGATCTTTCTTCTTCCATCATTCATTCACTCACTCACCGATTCACTCACGTGTTCATTCTACAAATATCTTATGAGAATGTATTATATGTGGCAGGTCCTCACAAATGCAATACGGAAATACAGTAGTGGGAGGAAATCCAGCTCCTTATGCCCCTCGAAACTTACATTCTTGTGGGAAGATAGCCATTAATCAAATTTAAAAATGAAATGAATACGACTGGAAAGGGTTCTAAGAGAAGAACATGGTGCTAGGAGACTCACTGGTAGGGATTTTCCTTACTGGGGAGATGGATAGGAGGTCAGAGAAGGCTTTCCTGAGGATGTTCTGATTGGTTTCAGGAAGGGAATTATCTGGGCAGTGAGACTAGTCACGAAAATGACCGGCAGCAAAGGGAGGGAGTGTGCTGAGTGCACAGGAGCAGGAGAAGACAACGTGTCTAGATTAGCACTTAATACTAGGCATTCTAGGTTTGTTTTTTTTTTTTAAGATTTATCTATTTTACAGAGAGAGAGAGATCGATCACAAGTAAGCAGAGAGGCGGACAGAGAGAGAGGAAGGGAAGCAGACTCCCCGCTGAGCAGAGAGCCTGATGCGGGGCTCAATCCCAGGACCCTGAGACCATGACCTGAGCTGAAGGCAGAGGCTTAACCCACTGAGCCACCCAGGCGCCCCAGCGTTCTAGTTTTTGTATTAAGACTGCGGTTGTTAATTATAATGGCCATAAAATTATTCTACCTGATAATAAGCTAAAAATATATAGACTAACAGAAAGCTACAGAACAATCCCCACCAACAGCAGAACACACATGCTTCTCCAGGGCACATGGAATATTCTCCAGGATAGACCATATGCTAGGTTATAAAATAAAGCCTCGATAAACCTAAAAGGATTGAAAGTGTATGTAGTATGTTCTCCGGCCACAATGCAACGAAATTACTAATGGATTAAAGTGAGAGTTTTTTAGATAAAAATTTTATTAAATCTTGTTGTTTTTCAGTTTTTATAACTTAAATATTACAAAGTCTCAAGCTCTGAGAATTTTAATATGAATTATTCAAGGCCCATGTACAATAATGGAACATTCAATTATGGCATAATATACTTTGTAATATGACAATGTAGCTTTTTATATAATAAAAAAAACTTATGAAAAAATTCTTCACCATTTTGGTTTTTACTTCAAATACTCTGACATAAAATAATAAAGAGAGTCAAATAACACTATGTTACTATGTGAAGTAAACAGAGGTGGGCAATCCACTGAGGAAACTAAATGACCCGGTCTAGGGCACTGTCACTGGTGCAGAGAGAAGGGGGTTCTCTGGGGAAATACGCAGCAGGTAAAGTCCATTCAAAATGGAGGTGGTTCTTTTATCAGCATTGAGGGCAAGGGAGGGACATAAGTAAAAGAAAAGTCCCAGGTTTGTGACATGAGCAACTAGGAGACTGGCAGGGACATTTCATGAGATACAGAGGAGTGGGAAGAACACGAGCTGAGTTCAGTTTTGGAAGTGTTGAGTGTGACCTGTCTGGGAAACATCAAATGTAGCGGGGATCAGGAGTGGTGAAGGAGGTAGACAGGGACCCCCACAAGAAGAAGCATTCAGTGAGGTAAGAGGAAAAGCCACAGAATGTGTTCTTCAAAGTGCAAGAGATGGATGGTTTAATTTCTCCTCCCTGCTCACGAAGCACTTGGAATGGCAACCCCACTCACATTTCACTCTAGGCATCAGAAGTATTCACAAGCACATCTACAACTCAGAATAGAGTGCCTTGAAGGGAAGTTAACAAATGAAGAGGCAGCTAGGGGAAGGGAACAGCATTTCAGGTGCAGCAAGCGGAGGGAAGAACAGAAGGAAGGGATGACTAGGAAACTGAAAGCAGTGATTCCTCTTTATTTCTAGGCTCCAAGATCTCTCAAGCCATGGAGGCAAGCCCTCGTGTTTACAGCCAGCCCAACACCGTTCAGAACATCCTTCCTACGTGAAAGCTGCTGGCGGGTAAAGCACTGAATGCCGCCTCTCACAAGAGAGGAGAGTGAATGGATCCTTGGTTTGGCATCTCATCAAGAAGTGGTGCTAACAGCCTCGTCTCCAGTTGGGGGCTCTTGACTAAAATTCATATGGAATTAAATAATTCTGGCCACTTCAGGAGAGGCGGTTGCCCACCCTCCCCTTTCCTCTGCAGTTAAGTTCCCTGACCTACCTCTCCTTTACTAAGCAATCATCCTCTTCTGTGTTGGAACTCATGGGTCATCTACAAGCTTCTTTATTATTGTTGTTGTTGTTTGTTTGAGATCATGACCAGAGCCCAAGTCAGAGGCTTAACGCCTGAGACACACAAGCACCCCAAAACTAGCAAACAGTATTGAGTAGACCTAACAGTGGAGGGAATGGTGATGAATTGAATGAGGGCCCCACCAGAAGACGACCTTCAGACAAATCCCCAGCCATTCCATCATCAGAGGGAAGGGCATTTCAGACAAAGGGAATGGCGAGTACAAAGGTAAAAGTGTGAGAAAAGGCTTGGCCTATTTTTCATCTTGGGCTGAGTTTTCTAGGATCCAGATCATGCATAGTCTGGTGGGCCAGGAGCTTACTCTTTGAACAACGGGTAGGCAGGAACTCTTTCAGTAGGGAGAGATAGGATCGAAATGTTTTAAAAATTCTCATCCTAGTTGGTATGTAGAAAAATTTAAAAAAAAAAAGGAAGGTAAGAATCTTAAAGGAGAAACCAGTGAGAAGGCAGCTGTAGTAAACTATGTCCCGGAAGGTGGCTAGGGATATCAAAAGAGGTAGACTAATTTGGTATATACTTTGGATTATAAAAGTATATGGAGCATATAGAGTATGTAAACACCTGACGGTTAATCATCAAATACCTAGAGGAAGTTGAGGAAAAGGTGGGAGGCGGGAGGTGATTAGAGATAGTTTCCAAACTGTGTGCTTGAGTAAATGAGTGGATGCTGCATAACATGGTACTATTAAATACACAGGATCAGTGGTGGAAAGAAATCTTTTACAATTATTAAATATGAGTCACCTATCAGACACCAAGTTGAGATATTAAAGACACAAATGGTATTGGAGTTGGGAGTGGGGGATATGGAGTAGTGGGAAATACGAACTTGAAAATATCAGTAGAAGTAAAGAATCCAGAGAGGTTATTAAAGATGGAAAGTGGCAGTGTGTTTCTATACTGATGGAAATAATCCGGGAAAAAGAGAAAAGAGAAATTGAACGTGCCTGCCATAGACAGGCATGTCTATGTCTATTTCAGTTTTTACTGAAAAACTGAAGTCCTAAGAGAACACTGGGAGACAGTATAGAACATACCTTAGAAGTATTCCAACTAAGGTGTGCGTAAGCTGGAAAATTTATTCACCAACTTCCATCAGTTGCTGGTTGAGGAGTGCTCTCAAGAGGTGGGGGATGGGTGGGCAGTAATTCCACAGCATTTCTGGCCTTCCCTGGATGTATGCTAAGCCAATTCTGGTGAGCAGAGAAAGCCATCAGGCAGACTCCTAAGTGCTTTCAGTTAGAAGCCATTGGATTGGCATATACAGGAATGGTGAATCTCAAAACTATATGGGAGGGCACCTGGGTGGCTCAGTGGATTAGGCCTTTGCCTTTGGCTCAGGTCATGATCTCAGGGTCCTAGGATCGAGCCCCACATCGGGCTCTCCGCTTAGCCGGGAGCCTGCTTTCCCCTTTCTTTCTCTCTGACTACTTGTGATTTTTCTCTGTCAAATAAATAAATAAAATAAAATGAAATTAAAAAGCTATATGGAACACCAAAAGGGTCTTCTACCCATCCCACTTGATATTTTCTCCATGGAATCTCAATTTTAAACATAGAGACAAAACTGACAACGACAACAACAACTCTGATCGACTGAATAGGTGTCAAGAAATAAGAAACTGTTTTTGCTATAACCTTGTGCCTCCCATAGAGACCTGAATTGGGAAACTTAATGAATGTTAACCTTTCTGGGTTTCAATATCCTGCTGTGCAGAATGGTGAGAATTAAGTAGAAGGAAGAGGACTTCTTTCCAACTCTTATTTTCCATTATTTTAATTTAGGTGTAGGGGAATTCTTTGTCCTCATTAGAATATCAAAGTATGTCAACAGGTATTAAATACTTACTATCTAACCACTTCAACTTAGCACGTTATAACTCTAGGGGATCTACTCTCTGCTAGTCACTGTTCAGAGTGTTTTATATATAATATCTCTGATCATGGCAGTCATCTGAGAAAGTTAGTGTAAGTCTCATTTTACAGGTGACGATTCTGGTTCTGAGAGGTGATACGATTTGCTCGGATCCTTCTGACTTCCAAACATGTGTGGGTTTTTTGTGTTTGTTTGGTTGGTTGGTTTTTCATACTGCAGGACAGTGAGACGTGACGACTATCTCAACAGGAAAAGGGGAATGAGGACTCATTCGCTGTGGCCGCTGTCACTGATCTGAGAGCCGCCTGAGACTATGGGAGGCCTTTCTCCAAATTCAGCCCATCCTCCCAAGCGCACTTCTCTCTTTGGATCCGTGGAGCAGAACTGAAGAGATGCACGAGGGGTCTGGAGCATACCGACTAACTGGACGTCTTTAAGCCCACAGAACTCCTTGTTATTGTTAATCTTCTGTTGGCCGGCAGCAAGAGCAGAGTCCACCACAACAAAGATGGCGGCAGCGGCTTCACACGGCAACGGCGACGCTACCCGTCACCGAGAGCCTCAGTATTTAGTTCCGGCCTGCCCATTTGACGTCACTTCCGACACCGGTTCCGCGGCGTCTGCGCCGCGGGTCCTGTAGCCGCGGTGGGCGTGCTGAGCCGGGTGAGTGGAGTCTCCGGGAGTCTCGCGGAGGGGATCCGAGAGGATGTGGGGGCAGCAACATGGAAAGGGAAGGTGGGAAGCCTGCGGCTGTTGTCGCGGTTGTGACTGAGCCTCGGTTTACCCAGCGATACAGGGAGTATCTCGAGAAGCAGAAACTCCTGGACAGACGGCACCGTGTAGAGAAGATGCCGGATGGCACGGTGGCGCTGCCGGTGCGGGGAGAGACTCTCCCGGAGCAGCACCTGCACGAGCTGAGGGATCGTGTGGCTCCCGGCAGCACCTGTACAGTGACGCAGCTCCTGCATCCTGTCCCCTCAAAGAAGGCCCAGGGTTGCTCACCTGCCCAAAGGCTGTGTCTTGAAGTGAGTCGCTGGGTAGAGGGCCGGGGAGTGACGTGGTCAGCTGAGTTGGAGGCTGATTTGCCCCGATCTTGGCAACGACATGGCGACCTCTTGTTGCTGAGCGAGGACTGTTTCCAAGCCAAGCGATGGAAACATCTGGAACCAGAACTCTGGGAGACTGTTGCGTCGGCACTTGGCGTCCGTCGTGTGGCCAAACGAGGGCGGGTATCCCCAGATGGCGCTCGAACGCCAGCAGTGACTCTGCTGCTGGGCGACCATGGCTGGGTAGAGCATGTGGATAATGGGATCCGGTATAAGTTTGACGTGACCCGGTGCATGTTCTCCTTCGGAAACATCACTGAGAAGCTTCGAGTGGCATCGCTGCCCTGTGCTGGAGAAGTGCTGGTGGATCTCTATGCAGGGATTGGTTATTTTACATTGCCCTTCCTCGTCCATGCTGGCGCTGCGTTCGTCCATGCCTGCGAGTGGAACCCCCACGCTGTAGCTGCGCTGAGAAAGAACCTTGATATCAATGGAGTGGCAGATCGGTGCAAAATACACTTTGGGGATAACAGAAAACTGAAGCTCTCAAACATTGCAGACCGGGTGAACCTGGGGCTGATTCCCAGTTCTGAAGAAGGCTGGCCCATTGCCTGCCAAGTGCTGCGGCACGATGCTGGGGGCATTTTGCATATCCACCAAAATGTGGAATCTTACCCAGGCAAGAACCACCAGCCTCCGGGAAGCAGTGAAATGGAGAAGGAACATTGGCCTTATCCTCAGCAAATGATCACCAACCATTGTACAAATGGAGCAACCAGGGATTCTAGGGGGAAAAGGCTATCAGCAGCCACCAAACCAGAATGGCAGAGGTGGGCCGAATCTGCAGAAACTCGTCTTGCCACCCTTCTTCAGCAGGTGCACGGGACACCATGGAAGACACAAATCCTGCACATCCAGCCAGTGAAATCCTATGCTCCCCACGTAGATCACATAGTGTTGGATTTGGAATGCCGCCCCTGTCCTCTAGTTGGCTAGAGAAGGTGGATCCTGAGACACAAGGATCTACATGTGAGTGACCCTTAATACATAAGGTTAGGCGGGGTTCTCACCTCTCTTTTCTCCTGGCAGCCTATTTTAATATTTTGTGTCCCTGAAAGCAGGCTCTAGATCAGTACAAGTCATCTTGTTTGTCTTCCATTATCACAATGAGAATGAACTGCATATCGGGGAGAAGCAGTATGGCTCCCTGAAATGAGGTCTGTACAGTGAATTCTGACCTCAGTCCTGTCTTACCTTGGTATGTGGTACCAGTATTCTTTTGGCCTTGGATTTCCTCACTTGCAAAATGAAGGTGTTTTACAGGCTATTGTCTAATAAGCAGTTGTACACAGGGCATTGGTTATTTTAGAGTGAAAGACATAGTGCTGTTTCCAAAATCACTCCAGCTACAGTGTGGAACACTGACCCGAGTGGGGCCAGGCTAGAAGCAGGGAGACCTTGGAGGAGGCTTCTGTGGGTGTCCAGGGAGGATATGGTGGTAGCTTGGACTAGGATGCTGGCAGTGGGAAGTGGATGTATTTGAGATACGAAATCGATGGGACTAAGCAGTACAGCCCAAGTCAAAGCACTCAAATGGTGCAGCTTTGTTATGAAGGCTGACGAGATTAGGGAAGGAAGAGGTTAAGAATTACTCTATTTTATCGCCTTCATTCCCTTTAGCATTTCTAAATGAGTGTTGGGGAAGACGTCTTATACATTAGGTTTGTTGTAGAAAAGAGGCTAAAAATGACTGCTTTAAATTATGGGGAAACTAGATTTCCAGCCTTAAGTTTATGCAATAAGCTGGTTTTGTTGTGTTTTGTTTTTTTAAGAGATTTTGAGAGAGCACGTGAGCATGAGAGGTAGGGGGTGGGAAGGGGAGAGGGAGAAGGGGAAGCAGAGAGAGAAGCTGACTCCCTTCTGAGCAGGGAGCCCAATGCTGGGCTCCATCCCAGAACCCTGAGATCATGACCCAAGCCAAAATCAGGTGCTTGACTGACTGAGCCACTCAGGTATCCCTAAGCTACCTATTTTAAAAGTTTAAATTAAAATATTACATTTAACAGGGCTCAAGCTCCCTTTTCATATTTTTTCTCTGGTGGACGTCAGGGCCAACATAAGGAGCTATATGCAACATAAGATCTTCTGCAGAGTTTTTCACGCCTCACCTTATTTTATGGCTGTCTGCCAGCACCACTGTTTACCACTGGAACGACTAATTGCAGAGAACCACTGTTTACCTTTGGGATGACTAATTTTGAGAAGCACTTCAGAGCTTTGTTTTGGTGCACTTTGAAGCCATCTGGGCTTGTTTTTTTGATGAAGGAAACATAGGAAAGTGGCTTTATCGGGATTACAATTGTATGTCGCATTTGGCTGGCTGGGGTTGGGCTGGAGCTGCTTGCCCTTTGCTTTTAATAGCATCAGGAACGACAGGATCGGTGAGCCTGTTGTGTATGTGAACTGTGGATGCATTAGATACAGCCCAGTCTCTGAGGAGCTCACAGCCTAGCAGCAGAAATAACACAAAAACTGAGAGACTTGGAATACATTAAGTACCATGTGAGTAATAGCATGACATAGAAGTGCGGAGGTGGAGAAGGAAAGTTCTGAGAATAGGGAAGTCTTCAGAGAGGTCGTGTCCGAACTCACTCTTAAAAACTGGGTAATATCTTGGGACGTGGAGTCAGGGTGATGCTAGTGGAAGGAGAAAAAAAAATGCAAGTGCAAAAAGCTTGCTCAGAAAATGTTTGGACATCGTCATTAGATCAATTTGGAAGAGAAGAAACAGTGAGAGATATGTTGAAGGCGGGGGTTGTTGTAAGGATTAAAAAGAATAGTGTCTAGTACATAGTACACCCCCAGGAAATGTTAGCTATCATGTGATCCCACCACAGAAGGGGGCCTGATTGTTCCATCCCCACCCCACGGAGCATCCTGCCTGTTTGCCTTAATCATCTCCTCTTCTACATATGGGGTTTCTTCTCACATGTGTGCCTGCAGCTTTTGAGCCTCAGACTAGAAATGCGATGCTGGGACTTGAGCCAAATATGGGGAGGAAGGAAGGCAGGGGAGAAGCAATGAGGAAGGTGAGTCAGGGAGCCACATGTCCAGGGGCTGAGGAGTCACCTGTCTGCCGCAAGCTATGGATAGGCTGCTGAAGTCAGACACATTGGAATGAATGCATTCACCCTGCGATAGACACATCAGGCCTTGAGGGTTTAGGGATATCAGAAGGTTGACGTGGGTTCTGTGTTCATGGAATTGAGGTTCAACTCATACACCTCCTGACTTCTATCCCTTGTCCATGACCTTAGGCAGCCTCTCAAGATTCAGTTTCTCCATCTGTACATACGGGTGAACAACTTACATCTCCTGAAGGATACTCGTTAGCTTTCAGTGAGTTAACATACTTAGACTCTCACCACCATGACTGGCACATAGGGGATACCTCATGCATTCAAGAGTCTGCATAGAGGGTAAACTACCATTTCCCAGTTTGGGTGTGAGGAACTGCTGTACATTTGCTTTAGTAGTTGAAGTAGAATGTCCTTATTTTGAAAAGCTACTCATTGATTAATTGGCATGTACTGTGTCCTTTCTCTGTTAGGCATTGTGATGAGGGCCAGAGACAGTGGTGAGTAAAGCCGAGTCCTGAGGGGTGCCTGGCTGGCTCAGTAGATAGGCTACACAACTCTTGATCTTAGGGTTATAAGTTCAAGTCCCATGTTGGGTGTGAAGAGGACTTAAACATAAAAATCTTAAAAAACAAAACAAAGCACCAAGCTGAGTCCTGCCCACACTAGGATCACTTCTGGTGACGTGGACACAATGGTACTAAGTGCTGAGACAAATGGGTGTTTACAGGCAACACCCAGGGGAGGCAGCCGTCCATGCCTGGGGAAATGGGTTGGGGGCAGTGGAGAGTGTGCCTGGGAAGATGGGGGCAGGGATGCTTCAACCGAGAGTTAAAGAATGGGCCAGACTTACGTGTGGATGGAAGACAACAAGGGTCCCTGAAGCCTTGCCTCCACCTTGCGTGTGTCCATTTGCACTACAGTTTTCTCCGAGCACTTGCTGCATTGGCTGGCTCAGGAAGAGGCAGCTCATGGAACCAAGGAAAAAAGACTGAAAGGATCAGGAAGCTCATGGAGTGTTTGTCACCTCAGTCCAGGAATGTGTCCAGGCGCTGAAGGCTTCCGTTGTGAGCATCAGGATTAGTTGCCGGGTAACGCACTCACTTGATGGAGAGGCTGTGATTAAAAACCAGTAATGATAATTCTATTAAACTCCTCAACCGTGAGTTGCTTGGTTCATTAACTTCATAATTTTAGTAAATTATATGCATATGTTGATCTAGGAATATAACATACGCATTTTAAAAAGGAAATTTAAAATGATGACAAACTAATAAATAGCATTTTTAATTCACTTTTCTCCCACATGACAAGCACCTGTGAGGAGAAACCTTATATATGTTACTCTGAACAGTCTCAGGGTACAGCCAGTTCTCACTGGGCAAGCGTAAAACCGGTCATTTTCTTGGCCTCTGGTAGTTTCCTCTAGTGTGTGTTGTGTGTACTGGTCATTACTTGGCTGCTGCTTTAGGAGAATGGTCAGCAGATGTCCGGAGTTGTCTGTAGCTCTCTCCACTTTGGCGTTCCACTCTTGGGACTCATTCCTGGGCTCCTGGGACTGGTCATTCCACACCTCTGGGAGTCTGCTGGGCTCCCGCTGGCTTCCCCAGCAAGCCACAGCCCAGAAATTTTCTCCAGGCAGTAAGATGGAGCAAGTCAGTGTTCGCCTTGTGGGTTCGCATCTCCCATGGGTGGTTGTCTGTTGCCTGTGTCCAGTGCCTCGAGGGGGCTTGTTCATGGGTTTTATGTAGCTTTTTTTTTTTTTTAACTATTTAGACATTTATAATAATTAATGTATAAATTTACTAGCCATTGAAGAAATTCACTCTAGCAATAATAAATACATACAAGTACTTAAGCTGACATGAAATTTCAACATATAAAGACATAAGAATTTCTTAGCACTGCTGTGCTGAGTATCCCTACCTATATTATAAACTGAATATAAAAATATTAACAGTAAATACAATGGCATCTTTCTGATTCGATGTGATAATACCTGGCAGGTTACTTGATGAACAACCACATAATTTCAGAAAGGCCACAAGCTGTCAGAATAGCTATTTGTCTCCCTGGATTTTTAAAGGTCAAGGTTGAATCAAAGGCAAATAGAAAATAATGAATATGAAGTTAAAACTGTATTTTGGTACATACCCTAGTTGCACCACACACACACACACCACATACACACCACACATGCATAACCACACACACACCACACGTATCATATTGTCTCCTAGATTGAACGCCCATGCAGTAAAGCTGCACGTACACCATTAGGTAGGTAGATACAGGTGGACAGACTGTCCTAGTTTCTCTTTTAGTAATTAAATTTTACTTTTTTAAATCAAAGCTATACGTATGCATAGTTTCATAATTCCAATAAAGGTAACACAACTTTATGAATAAGACTACATTTCCACAATACCACAGTGAAGCAGCTACAGCCTCATTTTGGGGTCTACTTTCAACAGTTTCAGCCGGACCATGTGTCAAAGTGAATTCAGGATCTAGCCAACATGTACCATCAGGAGCCATGAGGGTATGTATGGACCTGGGTCCCGAGAGCTGGCCAAGATGCAGTTCGCATTGGTGTAGGACTCCACTCTCCCATCATATTATGGTCTGAGGAGATCTAGACCATCAGAACATCCCACAGAGTATCACGCTAACCTACTGTATCTGTTGCATCATACTAATTAGGTCGGATAAAAAACTAGTGTATTGCACTCCAAAGATGGAAAATAATCACTAATAAACAGCAACCTGTTACAATAGTGACGTTTTTAGGGCTGCTGGTCTGCTTGAATGCTAAGATAGCTCCTTTGCAGTAAAGAAGTTTTTGCATCTCTCCCAGTCATCAGTACTCCTCTACCAAGGAGGCAGACCAACCTCTCTCTGCTTCTCTGTGGGAATTCAGAACTTGGGAATGCTGCTCTGACTCAGAGACTAGGTGACTTAGAAGGCTGCCAGTTTTCAGTGGGATCCACGGCACATAAAGGCTCTAAATCAGGTACAAACTGCAGCATAATTAGCTTTATTTCATGGGTCATTCAATCCAGGGGATTGTGTGGTATGAGTATCTGTGAGCCATGGGAGTTGATGGCGAGCCCCAATGGGAAAATCACAAGGTAGTCCTATGTAGACATCTGTAGCAAGGCCAGGCAATAAGCAGTGGAGAACTGTGTATCATCCAGAAACGGCTCTTGCATGCCAGTAGGCGTTGGTAGAGTCTGAGCATCTCTTGGGACATCAGGTAACCCTGTTGCCAGTGTTGCCCATCACAGACTAAGTTTCACCAGACCCTTCAAGTCAGTCCATCATAAGATGGAAGCGTCGCATCTGGGATGGATGACAAGGCCAGAGGAAATGAACAGGTGCACAGGCAGGGGGCCCAGACT
The DNA here is from genome assembly GCF_022355385.1 of Mustela nigripes. Classification (NCBI taxonomy): domain Eukaryota; kingdom Metazoa; phylum Chordata; class Mammalia; order Carnivora; family Mustelidae; genus Mustela; species Mustela nigripes. The sequence goes on from NC_081559.1 coordinate 181,862,556, forward strand.
CCTGTCATATTTATAACTCTTGCATCAGTGCCCTTCCCTCCGCTCACAGTCTTGGCCACTTGAGAGGCTCTTCAGGCTTGCTGATGAAGGACAGAAATGCGCAGCTAAATTCACTGATTGGTTTTCTTGGAATATGGGTGCGAACAAGAAACAGACTGCTGCCACCTGACAGACCTCCTCAGAAGTGAGGGGAATCCTCCCAAAAGGCAAAATTGGCAGTGTTTCTGGTTGTCCACTTTGTATAGAAAGAGAAGTGGCCTGAAGTAAGAATTACCTTTATGACAAATGTCAGATATAGGTCGATGAGTTGATCAGGGACCTGGAGTGGGAAAGATTAGATCAGGGACAAGGAAGCCGGGAGAAGAGGTAGCCGTCAAGTCTCCAGGATTGGATACATGAGTAAAGGTCTTTGTATTGCAGGGCCTACCGGAGACCTGAATCACGCAAGAGGAACTAAACAAGTAAAAAGACTTCACCAGTTAATTTTAGCAGTTGTAGTCATGAGCTGCCCCAATAGCATAATGGCTCATGAATAAGGTCGGTTGAAGGATGTAGGTTGGCAAGATGCTAGCAGCATGGCCTCTACTCACCAAGGAGCCACCCCCTAGCATTCGGCACTGAGCCCTTGAAACAACACCCTCTCTCAAGTAGCAAGTGGATTACACTGGACTTCTGTCTTCTGTCGCAGAAGGGCAGTGATTCACCTTGACTAGAATCTTCCCATCTGCATGTGTGAGTTCCTGCCCACAGGGCGTTGGCCAGCGTCGCTATCCAAGGGTTTACAAGTGTTTGATCCATCAGTATGTATCCTACGGAATATTGCCTCCGACCTAGGGATCTGATTTACGGCGAAGGTGTTTCAGTAGGCACATGGCCATGTGATTCACCAGTCCTATCCCATCCCAAAAAATGCTGGCCTGGTGGAGTGGTGGGAAAACTTTTTTTTTTTAAGAATTTTTATTTATTTATTTGACAAAGAGAGCACAAGCAGGCAGAGTACCAGGGAGAGGGAGAGGGACAAGCAGGTTCCTCGCTGAGCAAGGATCCTGATGTGGGACTCGATCCCAGGACCCTGGGAACATGACCTGAGCTGAAAGACAAGTCGCTTACCCAACTGAGCCACTCAGGTGTGCCTGGAAAAACCTTTTGAAAAAAAAAAACCCAAACCAAGGCTTGGAGATAATGCCTAGTGAATGAGGTGCCATCCGCCAGGATGCAGTATACATTCTAAACCCATATTACGCAGTGCCATGTCCCGTATAGACAGAAAATGCACAGCTAGGAATGAAAGGGTAGAAATGGAATTCCTACTGTGGTGGGCTAAATGATGCCCCCCAAATATGTCCATGTCCTGTAAGTATGTTATGGTGAAAGGGACTTCGCAGATGTGATTAAAAATCTCAAAATGGGAGGAGGGTATCCTGGGTTATCCAGGTTGGCCCCTAAAATCTCAGAGGTGCTTGGAAGAGGGAGGCAGTATGAGGAGGAGCTGTGATGACTGAGGCAGGACGCAGCAATGTAAGGAAGGGGCCACAAGCCAAGGAATGCAGGCAGCTTCTGGAAACTGAAAAAGGCAGGGAAATGGATTCTCCCCCAGAACGCTTCAGGAGGAACAGAATTGTGGACACCTTGATTCTAGACTTCTGACCTCCATAACTGTAAGAGAATAAATTGAAATTGAAATCTTCACAGTACTGAATCTTCCATCTCGAAGCTTTTATTCTACTCGGTTGGGCGCAGCTCTGAAATGAGAAGTGACTATTAGGAGCCTAGACTACAGGATCCCATCGAGGGGGAAGGGTCCTGCCTTTCCCGTCCGTCAGTGGGCTACTATATCCGTCTTCTTTGGGCTCCCTGCCTCGCCAGATGTTTTTAACTTAGTGTTACTTGTATGCTGCCTCTCAGTATCTTGGCCCTCGGATTATTCTTGACCATCGCTTTACATAATTAACATATTTGAACCTATAACCTATTTACATTCTAACATAAATTACGTACTATGAATGTGATGATCACATATAACAATCCAAAATAACAAACAATATCTTAACAGTAGTCCTGAGCCATACACTCCAGAACCATTGCAGAATGTTGTGTGTCGTGTTGTAAGGGTTCCCGTGAGGATATTCTCAAATCTGTTCACCATACTAAGTACCCTTACATACTATATGTCATACTAAGTACTTAAAATATATTGTTTTAATTGGTGTAACCAGCATGAAAAATTACTTACAGAGGGTCAGATAGGCTTTGGAATCAAAAAATACCAGTTAGAATCCTGGCTCTGCCGCTGTTATTTTCTGTTTCTTTCCACAGGTTTGTTGAGATTAAACTCAACATGCTTGCATGCTATGTCTTTCATGTTTTATCTGGCAATATTAACCATCTTTTTTCTTTTTCCCAGGGGAGGATACTGATGACTAGAGAGTTAAGTACTCTGTCTAGAGACAGAGCACTAGCAAGAGGCAGAAGTGGGCAAGTATACGGCCAAGCACATAGTGCTCAGTGTCTGTTACATGAATGAATGAACCAAAGTCGTCGGTGTATACTCAATATTGATTCCAAATGCCACTACATTTTCTTGTTTCCATAACTGAACAACAGACTCTTCCTGTTCCTTCGGCATTAACAAAACCAGAAGACTTGACTAGTTGCTGAATTTTGATGGATACATCTGAAATTTAATGAAATAAGGAAAACTATAAAATAATTTCAGGCCAGAAATTACTTTTTTTAAGTAATTCCCAAGGTCTGCTAAATATGTTATGGAACATATTTATCCCTTTCTGGGCTATCAGTTCCTACCCTTCCTACCAGCATCCCTGTCTTCCATTTGAAGTGAATATGTAACACGTTGGTGGGTGAGGGGGTGGGTGGTTCTAAGTACCTGTCTTCTGCTGCTTTCTGCCAGTAAGGGAGCTGTGTGTGCCCGCCCTCTGGTACAGCTAGGGGAAGATACATGGTCCAAGAAGCTCAACCAATTGCTTATCACTCTTGAAACTTGCAATCTTGAAAAATAATGAAAATAACCCTCTAATAAATTCCTTTTTTGCTCAAGACAACCCAGAATCAGTTGTGGCTCTCTGGAACAAAGACTTGGCAAATGCAAAGATCAACAGAAAATTCAAATGAGTTTTTACACATCCTACTTCCAAAGCCTTTTTAGAACAACTAAAAGGCATTCAGCCATTAAAACCAAATGAACAGATTGTTATTTTTACACACAGGTAATTTATGTATATGGAGTAAGCCTACATGATACACACACACCCTCCACACTGTTTTATGTGGATTCAATATAAATACACACCTGAGTTGTGCATCTTGAAGTTCAAGTCAGTGTAGAAACCAAGCAAAGATAAAATTCACTGAATTGCAGCTATTTCTATGAAAGCAGATTTAACTTCTTTTTTCTTGTTTTTGTTTTTTTTTTCCCATGTGGTGGGTGCTAAAGAGGGATTTTGCTTTTTAGGAACTTAGCTTCTGTTCAGAAGATGACTAACACAGACATTTCCTGATACAGAACTGAGAAAACCTCTTGCAAAGCCAAGCAAACATAGCTAGTTTGTAAAAAACTATTCCTCTGAGATTTTCCCCATTGTTCCTCTGTTCCCATCATAGCATCTATTAAGTGGTATCGTCGTCATCAATTTTTTGGTAGTACAGGATATTTTTTGGCAGTATAGGAAGGGCATCCCTTCATCTTTACTTGCAGATGATTATTTCTCCTGACTTAACTGGACCCATAAAATGTAAGCAGGGACGCCTGGGTGGCTCAGTCAGTTAAGTGTCCGATTCTTGATTTTGGGTCTGGGTGATGGGATCTCAGGGTCGTGGGATCGAGCCCTGTGTCAGGCCTGTTTAAGATTCTCTTTCTCCCATTGCTTCTCGGCCTTTTGGCTAAGATCAAGTGAAGATTCTCTTTCTCCCTCTCCCTCTTTCTCTCTCACTTAAAAACAAAACAAAAAACACCACGTAAGTGGGCAACTGGAGAAGCTCAGACATGATGAAACTGAACTTAAAACATAGACTTAAGAGATGCCAGATGTAAAGCAGAAGAGTGGATCCCTGGTATAGGTAAAATCTTCTGAAAGCTTATGTTTTATGTTTAAAATTCCTAAGCTTTCTAAAAAAAACTCAGTAATATACACTTAGTTCTAAGGTAGTATTTTAAAGTACTTTGCCAGGATCTTACTAAAGTGTCATTTTATAGATAGGGAAAGTCAGATGGAGAATTTGAAGTCCTGTAGGATAAGAATGGCCATACCACCACTCCTGAGAGCTCTGGGCCCAAATGGGATTTAGTTTGAATTAGAAATTCTTACACTAATGGTTGGTTAAGCATTTGCCTTCGGTTTGGGTTGTGGTCCGAGGGTCCTGAAATCGAGCCCCACCTCAAGGTCTCTGCTCAGCAGGGGTCTACTCCCTCTCCCTCTGCCCCACACCACCCCCACACTGGCTCATACTTTCTCTCTCCCAAATAAATAAAATCTTAAAAAAAATTCTATACTAATAAAATTTGTGAATCAAATTAAGATGACAAACCATTAAAAAAATAAGGGCTGAGGACTGTTAAAAGATTTTTATTGACTCTTTACTATGTTTAACTTTTTGAATAAAAATTGGAGAAAAACCCATGAATTATTTTATCCTTCATTTTGCATTACCATAATGTAATGGTACTCGCCTGCCTTCTCTACCACAATCCTGTTTTAACATTAATCCTTGTAGACTCTTTTCTCTGTAACAGCTTCTCTCTTTTTGTTTTAAAATTGCAATCAAGGCAGAATAACAGGTGAATTGAGAAGCTAATCTGTCTCTGAGGTGTCCTATAGAAACCTTAATAGTCCTCCCATCTTAACAAGTTTGCTTTCCTTTGGGCATTTAGTCAGAACCCCAAGTTTATTCCCCAGATGTGCAATTTGGGAAAATTAACCTGGCAGAGGCAAGCAGACTAGATAAGAAAAGTGGTCATAATCATTATAATGAGGATATTGTCGTTAATTAGGCAAACTGCAGTAGATCTTGGGTTAGGATAGTGGCAGTGATAATAGGAGACAAGTACAAGAGACTGTGAGGAAAGAATGGATCCAATGTGGCAGCAAACTGGCTGTGGGTGAGAAGAGGAAGGAATCAAAGATGCCTGAAGTTCTAAGCTTGAGATAGTCCTGCGTTCTCATCCCAAGTCTGACTCTTACTAGCCAAAACTACTTCAACAGTTTACTACTTAAACACATGCTTGGTGATTTTGATAACCCATCTAAGCCCCAGTTTCCTCCTCTAAAACAGAGATAATAATACCTACCCAAAGAAGGCTGATAGCAAAGACAAGTAAAGTATGGTGCCTAGTACAAAGTAAGCACTAGGTAGATGCCAGTCATTATTAGTGGGGAATGACAGCAAAAGGTTAAAAACGGGAGACAGGAGTAAGGAAGTTTTATGATCCTCCGCTCTGGAGGGTTTTTAATTAATAGAGGATAATCACTCCTATAGATCAATCCCTGATACGAATGGAGCGCAGAACGCAGTTTGGGCTAGGAGGCCAAATGAGTGAGGTTTTCTTCCTGTTTTCTCTCTTTCAAGACGGCTGGGTTAGTAAAGAAAAAAAAAAAAAAATCTTGTAGAGATTTGTAAGGAAGTGACCAAAGAAAAAGGGGTTTAGGCTTTCAGGGGTGGCAAACTTGTGGTAAGGTAAACGTATGGGGGAAGCTAATGGAAAATAAGGCTTCCTTTAGTGAGGTTTGTGGGTAATTGAGAGTCTAAGAGTTGCCTTGGTAAGGGAGAGGGAGACACCTTTACAAGTGGAAGTTTATACGCTGCTCTTTAGACAAATGGTGGCAGTGAGGAGGGCGGGCAGGGATCTTAAAAAGTTGTTTAAGCTTCTACTGCTGTTTCTCAACTATCTTCTGCTCAAAATAATCCTTATGTCAAAGTGGCATATTTGGGGGTGGCATATTCTGATCCCCTACAAAAATTTGATTATGGCTTCTTCCCGGGGGAGGAAAGACGACTTGCTGGATGCTCTTACTCAAAGATCAGAAACAAAGAGGCCTGGGTTCTGGCCCTTAACACTGGCAAAATGCGGCCGACGAGTGCCCTCGGTTCTGTCCAATCGGGTAGAAGGTAGGAAAGGTGATGGCGAAGAGATGAGAGGGATGATTTCCTGGGCAGCGGCCACCACACCTAGCCCAGTGCCACGTCGCGCGGCCGCGGCAGAAAGCGCGCTCAGCAACGCTGCAGCGGGGCCCCAGGCGGCCTCGCAGCTATTTCCCCGGGAACGTCCGCCGTGGCCCAGACCCCGCCTCCGGGTGCGGTGGAGTAGGTCTGGCGGGCGGCGCCCTTTGCGCTCCTCCTCCCAAGAAGCTCTGAACCACGTTTACGGGCTGTTTAATGGACTATAATAAAGCAGCTAATCATTCCCGCCCACGAAAGCAGGAGTCCCGCGCTCAGCCGACGCTGACACCGCCCCCGGCGAGGAAGCCACTCAGTCAAGGGGGCGCGGCTACCGGAGAGCGCCTGCGCCTAGGGTGGCGCCAAAGCCGCGAAGGTGGGCGGAAACCATAGCAACAGAGCGAGACGGTGGCTACACCGTGCGTGATGACGTTGTAGGGAGCGCCCCAAGCGCCGGATTATGATGCAATCAGAGGCGCGGGCCCCGCGGTCTCGCGTGACCGCGGGCGCAGCCTCCGGGCCTCCAAACAGCAGCAACGGCAGAGGCAGGCGGGCGAGGTCAAGATGGTGGCTCCGCGGGCGGGGGAGGTGTTGGAGGGAGGAGGAGCCAGACCTTAGCGGACCGGAAACACCGACACCCAGAGGCCTCCCGGGAGCCGCCGCCGCTGCCTCAGCCGCCGCCGCCTCCGCCGCCTGCTCCAGCTCGAGAGACGCGAGCGGGCGGCGGGGCGGGCCGTAAGGGAGCAGAGGAGGGAGGGCGGGGGCGGAGTCGCCCTCCTTAGCCCCCGCCCCTGGCCGCGGTCCCGGGCCCTGCCCCGCGCGGCCCTGCCCTGCTCGCCCAGCCCCGGTGTGGCAGCGGCTCATGGCGGCGGTGGGGCCCCCGCAGCAGCAGGTGCGGATGGCCCATCAGCAGGTCTGGGCGGCGCTCGAGGTGGCGCTCCGGGTGCCCTGCCTCTACATCATCGACGCCATCTTCAACTCCTACTACGATTCCAGCCAAAGCCGGTTCTGCATCGGGCTCCAGATCGTCCTCCGGCTCCTTGGTAAGGGGGAAAGGGGTAGCTTGCGTCCCGGGACGGCTTTGAGGGCCGAAACGTGCTGCAGGGAGCGGGCATCGCGCGCAGGCTGTGGGTCCTGTGTGCGTGTGCGTGTGTGTGTGTGTGTGTGAGAGAGAGAGAGAGAGAACCGGTTTCTTCGCCAGTAGGGGAGTCTCTGCAGGTCGGGAGGGGGAAGAGATGACACTTGTCTCAGAGTTGACAGCGGAGCGGTCCTCCTGAAGAGCCAGCCTTCTGTTCATTTCTGCACCCGAGGTTGGGGAGAAAGCATGGGTGTGTGAGCATGCGGTGCTGTTTCTCTTGGGGAATGAGTGCTGGCTTGCCGCGTCTTACGCGACAGCCTTAGAAAAACAGCAGCTGTTTACCCCGATCTCGCCGTGTGACCTTGGACGTGAAGTGCCAAAGCCTGGGCCTCAGTTTACCCCTTTCCAAAATGCAGATTGTTGTCAGTTCCCTATCCACGAGGTCCACATGATCGTGCAATGTCTGCAGTAAATGACATCCAAAAGAGACAGGGTTTTGAATGTCAGACCTTGAAACCATTACTAGAAGTGCTCATGAAGAAGGCGATACTTGGAACGAGTCCTAAAATTTTCCATGAATAGAGAGGTATTGAAAATGGCTATAGAAGCGTGGCTAGAAAGTGATGAGACTTTTCCTAAAGAGTCTTCTGAAAATCAGCGTCTTTGTTGTATATGAATGGAGTGTTAAAAATATCTTATGTTTCGCTCCCAGTCTTCACTTACATTACCAGAGCGAGAAGCATTTATGCATAAAAGACTTTTTTAAAGTAATTGAAACTTGGCAAATTTTGGTAATGAGGTCATTCTTGTGATTAGTTTTTCGTAGGCTTGTGATTTTTGAAGTGTTGCTGAGGAAGGGTAGATGATGAGCTCCTTACCAATCCTTTCTGAATTAGGAGCCATCTGTTGCTTCTTTATTCCTTCTCCTTCCCCCCAAAAAAGTTGAGTTTTGTTATTGGCAATAAATAACATTTTACATTTGTTTGGTGCTTCACTTTTGTAAAGCATTTTCACTAACATAAACTTTAAATTAGTGTCCTTAGAGGTGGATTGTGTTACTCTAATTTTTTAAATGAGGAAACTGAGGGGCATAGAGGTTTAGTGTGTTTTGCTTTTGATATACAGCAATTAATTGGCTGTCAGAGCCTAGGCTTAAAAATCTGACATCAAGGGTGATTCACTTTCCTCCAGCTGCTGTCCAGATACAGAAAGATAGTGGTGATCGTATGCTAGGTCTTTAACAGATGTAAAAGTGATGTTCTTTAGCGCAAGACTTCCAAGTTACCCACCAGCCACTTAATCCCAGTCATTCCTTATCACTGCAAAAGTGTGATGCCCTCATTATTTGAGGGAGCTGTGTGATTTCACAGCCTGTGCAAATATGGAGTCATTATGTTCTACATCTGAAACTATTATGTTATGTGTCAGCTATACCTCAGCTTAAAAAGAAAGCATTCACTAGTTTTCATCTTTCATACTTAATGTATTTTGCTTAATTCTGGTAGTCATGGGGGAAAAGTGATTTTAGTTAAATAACGTTAAAGTAAAATTAATAAGGGGGACCTGTTGGGAAGGCATTTTATTTCTCCCAGTTAGAAACCACTCATCATGACCATAAACTAACAGGCAGTTCCTTATCTCAGTATAGTTACTTAGGGGTTCCAGCTGAGCCTGATGAACTGCCAGCCCTTTTCCCTGCCATACCCGCCCCCATTTGTTGATGATCTATACATGCAGGCAAAATCTATGCCAATTCTTGCTATGGAGAGAATGGAGAAAAATTATCATTTCTATTCCTCAACTCCACAGGATGGGAAAGAGCTTGATAGAGAGACAACAGAAGCTAACAGACTTCTAGGGAACTACCAATTTTGGGATAACCGAAATGCTGCTTTAGAAAGTAACCGAATATAACATAGAGGAGATGGGGGGGATGACTTTCCTTGCTTCTCGTTTGAGAGGAGGTCATGATGGAGCCCCACCCCCCCACCCCAAAAAAAAGAAAGAAAGAAAGAAGAAAAGAAACAACTGTATTTACGAGGATTCATGGATTTACTGGCAAATAGTGTAGCCACTGCCTCGAATGTTCTTTTGGCCTGTGACTGTCTATCCTCTGACAGTCCCTTTGTGACCAGGTGCTTTAATGCAGTGCTCTCAGTTGATCTGTAGGTTAAGGAGCTTTAAGGAAAAGGGAGTGTTTTCCTTAATTAAATCATTTGTAGTTTAAGAACACTTAACAGTAATTTTGGTATTTGTTTAATTTTTTTTGTAGTAAATCATGGAAGTTTGTATTCAACAATTACAGTAGAATGTGACCTCAAGCAAGTTATTTAACCGCTCTGTACCTCTCTTTTCTTACCTTTACATTTTTAAAGATGGGCAATAATTGTCTGTCATAAGGTGCTAAGGACAATAACTGAGTTAGGCTGTAAGCTCTTAGAATAGTACCTGGGACCTAGTAAGGCTACTAAGTGTTAGCTCTTAATAAGCTTGATAACTTTAGAAAAATATTTCTGTACTTCTATTAAAACCACACTGGTACAGATATTTTGGTCTTCTGAAGGCTTCAGTGTAATTTTGGTGCTTTGTTCCCAGAATTTTTATTCACACTTTGTGAGAAATACAAAATATTTTCCAAATCTATTACCTGGACTGCCCCTTACATTATACCGGTGTAGTTTGCTAATTATTCACATTTGTGAGAATGATAAAATTCTTTTTTTTTTTTTTAAGATTTACTTACTTATTTTAGAGATAGAGCACAAGTGGGAGAGGGAGAGACCCCAGGTAGACTCACCACTGAGTGTGGAGCCTAACATGGGGCTTGATTTCACGACCTTGAGATCATGACCTGAGCTGAAACCAAGAGTCAGACACTTTAACAGACTACACCACTCAGGGGCCCCGAGAATGATAAAATACTTAAAAACTGGTTTTGATGCTAAAAATTCACCTGAATAAAAACAGATGTCTTCAGTGTTTGAGGTCCATTCGATGAGGCAGCTCTTGTTGTTATTGAAAGTGACAGGTTTGTGTGTAAAAGATACCAAAGGACAATTGAAATTAATTGTTCTGTACCTGGTGGTGGTGGTTGTTTTAAATAGTTGTAGACCTCAGTATTACTATATATAAGTCTCAAAACTTGTCAGTCTCATCTTTTTCTTTAAAATGAAATTGTAATAATGGAAATCTATCCTCTAAGTAAAAAGCATTACCAATTTTATATCTCATCTCTAAAGAATTTACTCCGCTGTCCCTACAAAAAAGTACTACCACTGCACTTTTGGTATCAAACTAATATAAGAATTTCAGCAGATCAGAATATAAAGGATCTCATTTTTGAGATCCAAATAAAATCAAATCATAATATATAGAGTATTTAAGAATATTAAGCTATTTTTAGGAGGTGTTAAATGCTAAATGAAATGCAACCCAGTGTAGCATACTGCTGAATTAACAAATCTAAATCCAAGGCAGAAAATACAAGCATGGGAGTTTGTTTTAATAGTATTACTCAGGTAATGATAATTCACTGAAGTGGAAAGGCCTTTCTTTCTTTCTTTTCTTTTTTTTTTTTTAAGATTTTATTTATTTATTTGACAGAGATCACAAATAGGCAGAGAGGCAGGGAGAGAGAGTGAGAGCGAAGCAGGCTCCCTGCCAAGCAGAGAGCCCAATGCGGGACTCGATCCCAGGACCTTGAGATCATGACCTGAGCCGAAGGCAGCGGCTTAAACCACTGAGCCACCCAGGTGCCCCAGTGGAAAGGCCTTTCTAAACATACAAGAAAACCCCAAAATTAGAAGGGAAAATTTGATACATTCTAATAAGTAAAAATGAAAACATTTTATGACAAACTTTTTTTTTTAACTTAAAAATGACAAACTGAGGGTACTGTTTGCATTGTATGGGATTGAATAAAAGTTTTACTGTCGTTAAGAAAAACTTACACTCCCAGAGAAAAATGGGCCCAGGATAAACAGTTCCCAGTAAATGAAATGCAGACGGTCAGCAAGCAAAAGAGAAATAACTTGGCCTCAGTCAGAACACATTTGTTATCAGATTGGTGAAGAGTTCAACATTCAAATAAAAACCAGTTTGTCAAAGTTGTAGGGAAATGAGTAAAGTTTTACAATTTTGGTGTACAGTCACTCCTGTGTACAGGCATTGGGCCCTAGCTACTGAAATTCATCATACAGTTTTTGACTCAGTTCTTCTAAGAATTTGATCTAGAGACATAGCTGTACTTGTTCAAAGACTATGGGAAAGGACTTTATTGCAGCATTATTGGTAATGACAAAATTAATATTGATTAAAAGGGGGCACCTGCGTGGCTCAGTAGGTTAAGCCTCTGCCTTCAGCTCAGATCATGATCTCCGGGTCCTGCTCAGCAGGGAGCCTGCTCCCCCCACCACCCCTGCTTCTCTCTATGCCTGCCTCTCTGCCTATTTGTGATCTCTCCGTCATAAATAAATAAAAACTTAAAAAATATATTGATTAAAAGGGAACCTGTTCTTTGTATTACATTTAGACATACAATAATGAAGTTTGTGAAAAGAATGAGCGTTATTTTGGGTGCTGTAGAAAGAACCTAGAAAACCTTTGAAGTGAAAAAATATTGAAGCAGTAGTAATTTTGACACGATAGGGATAGATTAGGAATTCTCAACAATATGATTGACATTTTGAACTGGGTAATTCTTGGGGAGGCAGGGGGTGCTGTTTTCTGAATTGGAGGATTTTTAGCAGTGTCCTTGTCTTTACCGATTGCAGATCCGTCAGCACCCTTCTTCCCCCTTTTGTGATTGCTAAAAATGTCACTAGATACTTAGATATTGCCAAATGCTTGGTGTGGGGGTGGGGAGGTGGTGGTGGTGCAAAATCTGATCTTTGTTAAGAATCACTGAGACAGACAAATAGGCCAATAGCACAGAATGAAAAGCCCAGACATAGTGCACCCATGTACCCAGAGAAACTTGATGGGTGTCGGAGGTAGAATTGAAGTATATAATTTGAGGTAAATATAGACTATTCAATTAATGGTCATTTAGTTATATGGAAAATATTATACCGGATGCTTAACCACCAACATATGAACAATTCTAAGTGACTTAACAGCTGAATGTGAAGAACATAACTTTAAAATTTTTGGAAGAAAATATAAGAGAATATAGAGGGTATTTTTTAACCTGAGTAAGGGAGAAACTCTTTAAAAATATATGAAAGTTGGGGTGCCTGGATGGCTCAGTCTGTTAAGCATCTGCCTTTGGCTCAGATCATGATCCCTGAGTCCAGGAATGGAGTCCGGCATCAGGCTTCTTGCTCATCGGGGAGCCTGCCTCTCCCTCTGCCTGCCCTTCACCCTGCTTATGCACTCTTGCTCGCTCTCTTGACAGGTAAACTTAAAAAAATATATAAAAGTCAGGGCACCTGGGTAGCTCAGTCAGGTAAGCCTCTGACTGTTGATTTTGGCTCAGGTCATGATCTCAGGGTTCTGAGATTGTGCCCTGCATGGGGCTCAGCGCTGGGTGTGGAGCCTGCTTCAGTCTCTCTCTCCCCTTCCCACTGCCCCTCCTCCGCCCCTCTAAAACACACACACACACATTTTGAAAGTAAATTTATAAATAAAGATTGATAAATCCAACAATATTAAAATTAAAAAAATAAAAAATATGAAAAGACCAGCCACATACTGGAGAAGATCCTTGCATTACAGCTAACAAAAAATTTGTAGTCAGAATTTTTTTTTTTTTTAAAGATTTTATTTATTTACTTGACAGAGATCACAAGTAGGCAGAGAGGCAGGCAGAGAGAGAGGAGGAAGCAGGACCCCTGCGGAGCAGAGAGCCCGATGCGGGACTCGATCCCAGGACCCTGAGATCATGACCTGAGCCGAAGGCAGTGGCTTAACCCACTGAGCCACCCAGGGACCCTAGTCAGAATATTTTTAAGTGTCTACAATTCAAGAAGGAAATACAACTCCATAGATAAGTGGACAAAAGATAAATTGGCAATTCAGAAGAAGAAACATGAATGGTCAATAAATTGGAAGATGCTCTCTTTGATAAGTAATCAGAAATGCATTTGCTTTTTTGTTGTTGTTGTTTTATAGTTTATTTTTTTTATTAACATATAATGTATTATTAGCCCCAGGAAAGCATTTGTCTTTTAAAGGTAAAGAAAACTCCACTTTTACAATGTGATCCCCTTTGGTAAAAAGCAAAAAATAATGTGTTTATGAATATATATTTATACAAAACTGTGTTTATTCTTCCTCTAATACCTATAAGGTTTACTTTAAAAGATTATATTGAGATTTCTTTTTAATAAAAACATGTTGAAAATCTTAGAAGCAAAAACCCAAGATTTCTTATTGATAAAAGAGTTGGAATACTCTTTTTAACCCCAAATGAGACTTTGATAGAAAAGTTTTCTTTATGCTTTGGTGTATTTATCAAGTATACCTGTAGATTAACATTTTCAGGATATTTACTCTGTCTACATTTCATTGCTGAGGGCTCCCTTTGGATTAAGGTAATCATAATATTTCTGTGCTGTTCTGTCTTTACTCTGTTAGGCATTTAAATGTTTTTCTGCAGTTTTTTTTAGATCATGTGTAAAAGGTATTTAAAGATATCTGGAGAGTTATAAATATTATGTCTTATTTCCTTTTAATTTTTAGTCCTAAGCTTCCAGACAAGGTTAAAGAAAGTACAAATGTATTTTACACGTAAAGGGGTTAAATGCTTTGTTGTACACTGTGCCAGGGTAGTGTTTGTTTTGTTTGCTTATTTTTGGTAGTCAAATTGCAAAGGTCCTGAACTCTCCCATGAATTGAGTTCTGTGTATCTTCAAAGCTCCTGAATTGATTTTGACTCTTGCTTGATCCTACCCTGAAGACTTCAGTGAAACTCTGATCACGAGATGTGGAGAACTGGATCCCTGAAATGTATTTTCAGTTACTTCTATTTTCCAGTGTCCCATGGTGGTTTTTCTTCATAAAGTAGCATTTATATATAGTTTTGATTGCTTCTTCAGATCACTCTTAAATCCTAATGAGAAACTCTACCGCTGGGCTTGATTTTCTTAGGCCTCTAGGATAAATACCAAGAGTTTTATATCTGAAGTTGTGAAAATGCAACATAGTGATGCTCTTGGCAGTGCTCCCTAAGGGCCTTAAGGGGGAATGTTACTAGAGAGACTTATTACTTTGTAAGTTGGCCACACAGAGGAACATGAGTATAAAAGAAAAATGTAAGAACCTTACCTACATGCAACTTTTGGGTAGGAATTAAAATAATTTTATACTATTCTTGAAATGTTTCATCATTATTATGTCTTGGGGTATAATGTTAACCAAGAGAAGAGTGGTATCTTCTTTTTTAATTCATTTTTTAAATTATTATTTTCATTCATTTATTCATCTCAGAGCATGAGCAGGGGGAGGCACAGAAGCAGACTCCTTGCTGACCTGGGAGCCCTACATGGGGCTCAGTTCCAGGACCTGGAGACCATGACCTGAGCTGAAGGCAGACACTTAACCATCTGAGCCACGCAGGCGCCCCAGAAAGAGTGATCTCTTATTGTTACTTGCTAGGATACATCAGACTGTAGTCTCACTACATTGTCCTTCATCGCCTCCCCTTTCTTCCCTTTGATATATTTGCATGAAGCAAAAAAAAAAATTATAAAAATACTTCTAAAAATCAGATCATTCAATAGCTCAAGGAAAAAAGCTATTAGAATAAAAAGGGCTGGTTTGTAAATTATAGTATTCATATTCACAGGTAAAGATGAATTTACCCCTTTGCGAACAGTTGAGAAAAATACTTTACAGTCCCTGTTTGATTTTCTTCTTATAAGTGGCATAAAATAGAACTGCAGTTATCTGGGTTTTGTTTTGACTTGTTTTCGGAGACTAAGTTTTGTTTCAGGAAAAATACTTTTGTTTTTCTATGTGTTGAAAGCAAGATTACGTATAGTGGCTGAGTTAGTCCCATTTCCTATTACCTTATGTGAAAGCGGTTTCTGAACTTCCGAAGACAGTTATTTTCTATTGCAAGGCGCATTCCGAGCTGCCAGCTCCTGGGGAGATTGTTCGTGGCCCTTTTGCTCCAGGAATCAGGTGGTTCTTATGCAGAGACACACGTGTCTTTCCGGTGGTTGTGTCCTTTTGTTCTTCTTTTCACAAATGACCTGACAGGTTGGCACAGGATAAATTTTAAGGCAAACTTAAGGCAAAGCCTTCAGTTGGAAGAACTAACCCTTGTTTTTATATGCAATAGATTGTAAAATGCCTCCACCGTAATATGCAGTGTCTTTTTTTGACTACGTGCTGAAGCAAGGTGGAGAGGTGATGTTTCAGTTGGGGTCTGACCCTTTGCTGTCCTCCAAGCTCTGGTTTCTCAGCTTTGTCTTGGGTTTTCATAGGTTTCATTTTCTACGTGGGCTGTATTTTGTGCTTGCCTTTAAAAATGTAATCCAGGATTCTACATTAACATTCCTCCATTGTTATTTCAATAAACAAGTAATTTTTTGGTAGAATATTTTGGGATTCATAATGTGCAAGGTAGGATCCTCGCTGGCTGTCACAACGGGACATCATATAACAGGGTCGATGACCTCAGATAACTACAAACTACAGTACAAGGTAGTGTATGAGTATTGGGCATTTCACTGAGTTCTGTTGGTAATTTCAAAGACCAGTAACTATCAGAGAGAACTGGTCTATCGGATGGGTAGGATTTGAACAGTCCGGGAGTTGGGAAGCAAAGAGGGGAATGTAAACATAGCTGCGGTTATGGCAGAGAAAGGCATGGGGGTGTGTTGGAGAAAGTCTGGAGTGGTGCTGTGTGTGTGTTGGGAGGAATACCACATAGGAGCTTTGAGTGTTTGGACAAGGAATGTAGGTTTTTGTTGATCAAAGAAATGTGGAAAAGCAGTTCGTATATAGAAGGGATTGTGGGTAGATCTGGACAGGAGTTTTTAGAGTCTAGCTAACTGGTTGGTGTCATTGAGAAGAGGGAGGTAACAGGTGTTAGTAGAATTGGCAAATAACTGTCAGAGTTTTAGGGTGCAGGGCTAGAGGTGCCATTAAGAGAATTATGGTGCCTTTACCTGCAATTGGAAATCTCAAGAGTTATTTGAAGTCAGGTTTTACAAATCTTGCATGTTGCGGTTATAACGCAGAAGTGGAACCAGGTGAATATTTGGAGATCCTTTCCATATTGAAGCCTTGGGCGATAGTGTTCACTGTGATCACACAAACTTTGAGCACAAAGAAAGATGATGTTGAATGCACATCACACTGTATTCAAGAACTCCATTCGGTGGGGGGTGCTTACTCCATTTTTTAAAACATGTTTTTGGTTTTCTGAATGTGACTTTTTGTAATTTGAAGAACAGTAAAGGGGGTTGACTATTTGTAGTAAGAGGTACAGTAATGTACAGGAGAAAGAACTTGGATGATGTTTCTGAAATCTGTAGGAAAGTATATAGAGGGGGGAAAAAATCCCTGAATTTGGACCCATGGAAGAATGCACAGATTTTAAGGAGCAGGAAATATAAATGCCAGCAGGAGTTCACTATTTGAGAAAAAGAAGGCATAAGTTGTAAGTATAAAAGTTAAACTTGATTTCCTAAAGAACATTTTTAAGAAAAAGAAGTCTAAGATTAGGAACAAATATTTGCATTTTGCTTATTTTTGATTTTTTTTTAAAGTAATGGAGTTGGTTTAAATATTCTTAGTACTTATGAAATTATAAAGGACATGTTCTTTCAAGATTTAAAAACTTGTTTAAATGTAGGTATCATTAACTAATCTTGAAGACAATTTAGTAATTTGGTTTCTGGATATATAGTACTACTTGAATTTGGAACTTAAAAGATAAGGAATAAGATTTTTTAAAATAGTATGATCTGTTCTTTTGAACTCTGACTTTACAAAACCTTTCTTGGCCTTTAAGCCTAAATTGCCTTGAGACATAATGTTCATAACTTTGAAAATACTGTATTTCCTAATTAAGGGAAAGGGGGTGTTAGTACAAAAACATTCTTTAAAATGTTGCATTCAAGGGGCACCTGGGTGGCTCAGTCAGTTAAGGGTCTGCCTTTGGCTCAGGTCATGATCTTGGGGTCCTGGGATTGAGCCCCACATGAGGCTTCCTGCCCAACGGGGAGTCCACTTCTTTCTCCCTCTGCCCCTTCCCCCACTTGTGCTTGCACGCGTGCTCTCACAAATAAATAAAATCTTAAAAAAACGTTGCACCCAAATGACCTTTCTTTCCTTTCTTTTTTTTTTTAGGTATATTTGTATCCAGTATTGTTCTGATCTTGTCACAACGATCACTTTTCAAGTTTTACATGTACAGTTCAGCCTTTCTCTTAGCTGCAACTTCAGTGTTGGTAAATTATTACGCTTCTTTGCACATTGACTTCTATGGTGCCTACAACACATCAGCTTTCGGAATTGAGCTGCTTCCTCGAAAAGGGCCCTCACTATGGATGGCACTCATCGTTCTACAGCTGACCTTAGGGATTGGATACATCACACTACTACAGATTCATTCCATCTACTCACAGTTAATTATTTTGGATCTCTTGGTTCCTGTAATAGGCTTAATCACAGAGCTGCCATTACACATCCGAGAGACTTTAGTTTTTACTTCTTCTTTGATTCTCACATTAAACACAGTGCTCGTCTTGGCAGTGAAACTTAAGTGGTTTTATTATTCTACACGGTATGTTTATCTTTTAGTGAGGCACATGTATCGAATTTACGGATTACAGTTATTAATGGAGGACACGTGGAAGAGGATTCGTTTCCCAGATATCCTGAGAGTCTTTTGGCTAACAAGAATTACAGCTCAGGCTACAGTGTTGATGTACATTTTAAGGATGGCAAATGAAACGGATTCCTTCTTTATTTCTTGGGATGATTTCTGGGACCTCATTTGCAATCTTATAATTAGTGGATGTGATTCTACACTAACTGTACTGGGCATGAGTGCTGTAATTTCCTCAATAGCCCATTACTTGGGCCTTGGAATATTGGCCTTTATTGGATCAACTGAAGACGACGACAGGCGGCTTGGCTTTGTAGCGCCTGTTCTCTTTTTTATTTTGGCTCTTCAGACTGGTTTAAGTGGGCTGAGACCAGAAGAGAGACTTATTCGCTTAAGTCGAAACATGTGCCTTTTATTAACTGCAGTCCTGCATTTCATCCACGGAATGACAGACCCTGTATTAATGTCTCTCAGTGCCTCTCATGTGTCATCCTTCCGTAGACATTTTCCTGTGCTCTTTGTCTCTGCTTGCCTGTTTATTCTTCCTGTTTTACTCAGTTACGTTCTTTGGCATCACTATGCACTAAATACATGGTTGTTTGCAGTGACGGCCTTTTGCGTGGAACTCTGCTTAAAAGTAATCGTTTCTCTCACTGTGTATACATTATTCATGATTGATGGCTACTATAATGTCCTTTGGGAAAAGCTTGATGATTATGTCTACTATGTTCGTTCAACAGGCAATATTATTGAATTTATATTTGGAGTAGTAATGTTTGGAAATGGGGCTTACACTATGATGTTTGAGTCAGGAAGTAAAATTCGGGCTTGTATGATGTGTCTACATGCATATTTTAACATCTACTTACAAGCAAAAAATGGCTGGAAGACATTCATGAATCGTAGGACTGCTGTTAAGAAAATTAATTCACTTCCTGAAATAAAAGGGAGCCGCTTACAAGAGATAGACGATGTGTGTGCGATCTGCTATCATGAGTTCACAACATCTGCTCGCATCACACCGTGTAATCATTATTTCCACGCACTTTGCCTTCGGAAATGGCTGTACATCCAAGATACCTGTCCAATGTGCCATCAGAAAGTGTACATCGAAGATGATATTAAGGATAATTCAAATATCTCTAACAACAACGGATTTATTGCACCCAACGAAAATCCAGAGGAAGATATAAGAGATGCTGCTGCTGAATCCGACAGGGAACTGAACGAAGAGGACAGTACAGACTGTGACGATGATGCTCAAAGAGAAAGAAATGGAGTGATTCAGCACACGGGCCCAGCAGCTGAAGAACTTAATGATGATACTGATTAAAATAGCATTTACTAATCATTGAGGTTATTTGTTTAAAATTCAGTTCATCCAAAATGGAGTAATACACTTCACTTCAGTGTGTAACCAAGCACAAAAACAGTATCCATGTTCAATCTGTGAATGGTTTTCCGTTTACTGTGATGTGCTACTGTAAATATACCTCTTTAATTACTTCTGGTCTCTTTGGTGACCTATTTAAATTTGTGTACATTATTGTACATAGAATAAAATGTTTTCACGTTTTTATGACAAAATTTGAACAAATAGCTTTTTAATAGATGTAATGATAATACAGTGCGTCAACTGTGCCAAAGATTCCTCAATGAAAGCATATAAAAGTATCTAACTCTGGACCGTAGTTTTTCTTTAAAGTGGGTGGGAAAATGGAAATGCAGGTTAGAGGAAACCACATTCAGCCAAGGAAATAATTTGGACCAGAGGATAAAAGCTGTATGTTGAGTATTTTAAAACGAAGGGGAAAACAGGCTTCCAGAAGAGAGGCTTTTTTGAAATTTGAATGTAGTGGTTGAGCTGGATTCAAAAGTCATGATTCAGAGACTGTGTAAGAGTTGAGAAACAGGCTTTTATCAACTAAACTTTGGTATAAAAACCAGAATGTGCTGTTTAATTTTGATGTAAATAAAACCAGTATATTTGTTGGCCATTCTGTTTACAGGGTTTACATAAAATTGTCCTTTCAGACTTTTGAAGAGATTACCAAATGAAATATTTCGGAGTTTTCATTGTTTTAAACTAAGACCTTAACTGATAGTAAAATTCTGATCTGACTTGATGAATAAAAATGAGGGGAGGACAGTATGTAGTAATACGGAGTCCTCTTCAGACAATGTCCAGAGACTTCCTTTATTCAATCTTAAAGTTGTACCATAAAATTTTACATTATTGATGGGAAATGGAAAGAACATACCAATTACATGTCAGGAAAAAATAATTTAATGGTGTTGTTATATAGTGTATTGGCTAATTCCAATGGATCCTGCTCTCTTACTGCTGACATTATCTCCAGTATTTGACTAAAAGAAAACAAAACAAAATGGTTAATTTCCAAGTATATGCTCAGTTTTAAAGGTATTCGTTTCCACATAAAGGAAACCATTGTTCTAGTAGCACTTTTAACATAGTAAGTTTTACAGGTACAAGGTTTTTGGCACTATGAACAGAAAAGTTTAACTGTTATATTTAAAATAATTCGAGACAAATTTCTCGGGCAGCCTTGCATATAACTAGAACCAAGGTCCAGGTTCAAATAAATTTGAAAAACAGCCCATATTATGTCAACCACAACTAACGGAACTAACCCAGTGAAAATGAAGAGTTCTTTTAAACTGGGTCTTTTTGGATTCATTAATGGGTCATGATGAGCTTTCAGAAAATTGTAAGAAAAGGAAAAATACGTTGCACTTTCGGAAGTACTGTTTCATTTCTGTTTGGGGTTTATATATGTACATGGGTGCTGAGTCACACGGTCTGCGGTATTGCGGGTACAGCAAAGTCTGAAAGCTACTGCTAGGAGATTTAGTTCCAGAAGCAGCAGGAATTTGCTGCAGCATGACCAGCACAATGACAGCAAAGGAAGTGAGAAGTTATTTACTTGGAACAGTGTATGGTTATCGGGGTTAGGGGGAGGAGAGATGCTTTCTCTTCCTGTACTTACTCCCTGCAAGAGCGAGACTAGCCCAGGTGTCAGAGTCAGAGCTTTCAGTTTCTGTTCCTCGAATAATCAGTAGTACTGTTCTCTAGCAATACTATAGGTAAGGTTTTTATACATGAATTAGAAAGATCTGAAGTCCAAAGTGAACATTTAAGTATTCGTTAAGATTTTTCTCCCTGGTATGAGTTTCTTAAAAATGAACACATAAAGGAATTAGGGATTAACTGGAATCTTTTAATTTTATCATCATAATGCAACAGCCACACTTAATATAGACTAAATTTTTATCTGAGTCAAAATGTGCTAAAAGCAAATACATTAGCATTTAAATGGACACTAAAGGCCCAGTTCTCTTAGTAAACTACAGAATTCTCCTCTTAACTATTCAGCTGGAACTTACCTGCATAATACTGTGAAATCAGTATGATTCCTGCCACCCATCTCCCTTTCAGTCCTTTTTCTATGCTGATACATTATAGCTTTAAAAAAAAAAAAGAAAAAGAACTGCCCCTTCCCTGCTTAAAAGCCTTTTTTGGGTCCTGATGAAATGTGCACTACTAAGGTTGGTATACAAAAGCCCTCACCAGTCTGGCCTCACCCTGCCTTCCTACGCTTACACTCACCCATGCATCCTACTTTCCACCACACTAAACTCATTGTTTTCCCCAGAGAAGCAAGCCCTTCTGCCAGTCTGCCTTTGCTCAGGGTGTTTGTCTTGGTCTGGCACAAGGCCCATTTGTACCCCATGACCAGGTGAAGTGTCACCTTAGTTAAGCGTTTTCTCCTTAAGGCAGGCAACTGCCGTCCTAGGGTCCTCGTCATATGTTCATACTTCCGTAACGCCACGAGCCTCTTGGATTATACTTTGTGCTTCTTTGCTCCAGGAGGGCAAAGATCCCTGGCACAAGGTACTGAGTCATCTGGTGGGTGGATGCAGGGCAGGGAATGTCCTGATTCTTCCAGGTAGCCTCAGTAACTAACCTGGTCAAAATGTGTTTTAAGGAATTTAAAATTAAAAAAGGGAGGAAAGATCTCTATAAAAATAAAATATAAAATTGTTAATAGATGGGCTTGATAAAGATGACTTTGTAAGTAGGAATTAGTAATTAGCATTAGACTAGAGGCATGTGTGTTCTGAAATGATTTAAAAACTGTCTGTCCTGACTTTCCCGAGCTCCTGCCACCTCAGCTGTAGTCATGACTGCAGATGAGACTCGAGCTTTCTCAGTCCTCACCAGTCTGCACTGGAAGACCCTTAGAGTTTTGTTTTGCAAATGTCACTAGAGTCAAGAGCTATATTGTACTGAACATTAAGGCAGTACAGAAAACTGACTTGGATACACTGTTGGCAAATACTTCCCCTGAGCGGCTACTAGAAAAATACGTTTCTTGTCTCTAGTGTCCTATTAAATCTCTATAAAGAATGATTCAGTAATAATTGTCTTCTGTCTTCTGACTGAATTTGCAACTACATACATGTCACAAAAGGTACAAGTGATTCTTAACTAATCAGAACTTAAATATATTCCTCAGCCTATGGGTTTTAAAACATTCAGCTTTAAAATCTTTGCCAACACCAGCATGTTAATAAAGGAAAGTCTTTCCAGTATTATTTTTATAGAATAAATCTTCAGTTCTCTGCCTGCTGAATTTTAGAGCTGGCTTACCTAATACTCTTATCAGTTAAAAACGACTAAAAAGATGCATATGGAAGGAATTATTATAATCTGAAAGTAACTGTTCAATTGCCTGAACTGGTAAACCACAAGAGAGTGATAGAATTGCGATTTAAATTATCTGCTTATGCAAACAGAAACTGGATGAGGAGTGTGTGAACAGGACAAGAACTCACCCTGTAAGTTACAAGCTCTACAGCTCCTCAACAACAGCCCCTCTCTCCATGCACTAGATATATTATAATTAAAAACATGATGCTGAATTGCTGCTTGCCCCCCCCCCCCTTTTGGGTTAGAAAAAGGAAATCTTTCTATAACCTGACCACCTCGGTCAAAGGCTTCAAGAAATGTGTTAATACTTAAGTTTTTTCAGGTTGTCAAGTCATTTAAAATATACAAAAAGATCTCCTGCTGAGAGTGCATTTGTATAACCATAAGCAAGGAAGCTGTGTGAGAATCTTTCCCCTTTCCTACAAAATGACAAATAACCAAGATCACATGAAGTTTTCACTCCTGTAATAAAACCACTCGTAATGAACTGAGGTGGAGATGATGGGGAGAGAGAAGCCTCAGTAGAGCAATCCGGGTGCAGAGCCTTCCACATCGCTGCATTAAATCGGTGGCTTTTGATCTTAACTTCATTTGGATGTCACCGACTTTACCTCGGTCCCTTGAGTTCATTTTGTAAATGGCATTTGGTGGTTGACTTGAATATTCTGAAGACCGTGAAAACCAAATACTTACATTATATGGCAGGGTTCATTCCTGTCTTTTAAGCAGTGCCCATTTTCCCACTTCTTTTTGGTAGGAAATGAAGTTTTTATGTATTTTGATCCAGCATGTGTACTTTTCACTCCACACCAAGGTGCGTCTAGTTAAGCAAAGAAGTGTCTTAATGAGGTTTATCTTTGAAAATATTGGTCTCTTAATAAACATTATCAAACAAATTATGTAAATTGTAAAATGTTTAAGTCATGATTCGGCTTAAAAATGGTAAAAAGCAAAAAAAATTCTAAGCACAAGATTAAATCTTGAACTGTACAAACTTTAAAATGCCTTTTAAGAAAAAATTTTAAAGCTTTTTAAGACTCACTTTCATAATAGATTTTTCTGCTAATATTACTGTTGGTGTATGGCATACTCTAAAACAAAGCCAGAAGAAATACAAATTTTAACCTGGAAACATTTAGGTTCTGCCTCTATTTGCCTCTACTGAATGTGAAAGAACGCCTCTAAATACTGGGCCTGGGGCGCCTGGGGGGCTCAGTGGGTTAAGCATTTGCCTTCAGCCCAGGTCATGGTCCTGGGGTCTTGGGATCCAGCCCCACATCAGGCTCCCTGCTCAGCTAAGGGAGTCTGCTTCTCCCTCTGACCCTCCTCCCTGCTTGTGTTCTCTCTCTCAACTAAATAAAATCTTAAAAAAAAAAAAAGATCCTGGGATTATTCACTTACCTCTTTAATAAATAAGAATTCACACATTTTATAAGCATTGTACTTTCAATAAGATCATTTCATTTTCATAACTCTCCAAGGAAATAAACCTGATGGTTAGGCTTGACTTTACTAAAAATGCCCATATATGTAAGTAAAGCCTTGAGTTAGGTAAAATGTTTAGCTTCTTTTATTAAGAGGGAACAGATTTCTAAAATTCCTTGACTAAACCAGTTTGATTTAAATTCTTGTACTTTATGTGAAAGTACTGTAAAATTACACCATTACAAAGACAATGTTATAAAAAAAATTCCGAAGTTTGTGAAACCCCAAGTGGGGTACTTCAGTAAGACTACTTGTTTAATAAAATACACATAATTACAATCTCCTTAGTTACATATTTAATATTCCTTTTTTAAGTATTTAGGCTTAATCAAACTTCTAGAATTGAAAATCTTGCTTGCAAAAATACTTTTCTATCAATTGATGAAAAACCCCAAAGGTTTTCTGTAAAGTACAGTTTTTGAGGCTATGAATTAACTGTTTTAAAATATTTAACTTTTGTCTAGCTCTGTTTTGATATGGTATGATACGAAAAAGTTCTAAATGCATAAACTTACCAGTTTCAATCATTAATTTTTCACTAGGTATTGACTTCAGAACTTCCAAATTAGCCTCGGTTTTCAGTGAGCTTAAAAAAAAAAATTCATGTATTTGGTCGTTTTTTTTCAAATTACAAACTTATCTAAAACATTATAAAACCTAAAGTCCACAAACAAAACTCTGGTTGGCTACAATGGCAATATACACATTTCCA
Organism: Mustela nigripes; assembly: GCF_022355385.1. Taxonomy (NCBI): domain Eukaryota; kingdom Metazoa; phylum Chordata; class Mammalia; order Carnivora; family Mustelidae; genus Mustela; species Mustela nigripes. Next base: position 181,887,517 of record NC_081559.1, read on the forward strand.
TCCTTACGGGATCTAGATTAAGATCTATTCCAACCACACACTGCCTTTAATAGGATGCAATTTTTTGTGTTTATCAGCTGACTGTCCATTAACTTTCTGAGTCAGTCTGTGTAAAAACTCGTTTGCTTCCCTCGGTAATTTGCATAACTCAGGCTCAAATGCAGAGTTGGAAGGTATGGCCAGTTTTGCAACTACTGCTAGGAAGGAATCAAAGTTAATGTTTCACTAATCAGCAACAGAATCCTCACAAATGATGAAAATCACAGTCACAGAACTAAGAGTATTTAACAAGGCATGAAAATGAAAATCTCGTTAGGAAATGTCCTTCTCCCCACATATGGAAACAGGATCTTCCATTACTCTTGACGTTCTGAAACTTACGTGAGACTTTTTCATTCACTTAGGGGAGTTAAAACCCGTCCAATTTAGACCCCTCTCCCCAACTCTGGGAAAAAATTATGGGAAAAGGAATTTTCCCCCTTTGTTTTCTCATCTCTTTCTGGGACTTGTATTCGTCAGTTTTACAACTCCTGAACTGATCTGCTAAGGCCCTGCTTCTTTTACCCTTTCCTGGGAAATTAACTTTCATTTCCTTAACTTTCACTTTCAGACCGTGAGACAGACTAGAATATTGGTCCCAGTTCTTCACTTTCCTTTTATAGAAATGTATCTGCACCGTTGTCACGGTTTCATAGAAGGAGGAGCTTGAATCTGGTCATGGCCTCAAGACTTGCTTTGACTGGATGACAGCGTTAGAGGCTTGAAAACTCACTTTTAAAAATTTCGATGGCACTTCTGTGATCTGAAACTAGCATGCACTAACTAGCCATTACCTCCTCCGCCTGGGCACCCAGAAAGAAAGCCCAGCTCCAATGTGAATTCAACATGTGCCTGTGGCCAAGAGATCTTCCTATCAGTTAGTCAACCCTCAGCTGATCCTAAGATCCAGAACTATGAAAAAATGCTTACTATTATATGCCAGTGAGTTTTAGGATGGTTTGCTATATAATGTGATGATGATTAACACTGTCCTTATGTTTTATTTAAATTTTAGCATATATTTAAGTTTTTATTATGAGAGATTAAAATATATGTAAAACTACAATACAGAACCCCCATGTACTCATTACTCGGCCCCGATCTATTATCAATTCCTGGCTGATACTATCCCACCAACTCATCCCAAACCTCTCCTGTATTATCTTGAAGGAAATTCAAAATGTATAGTTTCAACATACTAGCATTTATTTCAGAAAATATTTCAGCATGTAGCTCTAAGCATGAAGCTTTCTTTTAATATAACCACAATACTATTAAGCATGTCTAAGAAAACCCCATTTTATCATTATCCAATATTCATATTGTCTCAGTGCCCTGAGACATTCTTTGAGTTTGTGTGGCTCAGGATCCAAATGAGGGCCACATATTGCAACTGGTCAATGTTCTAAATCTCTTAAACTCTTAAGTTTTCCTGAATATCTTTTTCCTTTTTTTTTTTTTAAGATTTTATTTATTTGATGGAGAATTATATAATAAATTAATCCCAGGACCGTGAGATCATTACCTAAGCCAAAGGCAGAGGCTTACCCACTGAGCTACTCAGGTGCCCCTGAACCTCTTTTTTCTTTAAAAAAATTGTTGGAGAAACCCAGTTATTTGCCCTGAAGAGTTTCCCAGTCTTGATTTCATCTGTGTTCATCTGGATTTGTATCTGGGCTCTGTATTCTGTTCCACTGATCTAGGTATCTAGTAATAACTGTACTACTATCAGTTTGTCCCTTTATGTCTGTTAATGAACTCTGTATATTTAGATGCTATCTTGAGTGCAGATATCTATAATTATTGTATCTCCTTGTTGGATCCCTTTATCATTACGCAATGCCCTTGTCTCTTGTTACAGCATACTAATGAAGACTGTATCATTTAAGCATTGCTACTGCAGCTTTTGTTGCTGCTGTTGCCGCTTCTGTTCACATAGACTATTCTTTTCCTCATACCTTCAGTCTGCGTATATCTTTAGGCCTGAAGTGATTCTCTCATAAACAGCATATAGAAATTTTTTTGTTCGTTTGTTTCCTTATAGATTGTCATCCCACGCTTTTTTATTGGAATATTTAATCCATTTACATTTAACGTAATTATTGATAGGAAATTGTTTTCTGGTTGCTTTTGTAGTTCTTCTTTCTAATGTTCTCTCTGCCCTAGTGGTCTGATGGTTTTCTTTAGTGTTATGCCTGGATTCCTTTCTCTTTACTTTTTGTGTATTATAGGTTTTCAGTTTATGGTTACTGTGAGGTTCATATACAACACCCTGTATTTACAGCGGTCTGTTTTGAGCCGATGTTCTTTTTAAGTTTGAACACATTCTAAAAGCACTGCATCATTCCCTTTCCAGGTTAAAGAACCCTCTCTCTCTTTGAATTCTAAATGAGAACCTTGTCAGGCACAGTATTCTTCATTGTAGGCTTTTTCCTTTCAGCGCTTTGAATATATCATCACACCCCTCCCTTCTGGCCTGCAAAGTTTTAGCTAAAAAAAAATCAGTGGATAGCATTAGGGGGCTTCTCTTTTGTATATAATTAGTTTCTTTTCTCTTACTGCTTTAAAGACTCTACAATTTTTCACCTTTTTATTGTGTGTCTTGGTGTAGACTTCATTGGGTTCATCTTGTTTGGGTGCTTCCTGGACATCTATTTCTCCCACAGGTTAGGAAAAGTTTCTTCAGATTTTCTGCCCCCCTCTTCTCCTTCTAGGACTTCTATAATGCAAATGTTAGCACACTTGATGTTGTCCTAGAGGTTTCTTAATCTATTCCCATTTTTAAAATGTCCCTTTCTGGGGCGCCTGGGTGGCTGGCTCAGTGGGTTAAAGCCTCTGCCTTCGGCTCAGGTCATGCATGGTCTCAGGGTCCTGGGATCGAGCCCCACACTGGGCTCTCTGCTGGGCGGGGAGCCTGCTTCCCCCTCTCTCTCTGCCTGCCTCTCTGCTTACTTGTGATGTCTGTCAAATAAATAAATAAAATCTTTTTTAAAAATGTCCTTTTCTGTTCAGCTTGGATGGTTTCCACTACTGTCTTCCAGGTCACCGATCTATTCTGCTGTATCCTCTAATCTGTTGTTATTTTTTACTTCAGTTATTGTATTCTTTATCTCTAATTGGTTTTTTATTTTCTCTTTTTCTGATTTCATCCACTCCTTTAAAGTTCACTGAGCATCTTTACGACCATTACTTTGAACTCTTTATCAGGTAGATTGCTTGCCTTGGTTTTGTTTAGTTCTATTTGTGAGGTTTTGTCTTGTTCTTTCATTTGGAATAAATTTGTCTGTCTTCTCACTTTGTGATTTTTTTTTCTTTCTATTACATCAGTTATATCTGCTGGCCTTGTAAGCAGTGGCCTTGTGTAGGAAGTATCCTGTGGGGCTAAGCAGTGTAACATCGCCCATGGTCATCAGAACCAAGCACTCCAGGAGGGTCCCATGTTGTAGGCTGCTTATGCCCTCCTACTGTGTATTGTAGCTGCTGTGAGTGTGCTGGTGGGCAGGGCTGTCCTCAAGCCCAGGTGGCTGAGAGGCCCTCCTGAAGACACTACAGGCATGCTGGGTTGGGGCAGTAATTGCTTTGTGGGTTCACTAGTCCCAAACAAGGTGACCACTGGGTGTTGCTGGGCAAGAGCCACTTTGGAAGGGAACCTGCCTAACCTGGCAGGTTGGGTGGAGTGGGTCTGACAGAGAATGCAAGGCAGGGTGAATGGTGCTATCAAGATAGTTGGTAGAGTGTCAGAATTGGCTCTTGTCAGCATCAGGGCTGCTAGTTGGGAGACCGCACCTGCTAGCACTCCCAGTCCCAAGAGATTTTTCTGTAGATCCCTGCCCCTCCAGCAGCCACCCTAAAATGAGCCAATAAATCTCCTTCCTGTACAACGCAGGTACTTTTTAAACTGCTGTCTCTCTGCTGGATTCTGAAGTGAGTGATACTAGTGTGCTGGCCCTCATGAGTAGAGTCTTAGTTTCTAATAGAGCCCTGGCTCTGCTGAAGTAGAGTCCTGCTGGTTATCCAAGCCAAACATGATGAGGGCCTGTCTTCCTGGTGCAGACTCCCAGGGCAGTCAGGAGGCACGGGGCACCTGATGTGGGGCTTGATCCCCTTCTCCTCAGGGAGGACCTCTACACCTGTGCTGTCCCCTCCTGGTTATGAGTTGACATATCACATATTTGGTTCCCTACTTTGTCTCTGCTCCTCCCCACCCTTCTCAGTGTGGCTTTTCCTTCACAGTACAGAAGAGCTGTTCTGCAGATCAGGTCATTCTCGGAAAGAACTGCATTACATACAGTCATTGCCTGGGAGTGTCTGCGGGAGGAGGCGGGAACCTCCTCCTCCACCATGCTCCTGGTCATGTCAACCTGAAGGAAATTTTGCCTTCTGTATTTCTTACAGGATATCTACATTACCATCTAGAATCTTGACCAGATTCAGGTGAGGATTTTTTTCTTATTTTTCTACTTAGAGAGGCACACAGTATCTGGCTGTATTTTTGTGACGGGAGGCAGCCATGGTTGCCCAGTGCTTAGACCTCTTCATTTACCAGGAGTTGCAGAATGTTGACAGATCTGTCAGCCCTTTATTCACTAGAATATTTGTATAAAAATTGCTGCATCTACTATTAGGTGCCCAATGGTAGGTGGTAGAGAGGAAAAATATGTATCTCCCTGTTGAATGTGTTGATTCCCTCACTTCCTCCAATGGTGGTATTGTTTTATAAACACAGACATTTATTTTTAATCATTAAGGAACTCTTATCTTTTTCTTGTAATATTCTTGTAATATTGTTCATATTTTATGGATGTAACATCTCAGCCTTTAGTATATCAAGTCTCTTTTAAAGTTCTTTTCCCTAAATTGTTTCCTCTGGTGCTAATTTTTCTATTTATCTTGATCTTTTACTTTCTGTTGGTTCACCTCATTTATCTGGTGCTCCTTAATTATCAGTTATATTTAAGGAGGCTTGAATGGCCAGTGTTCCCTCCACTTTTATGAAAACAGAGGACTTTTTTACTGCCAGTTCTGAGTGGGGAATCTTACTGGAAGCTCCTTGTGGGCCAGGCTGGGACTTGACACACAGATCTGCGATTTCATTTAAGAGTGAAAAGGGAGGGAGATAGCTGTGGGGCTTCTGCTCCTCCAAATTCTTTCCTCTGAGATCAACATTCAAGTTTCCAAGCCAAGTTTCTTGGCTCTCACAATTTGGTTTGTTCAGTTTTCTTAGGAAAAGAGATTTCCCTTTGAGTAGAAATGCTTGCTGCACCTGTACTCTGTGCATGGCAATGAACACAGGGGATGACAGCTTTCTCTATGAGGTCTGGAATTACCCTCACTTAGTCCCATTTGTCACTAATTCTAAACCCAAAGTCCTTTCTGTGATTCTGTGTGCCAATTGCTCTCACCTTCTCTGGGGCCCTTTAGTCTAATTGGTCTCTTCCAGAAACTCCAGCCTTGTTTCTTTGCTTTACGTTTTCCACTTTGAATACACAGGATTTTACTTTAGAATGATTTTAGAAGGAGTGAAAGGGAAATGTGTGTCTAACTTGCCATAAATACCAGCCTTTTTATTACTGTTCTCCAGAGACAAACAAAACTCTTATGTTCAGCCAGAGTTAACAATTGACCAATAGGAGTATTTTCAAAAATGTACTGATATGCTTGATATGGGTATTAACTTTAAAACTTCCAGTTATCAAATTACTTGTATATTTTCAATCTCTTGAAAAGAAATCATGCCTTAACAGTTGTTTCCTACATATACTCCATGCTTATAAACACTGATCTAAATACAGAAATATATATACTATGAAGAAATATTTTTAAATCAAAGCCAATTATATCTTTAGTAAGGTTTTCCATTTAAAGGAAGGCAGCTGCATGACTCCATAGTCAAATCTGAAACTTTCCCATTTTCATGGAGGAAAATATAATTTAACCCTTAGAAAACAGACTTTATGTCACAGGCAGTATAGATTAAATTACCATAACTCAAGAGACTCAGATTAATACTGCAATAAATTCAATTTCAGAATAAGAATAGAAATATTGACTGATTAAATGACTAGTGTTAATTCTGAGTTAATACTGGAAAAAAGTCATATCATTAACTTAAAGCCAAATCTTTATAAATTCAAGGTCATATAGAAATCTCTTAAGACAAATGTACTAAATCAAGTTGGTGAAATAAAGACCTTCTACCCTCTTCCTTTAAAAAAGATTATTTAGAGAGCAAGAGTATGAGCAGGGCAGAAGACAGAGAGGATCTCAAGCAGACTCTGTGCTGAGCGTGAAGCCTGACTTGCGGCCCAATCCCATGACCCTGAGATGACATGAGCCGGAATCAAGAGTCAGGTGCTCGACTGACTGAACCACCTGGCCGCTCCTACTGTCTTGCTCTTAAAAATCATTTCAAAATAAGAAAGAAAGAAAAAAACCCACTTTTTTTTTTTTTTAATGAAACTAGGAGATATTTCTGACTCCTAGTCACAAAATATACAGCAGAAAGTACATGGTAAAATGATAAATGATTGCTAAGGTGACTTAGGTGTCATGTGACTGTGGAGAGAGACACCGAAGACAAGCAAACCAACTGACCCAAGAACGTTCTAAGAACTGGAAGATCAAGGTCCTTAGGCTGGGATAAGGCAAGGGACTAAGTGGAGACTGTTTTAAAAGGTGGGGAACAGAAAAGCCAAAAGTGTCAGATTACTTCCAGGGAATGGGTGCAGAGAGGACTACTTCTGCTCCTAACCCCTGGCCTGAGAGAGAAGGGGAGAGGTTGTGCGTACAGTCTCTGGAAAAGCTAAATTAGAGACAGTGCAGCACAGAGGCATGCAGGGGGAAAGCCCGGGGTGAAAACAGAGACCGAAAGCTGACTGCTTGGTGAGCTCCCCTCTCCACCCTCATTCTGCCCCAGAACACCAGCACACTGAAGAATCCCGACCCTTTCCAGCGGAGATCAGAGGACCCCAGTTTGAAGAAACTGAAGCAACCCAGAAAGAGTCTGACAGGCTGACATTTAGGAATCCCTGGTGCGGTCGGCTGGCCTGCCGGGCGATGAACTGTCTCCCCAGAGAGATTCCAAGAGCTTTTTATCTTAACTTTTTAAATATAGAGCATAAGAATTGCCTGACATTTGAAGAAAGTCATGACAGGGACTAAAACAAAGAAAAAGGAACTCGGAGGAAATAAAAGCATGATATGGGAAACAAAAAAATAACTAAATCTATCTTTAGAGAGATAACAAGATGCATCTGCATCTGTCAAACCAGATAATGATAGGGAAGAGCTTTCAGATATTAGAACAAGAAGCTGAAGTTTTATTAAAAAGTTGAAAAATATTTTTGAAAGTGGGAGAAACAGAGATAGAAATTATAGGGGAAAAAACTGAGATCAGAGTATGAGCCGGGGAGGTCCAAAGAAAGAACAAGAGAAAAAAAAAATTCCCAGAATGGACAGAGATGAGCTTCTGGCTGGCATGGGCCAGTAGAGCGCGCGCGCACGAACTCTGAATGACAAACCCATCAAACACCTTTGTGAAGTCTAATAATTCCAGAGGTAAAGAACTAAAATAATCCACTGGGAGAAAACAGTAGGCCTACAGGGTAAGGACTAGAAATGAGGACAGCCACTGATTTACTGACATTAAACCTAAAAATGGAGTCCTGCAAACTCTCATGGACTTAATAGAAAATTATTTCTAGTCCAGAATTTTATGCCCAGGAAAAATACCCAATAGAAGGGTTTTTGTTTTTCTTTCATTAACTATTCAGGCAATCTTTCAAAAACAAAGTAAATTCACTGGAACATGTTCCAGCAAAACAAAACTGAATACACGGGATCAAAAATAAAGATTCCGTCGCAGAGCAGACACTGGTCCGAAACGGAGAAGATGGAAGGGTCAGAAACTGGGCAGATAATCTAAGGCCAGATTATCTAGACCCTTTTCCTCATGTGCAGAAACAGGAAGGTGTTTCACAGAGCTGCTGTAACGTGTGAGAAGGCTTCAGCTTTTGAAGAAAACCAAGTAAATAAAAATGAGGAAAACAAAGCGGTATAGCCTATGTTCAGCAGTCAACAATATCTACACAGACATAATAATGAAAACACTAGATGCGCATAAAACCGCAAAATTCCGAACTAAGTACACTGAGAAGCCTGTGAAGGAAAGAATTCAGGCGGTAGGAAAGTACTGGATGTAAGAAGGAAGATGCTCGTACTCCTTAACGGAAACAGAGAAGACGAATTAGAGAGAACCGCACACACTAATACTTAGACACATGATGATGAAGAGCTAAGTGGGCGTCTCTGGGAAAGCTGACTTACAAGTAGAGAGTATGGTGGGGAGACTGTGTCTAAGTTTTTCAAAACTACTTTATAGTCCATTATTCATGTATTCCTTTCCATAGTGGTTTACTGATTAAATCATTAAAATATAGAAGCAGCACCTAGGACATATAAATAAATCTGAACTCAACAGCAAATAATGTCATGGTTCTATTTCCCCGAGGAGATATTTTAGTAAAAAATAATGCAGTCAGCTAAGTGGTAGTTTTAAAGGAACGAAACACTGGGGAGGGACAGCCCAGGGAGCCAGTGGGGCCAGCAGACCACACTGGGCTTACGCAGGCTAGTGTGGTGTACCAGCAGGAAGGTCAGCGAGCGTGGAGGCAGAAGACACTGGTTCTCATGCTATCAGTTACTTGAAACCAGTTTCTTAACTTCTGAGAGCCTCACTGTCTTGGCCTACAGAGATCTATGAAATGATTATGTCATAGGGGCAGACATGCATTGTGTACATGCATACACAATGCTGCAAACGGGCATGTTTTAAAGGGATAAAATGACCCGAGAATCGACTGCAATGCTAGAGAAAGCCAAGCTGTTGATCTGGGTACAAAACTGTTTTCTGTAACTGCGATGCTGGGTTAGTGTACAACCTGCAAGTTTTCAGTAGGTTCTATGACCAAAGTGGGGCTTGAACTCACCACCCCAAGATCAACAGCCACATGCTCTACCAACTGAGCCAACCAGGTGCCCTATATAACTTTCAAGTTTTAACTGAAAGGAGTAATGGAGTTTTTTACTTGCAAGAATGGCATCATTTAACTTCTCACATACTTACAGAAATTCACAGGCCAAGATCAATGTGATAAACAAATACATTTAAATCCATATCTGCAATTCGCTGTAGAACAAGGAGTCTACTTGATATAAAACAAATGTAAGGACCTACCAACCATTAAATCCTATATAGAGATCCAAGTCAACCAAGGCTGCGGCTGCTTCCTTCGTACCATCAAAGGAATGTACCTAAGGACATACAGGTAGAATTTTATTTAATTAATTTTCCTTTAAAATCCTAAATGACACCAATAACTTTCTAAGCAGAAGTAGAGATGCATTAGGGTTTTTCGGATCAGAGCATTTCACATGCGGTGGCCCCTATGGTTTTATTTTCAAATCCAATCTCACAATAAAATGGGTCAACATCCCCCCTGATGTGAGGCAAGAGGAGAGAAGGCTTGCCCAGAACTTCTGTCCCCAGCTGCCTGATGGCTCTGCTCCAGCATTCCCGCAGCGCCGCCAGGAAGGGGACTGGTGCTGGGAGCCCCATCCTCAGGCAAAAGCATGAAGTTAAAAATGTTATAAAACCATGTAAATTGTATCTTAAAATGTTCAATTTTTACATTATGGGCTACTTTTTTCTAGAAGAGAGATGACTTAAGAGGACAAGTTTTAAGAAGATCGATCAAGAGTTGTAAGAATGTCACTAAAAAAACATGAACTGTTACACAGTTATATCTCAGGAGGCAGAAAGGAACGAGATGGTGTTCTCCTTCAAAGCTATAGGGATTAAAGCATAGTTTTTCACACTTTGTGTAATCAAAACCACACTTAACAATACTTCTTTAGGAGCGCCTGGGTGGCTCAGTGTATTAAAGCCTCTGCCTTCAGCTCAGGTCATGATCTCAGGGTCCTGGGATTGAGCCCCGCATCAGGCTCTCTGCTCAGCAGGAAGCCTGTTTACCCCTCTCTCTTTCTGCCTGCCTCTCTGCCTACTTGTGATCTCTCTGTGTCAAATAAATAAAATCTTTAAAAAACAAACAAAAAGCAATACTTCTTTAAATACACCTACAAGTGGGTGGTTCAGTTAGTTAAGCAGCCAACTCCTGGTTCCAATTCAGGTTGTGATCTCATGGGCCATGGGGGCAAGCCCGCTCAGTGCAGAGTCTGCTTGGGATTCTCTCCCTCCCTCCCTCTGCCCTTCCCCCGCTGATATGTGCATGCTCTTTGAAATAAATAATAAATCTTTTTATAAAAATAAACACACACACCTAACAAGTGATGTCATTAATGCGTTCATACAGCAAGCAGAGTCCCAAATCTGTTCTAAAACAGAACCATGTCATACAGCTGCCCAAAGAGTTTGCTCTTCCCCTCAGCATTTGCAGCTGACTAGAAAATATATCCTCCATTAACATCAAAATAATTTTAAATATGACTCTTCATAAACCATTTCAGAAAATTAGTTATATTCAGTGATTTTTCCCCCCCAAGTAATTCCTACACCCAGTGTGGGACTTGAACTTACAACCCCAAGATCAAGAGTCACACATTCTACCCACTGAGCCAGCCAGGCAATATCTTCTTCCGAAAAAAGTCAAACATTTAGGTTGGATTTGTTGCTGTTAAGTAAATTCTTTAGAAATAAAAAAAATGGGCTAAGAGTTAGAACCATCAATCCCAAGGGCATTAATGAGAGCCTCTAAGCCTCTCTCAGTTCCCAAAGGATAAACTGCAGGGTCAGTAAACTACAGATACAAAAGTGCATAGCGGTGCAGAAAACATGATCGCTAGCAGTCCGTGAGACACGAAGTAGGGCTACAAACCTGGGAAAATACAGAGGACACTCAGCAGCACAGTGCAGGCATACAGTACGATACCCATAGGGAGTAGGTACCCTAAGTGTAAGTGCCATTTCCTCTTCCTTACTTGGACTTAGTAGGACTGATTTTACAGAGCTAGGTAATAGCTTTTCTGCTAGAGACTAGTGAATTGCTCCTAAAATTAGAGGGGAAAATGTGTGCGTCGGAGAGTTTTTCTGAGGCAGATTTTCAAAAGAACCCGTAATCCAAAAAAGACTTACAAAACACTGCTTTGGATGCCTGAGCTAAGGCAGAGAACATTGATGGGACCTAACTGACATGACCACACAGAAGCGTTTAGAGTAGAAGCATATTACAGAAAGGAGGGGTCTCAGGTCAGAGTGGTTAACCGCAAATGAGCACAGCTGACAAGAAATTAAGAAGGCAAACCTGAAGTGAGACTTAAAATATTAAAATCAGTTTATACCCTGCTCAGAATTTCAAGTGAAAACCACTGAAGAACAGCTGATGGAAGAGGCAGAGAAAAAGACCATCGCCCACACTCCTGAAACGCGAGTTCATTCACGGGGTTTTCTTGTGGACCAAACTCTATCATTCTTGTACTTTGAACAAAATAAATGTAATTAAATCCGTGTGACTTATGTATCGCATCTGGCCCACAGATTCTAAAGTAAACATGCGTCCTTCAGTAAGAGGGGGAGGAACACTGCTGATCCTGAATTACTTCGCCAACCTGAGGAACAAGGAAGCTTCTGGGCAACGCTTCTACTTACCACTCCCCCGACACACCGGTCTCTGTTTCTTTTCATTATGTCTGTGAATTAAAAACAAACCACTGTTGGCTAATACCTTGCTTGACTTCTGCAAAACTCTTAAATTCTAAATGAGATTTTAGCTTTAACTCACCCAAAAATTCAGCATGTGAGTTCCGACAGTGAAGAAACATTGGTAATTTTGTTTGTTCTGCCAGTTCAAACTGTTTTTCAAAGTATCTGTATGATGCCAAAAAAAAATCCTTGTTAATTCTATTTTAGTGTGAAAAAAATAACTGTTAAATATTTTTAAGTTAAAGGACTTTTATTATCTTGAGATTATAGGACAGAAGTAGTAAACTCAGACATTTAAAACACATCTGGCTTAGTCAAAGGCTTTTATAACACACAACTTCCTGAAAAGGACACATCATTTTCTGGGATTACAAAATTATTTTCAAAAATGTTGGTTAGCTTTCCATTATAACTACTGGGTAAATTAGGTAGCACTTTACTACTGATCACTAGAAATAGCTATAATGTTTATGTTTCCAGTGATGGGAGCTGTTCCTCAAATAATTACTTTTTTTTTTTTTACACATTTATCTGAAAGAAAGAGAGACAGCCAGAGAAAGCACGAGGAGGGGATGGGACAGGTAGCAGGAGAGGGAGAAGGAGCAGCAAGGAAGCTGATATAGGGCTCAGTCCCAGAACCCTAGGATCATGACCTGACCTGGAGGAAGACACTTAACCAAATGAGCCACCCAGGTGGCCCCTCAAATGATTACTTTTAACTAGGTTTTCCCACCAAACCCCAGCAAATGAAGCAGATACTTTCCCATCACCCATGGGATCCGTTCCCTGCAGCACGTGTTGTTAGGGAAGAGCACACACACCAGCAGCGTCTTGCCCGGAGAGCTGGCTGAGCACCATCAGTGGAAGTCAATCCGCTGCAGCCAGCAGCCTGGCACAGCTTTATTCTCAGTGTTTTCCATGTTCTGTTATATAAGGAATTACTACCACTAGATGCAGGGATTTATTAAATAAATGTAAATAGCACAAAAACTGAAACATTCTATTTTTCAAAGATATAAAAACTACATGATAAAATAGCAGCCGTGGGGCACCTGGGTGGCTCAGTCAGTTAAACATCTGCCTTCAGCTCAGGTCATGATCCCAAGGTCATGGGATCGACTCCACATTGGGCTCCCCACTCAGTGGAAAGCCTGCTTCTCCCTCTCCTTCTGCCTGCCACTCCCCATGCTGTGTTCTCTCTCTGTCAAATAAATACATAAAATCTTTTTATTTAAATCTTTTAAAAATCTTTTTTTTTCTTTTAAAGATTTTATATATTTGTCAGAGAGAGAGAGAGAAAGCGAGCACAGGCAGACAGAATGGCAGGCAGAGACAGAGGGAGAAGCAGGCTCCCTGCTGAGCAAGGAGCCCGATGCGGGACTCGATCCCAGGACGCCGGGATCATGACCTGAGCCGAAGGCAGCTGCTTAACCAACTGAGCCACCCAGGCGTTCCTTTAAAAATCTTTTTAAATCTTTTTTATTATTCATTTATTTATTTATTATTTATTTAAATCTTTTAAATCTTTTTAAATCTTTAAAAAAAAGATTTATGTATTTATTTGACAGAGATCACAAGTAGACAGAGAGGCAGGCAGAGAGAGAGAGGAGGAAGCAGGCTCCCCACTAAGCAGAGAACCTGACGCAGGACTCGATCCCAGGACGCCGGGATCATGACCTGAGCCGAAGGCAGAGGCTTAACCCACTGAGCCACCCAGGCGCCCCTAAATACATAAAATCTTTTTAAAAATAAATAAATAAATAAAACGACAGCTGTGAATATTTAGAGAGTACTTTATAAAAAGGTTTTTCAAGTGCCACATACCATTATCTCATCTGATCCACAAAATAACCTTTGAACAGGACAAGAGCTAGTGCCAAAGGATGTACGACCTCATCCAAGATCACAACACACTGTAACAAACTTGGACCCAGAAACTGAGTGCTCAAATTCCAGGTCTCAGCCAAAATGACATTTCCAAGAAGCTTCTTCTGGTCCCATAGCGTAATGAAAATAGCCAGATGCAACATGGTGCGTGTTCCTGGCAGTCTCATTCAGCGCGGGACTCACTCATTCTCACTCAGCTCATGCAGCTCAAATGAAACTAGGAGTTACAGAGAATAAGGGTCTTATTTTCCTACAGGAGTTTACCTCTACTTGGCACCTTAATTTTAGGGAATAATTTCTTGGTGTTTAGTTTAAATCTCTTTTGCTATATATTCCTCTATCTTATCCCCTTGAAATACAAGACAATCATTTTCCTGGAGTACCCCTTTGTCCTCTTGAAAATGCTAAATTTTCAAATGAGACACATAAGTGCACTTCTTAAAGAGTTTTCATAATTTTGGTGGGTTTTTTTTGTCTTTATTACCCAGTGTTTCCCAGTGTGTAGAATTTAAATCACCTTTTCAGGTTCTGCTGGGCTACAGTAAGCAAAAATAATTTTAGTTAACAAAGTGCTGAAATTTCACAGGGCAGGAAACAGAAATGAAATCTTTAAAGAAAAGTCACTATTTCCATAACCTCTACAGAAATTGAAATGTCAGCAATGAAGTGTGCTCCAGTCATTACGTAAACTTTACCATGGATCTGGCTTCTGGCTACACACCGCACACTCTCTGCTTCACGCTCCCCATCTACGCGGATCGTTCCTTTCACACACAATTCTATGTACAAAGCCACACAACTGAACCACAGATTTACAGAATCTAATGATCGCCTTGGGAATAAGCCTGCCCATCACAGCAGGCAAAAGTACAAATTATGAAAATAACAGATGTTCAAGCAACGTGCCTCCATTATTCTGCATATGAGAAAAGAAAAGGTCCATACACTCAAGCTAGCTAGGTGTCTTAAGGCCAACTATTCCTAATGACACAGACTGAGAACTTGACTTGAAGTACCTGTTGTCTTTAAAGAAAAAAACCCACCATCCTAACTAGAAATAGCGTAAGTTACAGGGCAGCAGAAACTGGCCCTCATCAAGAGATTTCTCTGCTTCTTTTACTGTTTTTTTTTTCTTAGTTCATAAATGAAAAAGCACTGTTTACTTGAGTTAGATTTGCTCACTTTAGTAAAGCTGTAATTTGCTTTTGCCTGTATTACTGCTTCTTACATTTGAGGGTCAACAATAGCGGAGGACAGGGCTTGAAAAGGTCAGCTTGCGAGTAGCTGTTAGTAATTAAGACTGAGGCAACTCCCAAAAGCCCAGAGCCTCTGGACTGGCCCACGGCAAGGACAGCCTCACTCTCTCATCGCTGGGGTTCCCTAAATCCCCAAACGGTTCTTTTGAAATCTTGTCTGATGCTGGATTTCTTTTCCAAAACAGACCTGCAGTATTAACATTTTAAAGCCCCGGAAAAATCCCACAGCAAATTCTTCCCACTCAAGTAAACCGAGCTCTAAACTTGCAGCAAGAAAAGGGGATAGAGCATGGGGCAGACACTGAATAGACAGCCCAGGCTTCAAGGGTAACCCTTCCACAGCAAAGTCTGGCTTATTCCTTATTTTCATGCCTTTTGGGTTTTTTGCTCTTTAAAAAATGTTTTTCAAAAACCCCAAAGAAAAAGATAGTCTGTATTTTCTTTAAGATGAAAATACTTCTGAGATTACCACCACAGGCGCAATTTCTTGAGCACTAACTGCGCCCAGCCTGTTACTATGATGCGCTTTACATACCGAATGTTAAGAAAGGTAGGAGGTATTATCCCCATTTCAGTGATGAGGAAACTGAGATTTACAGACACACAGCCACCAAAGGCTGTTAGGGTTCAAACACAAAGCTGTCAATTCTCCGAGAACTACTCTGCACAGTTACAGTCTGCCTCACTTACCAGCAGGCCTCGGTATTCTTTGGCCACTGTGTCTACTGCACGTCAGTTCTGTCTTGCCTACTAATCCATCACACCATTTTCTATTTTTCTCTTCTCATACATCTTTTTCCTGACTGCATTTTTACTTAAAACAACAACAATAAGAACACCAAATCATACTCTGGTTGTCTTAGATGGTGTTAAAGGACAGCTCAAAATCAAAATTCTTCCAAGAAAAGATCCAATAGTAAAAGCCGAGTTATAGGCTTTTTACTCCACGCTGCTCTGCAGGAATCAAAAAGACCCTTTCTCCTTATGAAAACTCAGTGAGCATTTACGGAGCACCTGCCAGGCTCGGAGAGTACTGGGCACGGTCGGTGCTATGGGCGCGACAGCATGAGTGAGGCTGGGTATGTGCCCCCAGAGAACTCGGACACCGGACACCGTCTGTTGTGGGACAGGAAGGCGGGACATGAATGTATTCCGGGACAACGTGAGAAATGCCGAAACAAGTACAGAGCACCACAAGTACAGAGCACCATGTGTGCAGGGAGGGAGCGTGGGCGGAGGACAGGGCGTGGGGGTGTGGTGTGGGGAGGGATATTTGTTTTAACAACAAACCAAATGGGATTCCTACTGCTGCGGTTTTTTACTAAATCCTTTGATGTTTTAGAATTTAAAATCTCAAACTGAACTAACTGCCCATCTTTTTAAACTCTGTCCCACACTTTAGTTTGTCCTTAGCTTCATCTCCTCTGGAAGACGCCCAGCTCACATCGCCTCACCTTATTAGCAAAGCCTTCCCTGACTCCCCCAGAAAGTCCTTCCCCCTGCTCTCCTACACCTTTTGTTAGCATTTTCCAACCCATTTTAATTACTTATGTCCTCTCTTATCTCTAAAGGCATCAGAAGCAAGCCTATTCTTTGTATTACACTGAGGAGGCACCTGGTAATCATTTACTGAACGAGCACTGAGTTTAAACTCTTAGTACAGATTACCACCTGGGCAGCTGGCATCTGTGTTCAAGCATTAACTACATCCTGCTATATGTATTGTTTTAAGTTCTGATCTTAAGTTAATGGTTGGAGTATCCTCAGAGCAGTGAAAGAGAACTATCAATGTTTTCATTAAGACAAAAAAAATTAAGTTTCAAGTATGTAGGTTGCATTTTAGAATCAGTCTGAATGCATCTGGATTAAAGTCCTATGGCCGGAGGATCACTGTCACACCCCTGCCATCTGTCTGCTTCACGACATTCATCTTGGCCAAACACAGACTCTAAGGTGGAGGAATTAAGATCTGTGGGCTTCACCTACCAAACTCAAGCAGTCAACTATTTTTCAATTTAAATATGGGTATGTGAACGTTTAAGGTAAGTGAGTGACCTATAAAAATGATAGTCAAGGGCGCCTGGGTGGCTCAGTGAGTTAAGCCGCTGCCTTTAGCTCAGGTCATGATCTCAGGGTCCTGGGATCGAGTCCCGCATCGGGCTCTCTGCTCAGCGGGGAGCCTGCTTCCTCCTCTCTCTCTCTGCCTGCCTCTCTGCCTACTTGTGATCTCTCTCTGTCAAATGAATAAATAAAATCTTTAAAAAAAAAAAAAAAAAGGATAGTCAAGAGAGGTTTAGGATTTAATAATCCTCTGTCATCAGGTGACTGTCCCGGAAGACCACAGCATCATAAATCACTGAACAGCTCTGAGAGGATTTAGTCTAATGTTCTATCATCTAGATAACGAATACATTGTTTCTGAAATGCAACAAAATGCTCATTAATAGACTTAAATTAAGTCTATGAGCTCATTTTTCTTTTTGGCCTATCACACTACCCACCAGTGTGCTGACTCCAACTTAAAGGTGTAGGCAGTGGGTTGTAGGAAGTCTACAAAGGTTGGGAACTTCGGAGTTTTCTGAGAAGCTCCCACTCTCCACATGGCTCCTATGAAAAGACCCTCACGTTCTAAGCTGACAATATCCAGAGCGAAGCAAGAGTAGGTTTTTCCTACTTTGGTGATTGATCCTATAATCTCCTTCTAATACCTCCTGCTCTCAAATCCTTTATATCACTGATTGCTCTTAAATCATTCCACTGGAATGGCTCCTGCATGAATACACTCATAAGAAAAAGAACAACAAAAGTCTCCATCATGTAAAACTCATCCCTAACTTCCACCATTAAAATTAAGTTAGATGGTTAATCAGTTGGGAACTAGATGCTTCCATCCCTTATGAATTCCATGCAGGTATGCATGGAATTTTTTTCACTTCACTTTTGATATACAAAGGAAAAATACTTAATCCTGATGCTTAATCCAACAACATTCTGAACAAATAAAGGCAATTTTTTAAAAAATCACTCTTCTGATTTTACGATAATTACTAAAGTCAAAAAATTTCCTTACTTGAGCTGAGTATCTTTGGGACAGAATTGCAGTCGATCGAAATCTTTAAAAGACAAAATAAATAAATAAATAGCAACTCATTAACTTGTACAGAACAAATCTCTTTCAAAGTCACTGTAACAGGGCTAGGTTGGCACTTACCCAGTCCACACTCCCCGATTGCTACAACTTTCCCCTTATTGTTTTCAGCAAGATTTAGCAACTCCGTTAAGTAAAGATCAGGGTCATTCTTTTCAAATTCATCACATCTTGTAGGATGACATCCAACTGTACTGAAAAACATATCTAGCACAAAATAATGTCTTAGGATTATTTTCAAAATATTTTTCATATTATACTTAACATGCAAAAATGACAGAACAAATCATTTCAACTGGTTAATTTTTAATAATAGCCATAAACTATTTGAACTACAAGAACTGCATATGGTTAATCATATGATAATTTTTGGAACAGCTTAACAAAGCAGGACATGAATATGAAAATTGCCTTTAACATATTGGTAAAAAAAATTAATTCAACTTTCCAAAGTTTGGTATTTACCGAATCCTGCAGAATGGAAAATAAAACAATTTCTTGGAGAATGAAATGTCACAACCTAATTATATCTTTTATATTCACTATTCACATCACTGTCTTGTTTCATGTATTTAACATAACAAAATATATTTCTTCCCCTTAAAAAGGATGACTTAGAGGCACCTGGGTGGCTCAGTCTTTAAGTGGCTGCCTTCTGCTCAGGTCATGATCCCGGGGTCCTGGGATGGAGCCCAAGCCCTGCATGGGACTCCCTGCTCAACAGAAAGCCTGCTTCTCCCTCCCCTCGCCACTCCCCCTGCTTATATTCCCTCTCTTGCTGTCTCTGTCCCTGTCAAATACATAAAACAAACAAACAAACAAAAAGGATGACTTAAAGAGATGGAATCTGTTTTTTTCATTTTCTTAAGATTTTATTTACTTATTTGAGAGAGAGAGAGAGAGCGCGCGAGCGAGCATGGGGGGAGGGGCAGAGGAAGAGGGAGAAGCTGGCTGTCCACTGAGCAGGGAGCCCAACACCAGGGCTTGATCCCAGGACCCTCGGATCATGACCTGAGCCAAAGACAGATGTGTAACTGATGGAGCCACCCAGACGCCCCGGGATTTGTTTTTCCAATAAAAAATAAAGCTCACTTATTTGGAGATCATGCTCACTTGACTGCACAGAACACAAGTATGAAGTCAAAAAGGGCTTCTGAGTGGCTTGGCCCTGAAGCCCGGGAGAGGCGGGGAGCCTTCTTCAGCCTCTCCTACGGATGTTTACACATAAAAGGAGGCATTAGTTTTAAAGCAGTGGGGCCACAGGTATGGGAAGAGGAGTGAAGAGGGCTGACAAGGGAGCTTCAAGAACGTTTAAAAATGTCTCTCTTCAAGAATAAAAAGTATGGAAGACAAGATTCTTATATCCCCAGAGGCATCTTTTACCTTAATCACTAAAAAAAAGTGACAGTGGGTCCTGAAGAGAAGTATGCATTTTAGAAATATTTCCATAAAAATTAACTTTTAGTAAGTAAATCAATATTTTGAAAAATAACATGGAATGCCTAATTCTTCAATGTCTAGCACAAGAAGCACGCATGCCAAAACCCAAAACCAAAATAAGTTAGGTAAAATGAATACCAGATAAGGAGAGGTTTTCTGTAACTAGGATTTCCTTAGGACCAAATTCTAAAACTTCACAGATTTTAAATAATTGCAAAATGCATGAACATAAAGTGAACAGAGAGATTATATATTATTACTTGCATTCCTGGGGTCTTAAAACAATGGTCTGCATGATAAATATTTAATAAATGATCCTTCACAGTTAAAGTTTAAATAAAAAGCAACTCACATCTTAAGCACATTACAACATAGAAAAATCTTACATCAGGAATTTGTGAGGCTAAACTGTATACCCAGTGAACTTAACTCTCATTAACCTTAAAATAATCAAAATAATGGTTAAGTATGTGAGAGAGAGGGTTTAAGCAAACGTCTGATACACCGGTGGGCACTCAGAATTCCTTCATTTTAATCATGTCCCATTGCAATCAGTCTGTTTTCCTGTTATTTCGACAGTCACAATCCATTGTATTGCACCTGAAGCAGTTTTTAGAAAGACTTCTTCAAAATAACTCAACTCCTATTTTGGGTGAGTGGGGGGCTGGGGTAAAAGGAATATGAGGATACCATTTGTTTGTGCCAAATGCAGTGCCTCTTTACTGTCCTGCAGATTTCCACCTGTAATCATGAACTGAAAAAGAAAGAAAGAAAATAAGCCTACTTGAACAGGGCATCAACAACAGTTTCCCAAACATGCCTTCTTGCTGCCTTTTTCCAGAATGCTCTCTTTGACTATCACACACTTATTCTTCCTTTAAAATGTGGCTGAAAGGTCATCTCCTATTTCGAGTGGTCCCCAACCACCCCTCTCCACACACACATGCATAAATACAACACAGAATTTATCACTACTACCTACTAAAATGGATTCACATGTCTGTTTTTCCTGTTAGATCAAGAGCTCCTTAAGGACAGAGATCACATTATGAAAGACTGAATAACTAAAGACTTCTGAATTTAGAATTCTGTTCATCTAAATTGGAGATTTAGTAGTGTTTATTAATTCAACAGTTCTCCAAGTGTGGTCCCAGAACCTCCAGGTAATGTGAGGGCAAAACTATTTTCATAATAACTCTAAGATGCTATTTGCCTTTTTCACTCTCATCGGCCCCAAGGGTGCAAGGAAATATTCCAGAGGCTACAGGATGGGTAACAGCACAACAGACTGACTGCAAAAACAGATACCCAAGTTCTGGAGTCTTCTATTAAGAGCCAGACATTCAAGACATGTTTAAAAAAAAAAAAAAAAGACAAAACAATTCCTCTCACGTCACTACAATTTTTTGGTTTGGAAAATACTTATTTTTCATAAAAATATGCTAGTTATATAATGGTTTACTATTAGTAGATACATATATATATCTTTTATTTCATTTATTTATTTGACAGACAGAGATTACAAGTAGGCAGAGAGGCAGGCAGAGAGAGAGAGAGAGGAGGAAGCAGGCTCCCTGTAGAGCAGACAGCCCAATGTGGGGCTTGATCCCAGGACCCAGGGATCATGGCCTGAGCCAAAGGCAGAGGCTTTAACCCACTGAGCCACCCAGGCACCCCTGTTAATAGATATTTTATATTCTTCTTAGTTCTAATTTTTAATATTAACAAAGAAAACCCACAAAGAGAAAAGCTCTTTGGGTCTTCAGGAATATTAAAGAACGTGAATGGGTTTTGAGACCAAAAGTTTGACCATTGCTGAATTAACACATATTGAATTCTCTGTAAGGAAATGTATGGCTCCTAGCAGAAAGCAGTCTTCTAAAGACATCACCCTCCGGGTCCCCCAGCAGTGAGAATGACTGTATTAAAGGAGAATGTTACAAAGAGCGATGTGTGGGTGCCAGCTACTGAGGCAGTGCTGCTGAAGCATGCATCCTTCAAAAGAAGGGACGAACTAAGCACGCTAATGTAGATTTTTTTAAGCACCTCCCTTCAAATGCCTCACTGAGCTAAAATGAAAAATTCCTTCAGAATTTTTAGGCCTCAAGAGAAAACAGGAAGAAGTACAAAAGATGAGCAGATGTTTTCACAGAGCAACCTAAGTTTCTAATATAATAGGCACTGAGTATCTATTCAGGGAACGCAGCCATTATTAAATGCTCAATTGCTTGTAAAACACATGTTAAGATATTAAAAAAAATACTGAGAGAACGTGATTGTTTACTAACACCACCTAATGCTTTAATACAAAACCAGGTGCCCTCATCTAGTATTTCAATTCTGTAAAATAACTCTTATTCAAGTCTACCTTTTGTTTTATCTATAACTCTCCCAAACAGATGAAAAAATGAGGACAAGGCTAGAGGAGTAATTTCCCCTCGCAGGTCACAATGACGACACTAGGATGGTGGTGGCTCCCGCCACAAACCTGACAGAGAAAAGGGTATTTACACGGGTACAATACCATGTGCTTTGCACTCCAGCGTTGTTTAACTCTCACAACAACTCCCTTAATTAGGCATTATTATCATTCTCGAATTACAGATGCGAAAAATGAAGCCTAGAGAGAAGCACCCATGTTACGAAGTTCTGAAGAGCGAAGTTGGGGCTGAAACCCAGGGGTGTGCGGCCGTAACTGGGCTTTTCATTACTACAACGTAACTGCAGGACACTAAGTTAGATTCCAATTAGGAACCGCATCCGAGACATCGGTGTGTATGTTTCAAATGCTAGGATTAAATTAGGATTAAACTACTCATGGCTGACACATGAAAATTCCGGAGCTTGGTATTTCGGAGTCTGCAGAAAAGCATTTTATGAAGTGATTTACCAAGCAGGGAATGACTGCATAATGAGAAGTGAATACTGGAACGTTTATCTCTTCTTATCGTGGTGAACAGAGACCACTGCGCAGAGCTGGGGCTGCAAACTCAGGAGCCAGCAGGGTCCTCTCTCACTCGAGGTAATTCAACTTAGAAGCCGCAGCTACCAAGTCTCCAGACACCACACTGGAGAACTTAACCTTATATATGCATATGTGGGCTAGCTTGGTATTTTTTTTAAATACTAATTAAAAACAAGTATCTATTCAGAGAATTTGACACAGAGCTAATATTCATTTGCTTAAAACTCTCTTAAAAAAGTAGAATTATCCTGATAATCAAATTAGTACTATAAAAATTAAAGGGCCTTCTCAGTTGTTCAAAAAGGGATATTCATACTGTAAAAGCTAAACTCGGTGATAGATACAGGTCTTTCTGATGCCTGCTGAGTTCTAACAAATGCTAAGTTAGGTTACAAAATTTATTCAGAGTTGCATCTTGAGAAGCCTGATAATTAAAATAGGTTTTAAACACTTTTATCAAAGAGACTTTGCCATTTACCACACTTCTGCTCACATAAGAACTAAGCACGAGGCTTGTGTCACTTAAGATTTGATGTTTTACTTCATTTACTTACTAATACTACTTGTTGATAATACATATCCCCAAATGCCAAGTGTGGCATGAGCTCCTTCTCTTCTATTCTACAGTATCTTAACCAGAATTTAATTTTTTAAAAAAACTTAACAAAAAGTTACCTTTTTAACACCAATCTGGACAGCTCTCTCTATTACATCTTGTAAGTCATCTGTAAAAAGCAAACCCCACATTAAGAAAACCTGGTAAAAGAAATTTTAACTTACTTATCCCTTCTTGAAAGAAAATTACAAAAAAAACCCAAATATACCAGATCAATATTGAGTACACATATAATAATAATCAGCAATAACCCAAAAAGAAAAGAAAAGAAACCCATATAAGGCAAACTAGATGCCTAGTTATCCATTTAATTATATTTTATTCTGTTGACCAAAGGGAGAAGAGTGACAAAAATAGGAGATTCAAACCAAAGGTGAATTTGCTCACTATGATTTAAGTCACTTGTCTTAAGTTCGAAACTTGTTGGCACTGTATTTTTTTTTATATATAAAAATAAAACAATCATTAAGATCATTATTTTTGGAAGTGCCTGGGTGGCTCTGCCTTCGACTCAGGTCATGATCCCAGGGTCCTGGGATGGAGCCCCACATCAGGCTCTCTGCTCAGCAGGGAGCCTGCTTCCTCCTCTCTCTCTGCCTGCCTCTCTGCCTACTTGTGATCTCCGTCTGTCGAATAA
>NC_081559.1:181911320-181952312 GCF_022355385.1 Mustela nigripes
GAAGCAGGCTCCCTGCTGAGCAGAGAGCCTGCTTCCTCCTCTCTCTCTGCCTGCCTCTCTGCCTACTTGTGATCTCCGTCTGTCAAATAAATAAATAAAGTCTTTAAAAAAAAATCGTTATTTTTACTATAGCCTTTCAAAATATATCTGTAATGCCTCCCAAAGACCTCTTTATAAATTTTAGTTAATACAGTATTTCTGTAATTCCCATTCCCATTGAGGAAGGATAATTTTTATTTTGTGACAGTTTTTTGCTTTTCCCCCCAAATTTCTTGTTAAGTAACAACAAGCTTTAAGAGGCCTGAGGTAAATGGACGGCAAAAATCAAACAATTCTATCATAAAAATCCACTTATTAATTTCATATTTAATTACCACAGTAAATTTAGTTAGAATTCAATTATTTCTAGAATAGCTATAAAATTTCTTTTAGACAAAAACTATCATATTAGTGAACTTATACTAAGACAACTAGATCTGCTAAATATTATAAACCGGAGTCTTACTGATACTGATGACAATAAAACTTATTTCATAAACACATCCATACATGCAGAGTCACAGAGCATGAAATTTATTAGGTGCTACAAGGGCTTGAAAATCAGAATATAATTTATTCAATCATCTGTAGTACCTAACATCTTAGAAACATAAAGCAAAAACATTACCTAAACTTCTAAATGGAGGAGAAAGGGTAAGTTTTGAGGTAAGGCTTATGAAAGCTAATGCTGAACTTTCTTCTGTAAAGTGGTACCTGACACTCCCAGTATTTAGAGAGGCTTTCACTTAGTGTCACCTAGAAGCAATGAAATCAGCTCTGACTTGACTATTGGAATGTGCAGTTCCACTTCACCCAGACCACAAAACCAAATTTTCATGTTTGCATTTACTTAATAACAGGTACAGTCATTTTTGAGACAATACTTATAAACCAGTTTATTGGAGAAATTCTCCTTTCAAAAACATGTTGTCACCATCACTTACTGCTTCTTTGCTTCAGCTGACGAAATACGCTTTTTGAATGATTTGTATGAGAAATACAAGCCATTTTGCTTTTGGCTAAGCTTTCCATCAACCTTTGAGAAACTACTGTCTATCCCCACCCACCCCACAGGCATCTGGGCTCTGGCAGGACTTGGAGGAAAGGGGGAAGGCAAGACAGGGAAGCTGGGCAACAGCCCGCTTGCTCCTGACCCACATTTGTCACTCAGCTGAAAACATTTCCAGCTGATCAGCTGGAAACATTTCCAAAAGACGAGGTACTACAGTGATGTTCAACTGCACCTGATTTTTAAATTATGTACCCTAATGTTCAATGTTTAAAAGAGTAATCAGACATCAACTGCTGTTTGGCTTTTATGCATTTCTCTATTTGAAATGATAAACTTCCTCAGAGAAGGCGGCCTTGGTAACACTGTCATTACAGGTGCTTTACAAATGCTCCTGGTCGCTATTTACCTAAGCAGCTTATTTATGTTTCCCTTAGTTTATAGTTTAAAACTATATGCATCTAAGATGCATAATAAATCCTCTTAATATTTCCCTTGTAAAGTGGATTATGCTTCCTGATCTCCCTGAGGCAGACAACTTGTCTTCATAGGAAAACTATTCATCTTAATAAAAGAAACATTTACCTTGATGCTTCTGAACTCCTCTATAAATTCCTCTGAACATGGGATCTGTCAAGTTGATACCGATATCTGTGGAAAGCAAAAATAAATGATTGATTATAAGAGCTTCTATCTTAAACTTCTATGTTAAATAAAAGCTCCTGTTACTAAATTTTTCATTCACTCAAACAAAATCTACCACTTGTCACTGTGCTAGACATCTGGGATGAAAAGATGAGTAAGACAGATTTCTACGTCTCAAGAAACTCACTGCAGAACTGGGAAGGCAGACCCATTAACAGAACGTGAAGAAATAATTTTAAGTAGACACTGGCACTGTGGGACACAGATGAGGAACACCCAACCTAGTCTGGTAGATGGCCCAGAAGCTCCCAGAAAGAAGGGATCTCTGAACTGAATCTTACAGGGTAAGTTAGAGTTCCTCAGTAGAAGAGGGGAAACTGCAGACAGAGGACGCAGGAGCAATGAATGCATCTTGCATGTGAAACGGCAGTGACTGTGGACAGCTATCGGCTGTTCTGGCTGCTGGAGAGAAATGGAGGGAAGGGAGTGCCCCGAGAAGTCCGGACCCAGCTAGGTTACAGACATTCGTCTTTAAAATACCAGCTGCAACTAGAAGCACAGACGGCTTGTAGCAGAGGTGGTAAGATATCTCATTCTGGTATCTTTGGAGAAGGTGAGATTTGAAGGGGAGCAAATGGAGTCAGTATATCTCATCTGGAAACAGGCAAGAGCTCATATTTACAATGAGAAGAACCTGAACTGGGCTAATGTAAGTAGAGATTCAGAGAACAGAATAAATTATTTCATTATCCACCAAATACCATGAAGACCAAGTCTGTGTTGTTACTATGCAAGGAGTGAGGGGAAAGGACTAAGACCCAACACATGGTCCCTGCCCTCCAGGAATTCATGGTCGCTACAGGAACTACAAATACACTTTGTGATAATATGGTGGACTAAGCAACACAAGGCAGGAAGGTTTTTCTTTATTCCTATGTTCCTGAAACCCAGCATAATGGTTGCCACACAGTAGGAGCGCTAAACGTGTTAAGTCTATAAAGAATTGCTATGTGCTTGGGAGCACAGAAAGGGGGCAGTAACAGTTCTGGCAAAGATGACGAGACAAGCCTCCCAGCAGAGGCGGATCTTTAACAGAGCTCAAGCTTACAAGCTGACAGACGGAAAGGGCATGGACAGCATGAACCAGTGTAGGCACCTGCTGGATCTGGGCACAGGAAGAATCGTGCCTACAGAGCAGTGGTCCTTAGTGGAGAGCCATCCTGCAGCTCCTTCTCCTTCTAACCTACCCCCCCGCACAGCACTTGGCAATGTCTGTGTTCACTTCTAGATGGCGCAGCTGAGGGGAGTCACTGGCGTCCAGGCCAGAGGCCATGGATGCTGCTGGAAACCTACAATGAACAGGACAGCTTCCCAGAGAAGGGGTTCTCTGACGCCCAACATCAACTGCCATTCTTGATAAAGCCTGCTGCAGAGTGCAAGGGAACCAGGGGCGTAACAGGATGTGAAGTCAGACCACACTGGCCGCGGGCAACAGTAACACCTTCCTTATGGGGCACCTGGGTGGCTCAGCCAATTGGGCATCTGCTGTTGGCTTGAGTTGAGATCCCGGGGTCCTGGGATGGAGCCCCGCACTGGGCTCCCTGCTCAGTGGGGAGCCTGCTTCTCCCTCTTCCCCCGCTTGTGCTCTTCCTGACTCTCTCACAAATAAATACATAAAAATTTTTTTTTAAATAGAAATAATACCTTCCTTATTTAAAATACACACCCTTTAGCTTTAGCACTAGGAGAATCTACAAGTTCTTGATGGCAAGGGGACACCTGCCTGCCTATAGACCCTTATGTTACTTCTGCTTACTTTCAGCTTCCTCTTGGAATGTTCTGATTTTTGTCAAGCTGGCCCTCGGTAAGCTGTGCTGCTTCCACACGAAGACAGATGTGACATGATGAATGGGAGTTTGGCTGATCTAGGAGATGGTAGGGAGAGTAGTCCAGGCATTTGGAAAAAGCAAAAGAAAGGCACAATGCAGAAAAGTTGGCAGATATTTCAGCAACAGTATATAGGCCAATAGAGGGTAGAAGATGAATTCACACCCCGTACCCTTTAATGGACCATTAACACACGAACACTGACTACAATAAATGCAATATGGGGTCAGTGGAATGGCCCAGATCATAAGAATTCAGCATCCACTTTTTTTTTTTTTTTTTCCAATTAAGGAAGGGACACTAGATCGGGCAAAAGGCAGACTGAGAAAGGGAACCCAGGGAAAAGAGGAGAGGCTTTCCTGCCTAGAAAAATCCTTCACAGGGCTCCATCTACAATCACCCACCACGGATGATGGTTAGGGGCACAGACTTGGTCCGTATTTCTTCTACTCATTTCTCCTTTGTGCAGCAAAGAGATCAGTATTTTTCCAAAACAATCTCTTTACTAGAAAATAAAGTGAAAAACAAAGGAAACAAAAGCAAGCAAATCTAGCAAGTAAACTTTATGATACTTATTTTAAAAGTGAATGGAGGGATGCCTGGGTGGCTCAGTCAGTTAAGTGTCCAACTTTTTTTTTTTTTTAAAGATTTTATTTATATATTTGAGAGAGAGAGCGAGCGAGCGCGCACGCAAGTGAGCATATACAAGCGGGAAGAAGGACAGAGGGAGAAACAGACTCCTGCTGAGCAGGGAGCTTGACTTGGGGCTCAATCCCAGGACCCTGAGATCATGACCTGAGCTGAAGGCAGATGCTTAACTGACTGAGCCACCCAGGCACCTCAGGTGTCCAATTCTTGATTTTTGGCTCAGGTCCCAGTCTTAGGGGCCTGAGATCAGCTCCGCACCAGGCTCCACACTCATTACAGAGTCTGTTTTTCCCTGTCCCTCTCCCTCCCACCCGCCCAATCCTCACTCTCTCTCTTAAACAAATATCTAAAATCTTTAAAAAATAATAAAATAGGGGCGCCTGGGTGGCTCAGTGGGTTAAAGCCTCTGCCTTCGGCTCAGGTCATGATCCCAGGGTCCTGGGATCGAGCCCCATATCGGGCTCTCTACTCAGCGGGGAACCTGCTTTCCTCTCTCTCTCTCTGCCTGCCTCTCTGCCTGCTTGTGATCTCTGTCTGTCAAATAAATAAATAAAATCTTTAAAAAATAATAATAATAATAATAAAATAATTTTAAAAAGGCAAATTGAAGATGAGCTTGGGGGCTCAATTTCTGAAGCCTTCCCATGTCCTTGTCTCAACCCTCCCTGGACCAGATGTGGAATGACTCTTCAGCACTTTGTACTGAGGCTGATATGGTTGAAGCCAATGCAAGGTGGTACCACTGCCTCTTAGAACCCACTTCTAGATGTGGGTCAGTCCTTCAGGCCCTAAGTCAAGTGGAGTTCAAAGTCTGTATTCAGCTTTGGACGCAGGGGAGCCTTAGGCTTTAGGATATCCTACACTGGCTCAGCCACCAGTTTCTTCCCTCTGCTGCAAGAAGTCTGACTTATAGCCCTTGGCCCTTTTCTTTCAGACATATGGTTTGCTTGAAGTGTATTCCTTGGCCAGCTGTTAGAGCCGCTTTCTACCTTGAAGAGAATGTTTCACCTTAGTCAGGTTTGGTGAAGGGGGTCAGAACATACCACCCCAAAATACGCCACTTTGGCATATCGGTTATTCTGAACTGAATGCACTGGAGAAAGAGGAGATGCAGGCAAGGCTCTCTGCTCTCCCCCCATGGTAACTAAAAGTAGGTCATGAAATTTCCCCTGAGACACATCCTCCCTATATCAAGAATGGAAGAATACTGTTATCATTGCAATATTGTTGTCACCAGACTCGGGGTCAACGTCAAAACAGATCTGTACAAGCAGACCCAAGTAACTCTCCTCAGCTTCTGTTAGTTTCCCCGTACTTTCCTTGTCATTGTCCCACAACTTAAGTCCTTTTATCAAGTTGCCACTTGTGCTTTTGGGCCTAATGGCTTCTTTGGGGCTTCATTTTCCTTCTGAAGATTCCCATATCCACAAAAAATGTCTATGCTTTTCTCCTGTTAATGTCTGATGCCAGTTTAATTCCTCGACCAGCCACAGAACCTAACAGGGTAAGAAGAAGATTTCCCTCCTCTACAGAGGCAAATAACTTCTTCTTCTGGACACTGAGTCACTCCTGTTTCTCTAAGAAGTTCCCCTCTCCTATACTGGCTGGCCTCTGGTCCTCCCACTTCCCATCCACCTACTCACCAGCAAACACCTGCAGTGTGGTTAGGACCATTGACAGGTCACTATGGATGGGTCAAAGAAAAGTTCAAACCAATCACCAGAAAGTGTAAATTTGTGAGCATGTCCCAAGAAATACAATGAAAGGGAGGAAAAGCAGTTATGGAAAAAGAATGGGCTCTGGAGTCAGAATTCCTGGCATTATGATGAATAAACTGAATGATGTTGGGCTAATCAGCAGCCCTTCTGGGACTCAGTTTCCCTACTAATAGGGCATAACATTTCTCCTTTCAAGGATGAAATGTAGCTCAAACTGGAAAATCAAGTGAAAGCACTTTGCACAATAAAAGCCTTATAAAATGTACTTACTGTTAATACTGTGCACCCTATATGTTCTGAATATGCCAGTACCATACAGAATTTCCGTCAACATTAGCGACCATGGCATACCACCTTCTGTGGTTAACACTCTCAATTCACTATTCAATAGCCAAAGTGAGTCCATCCTTTATACCTAACTCATGATGCAACTATGAAAATAAAGCCACTCAAAATCCTCCTCATTTAACTTGTTCAAAATGTCCTAATAAAGCTATAAGGAATACTATCTTTCCATTTAAAAAGTTCTTACCAGAGGCACCTGGGTGGCTCAGTGGGTTGAGCCTCTGCCTTTGGCTCAGGTCATAATCTCAAGGTCCTGGAATCGAGCCCCACATCGGGCTCTCTGCTCAGCGGGGAGCCTGCTTCCCCCTCTCTCTCTGCCGGCCTCTCTGCCTACTTGTGATCTCGCTTTCTCCCTGTCAAATAAATAAATAAAAATCTTAAAAAAAAAAAAAAAGTTCTTACCAGAGGGGGAGCTGGGTGGCTCAGTCTGTTAAGCATCTGACTCTTGGTTTTGGCTCAGGTCATAATCTCAGGGTTGTGAGACCGAGCCCCACGTCGGGTTCTATGCTCAGCGCGGAGTTGGCTTAACATTCTCTTTTCCTCTCTCTTCCCCTCTGCCCCTCTGCCAGCTCAAGAGCGCTCTCTCAGATAAAATCTTTAAAAAAAAAAAAAGCTCCTATCACAAGTACTTGTGTTGTCAACAAACTCAAAAAAAAGTAAACAGTATATAAGAATCAATTTCTAGCTTGAAATCGTTTGAAAAACTAAGAGATGGGAGGAGAGCATGGGATACAAAAAAAGACAAGGAAGAAAAGGACTTCTGACGGGGGGGGGGGGGTTGAGGAGTCATACATTCAGTGGCGTGTAATCTTGTAAGAATCAGTGATGTTTCTTTTCCATAATTTTTCTTTAACTGGCTGGCTTTAAAAGCATAACTGCTTTACTGTTAAAAACCAATTCCAGTATTAATAAGTTTTATTTCTCAAAACAGAGTGGAAAACTACTTGCAACTAAAAGCAAAACCACATCTCCAAACTGATGCCTCACTGGGCTCAGGGAAGCATGTCCTATCACAGTCACCTAGGATCTAGGGATACGAATGGACAATAAACAGGGCACTTAAAATTATTTCAGATTTGCTCAGCCTTCAGATACAACTTCAACTTCACAGAAAATACAGGAAATGAAAGGACAAGCTTCACACCAGCACAGCAATCAGGCAAATCCTAAAGACAGACTTCTGTGCGGCCACCAGCCAGTGCTTCTCCGAGACAGTGCCACGAGGGAAGAAATGTGCTAGATCAAGGGGGTGGCAAGCTGTTGCCAACGGCAGACCGACACCTATTTTTGTTTGCCCCTGAGCTAAAAACAGTTTCACATTCCTTAATAGCTAGGGGGAAAAAAAAAATCAAAAGAATAGTAGGGTTTTGTGAAACATAAAAATGATAAGAAACTCAAGTTTCAGAATCCAAAAAGTTTTACTGGAGCACAGCCACACCCATCTGTTCATAGTGTCTATGCCTGCTTTTGAGTGACAAGATCAGAGTATTTGTGATAGTGATCATATGGTCCACAAAATAAAAAATATATACTAGGTGACCCTTTAAGGAAAAAGTTGTCCAACCTCTGTGCTAGACTAGATACAAAACTTACGGGCATCCAAGTATGTGGCTCCGGACTTGATACAGTTTTGGAAACGACCACCTTATAAAAGAGGCTCCAGAGAGAGCCTTGCTTGCCTGTTCCACCACATGAGGACAGAGAAGGCAGCAGCTAGAAACCAGGAAGAGGGTCCTCACCAGGATGCAAACATGCTACTGCCCCTGATCTCAAGACTTCCCAGCCTCCAGAATTGTGAGAAATACATTTCTTATTTCTAAGCCACCCAATCTGCAATACTCCCTTGTAACAGCCCAAATGGAGTAAGGCAATCTAAGACATCAGCTTTTCTCTCAAGATGTACTTACCAAGTAGGTGGATTTTATCTCCCAATCTATCAAACCTGTGCACTCCTTTCCGTCTCCCCCTCTACCTTAAGACTCCAGTCAACTCGGGCCCCAAAGCCACTCTGTTCCCCCTGCTGTTCTGTTCTTCCCCTGACTCAAGGTTTCTTTCATTCACAAATCATGAAAGGTTTCTTTCATTCACACTTAACCATACTCCTCACTATTAGAATAAGAACCAAAGTCCTAACACGGTAGGACCCTGGTTCTGCGAATCTCTTTAGCTCATTCTATACCATCCTTCCACCCCCTCAGTCACTTTCCCATTTCTCTCCGCTACAGACCCACTGGTCGGGTTTTTTAGTTCCTCAAAAGTATCACGTACACTCTTGCCACAGGATGTTCTGTTTGGAACCTTCTGCCTTTGCCTACTTAACTCAATCTTTCAGAGCTCTGTCCAAGTGTCACTTCCTCAAGGAAACCTTTTCTGACCTCCTAGACTAAGTTTTGATCCTCACCAAATACCCAGAGAACCACGCTCCCTTTCTTCAGTGCCCTCTTCTTAGTAACTGTGGTAAAGTCATTAGTGCACTCACGAGGCTGTCTCCACTTAGGAGACTGTGACCTAGCTTCTGACCACCACCGATTCCTGGCATTTGGCACACTGATGACAACAGCAGAGACTCAGTAAATACTTTAAAATGAATGAATGACTAGGCTGCTTAAGGGAATCAAAGACAAAGGAATAGGAAATATAATCCAAACCCTAGGGTAATGGAATTATACAAAAAAGGTAGCCAAAAGCCCCAACCAGTCTGCTTCTAGAGCCACAGGGCAGGATCAGAATCCTGTTGCAAAAAAAGCCAACTTTTTAATCTTAGGGACCTAAAAGCTGGATGGCCCAAAGAGATAGTGATGCTACTAATTACTACCAGCTGCTCTCTCATTGGCTCATGGAAGGGTGTGGGGAACTGCTAGAATAGGAATCATCGAAAGCTGTGCTTCTCAAACTAGGGGTGCCTGGGGCACCTGGGTGGCTCAGTCAGTTAAGCATCCAACTCTTGGTTTAGGCTCAGGTCATGATCTGAGGGTCCTAAGATCAAGCCCCACTTGGGGCTCTGCACCCAGCAGGGAGTCTGCTTGAGGATTCCCTCCCAGTTTCTTTCTGCCCCTCCCCCAACTTGAGCAAGCGTGCGCTCGTGCAAGCGCGTGCGGACTTTCTCTAAAATAAACCAATCTCTAAAAAACAAACAAACAAACAAACAAAAACTATGGCTGCTCCACGGAGTATGTAACAGTTTGAGATTTCCTGGAGTATCAATTTCATTTTGGAAGATTTAGGGGATAAAATATCTTCTTAATTTTAAAAAGGCACTATATTATTTCAAAGGTAAATACAAAACATCCAAAGAAATGTAAATGCATCATGAGTTACACACCACTGCTGCTATCCCTACCACCCCTGGAATATGCTTCCCCCTATGCATAAATCTATTCAACAACTAGGGAAGGCTATACTTAAAATTTTTTAACACTGGCTATCTCAGGAGAGTAGGACTAAAATGTATTCAAATAAACCCACTTTCTTTAAGAAGGCTTTCCAAACTTATCCTACTGAAAGGTTCATATTCCTTTATCAATTTTCTTACCACCATGGTACTAAAACTACATGTTGTTTTACCCTTCATTCCTATTTCCATTGATCATCACTGTACTAAGTTTCTGGGAAACAAACACTTCTGAGTATGTGCCTTAAGAGTGTGGGCTAGTGGGAGGGACAGACACATAAATAAGTAATTATAAAATAATGTGTCAAAGGGTAGAGTCATGAAGTTTGAAAGAGCAGGTAAAAAATCAACCAGGCATGACGGTAGTCAGTCAGGGGGATACTAGTGGTAAAGTGACATTATGGTCCCAAACTGCACCTCTAAAACTTTGTCCAAAGCAAGAAACAGCATGTGCAAGTGTTTCTCAAAGATGAAAGCGATGAGGCTTGAACAGAGGGCAGGACCGGAACACGGAAAGGTTTTGCATGCTGTGTCCAGATACTTCAACTATCCTGAGCACAGTAAC
Organism: Mustela nigripes; assembly: GCF_022355385.1. Lineage (NCBI taxonomy): Eukaryota > Metazoa > Chordata > Mammalia > Carnivora > Mustelidae > Mustela > Mustela nigripes. The sequence continues at coordinate 181,921,568 of NC_081559.1, forward strand.
TGAAGGATATGAAGCAGAAGAAAACTGTAGTTGTTTTTTACACAGACCACACTGAAGGCTGTATGTACGATGGGTTTAAGGAGACATGACTGGAGGCAGGGATTTAGTTTTATATCAAAAATAAATAATAAATTGTCTTTCCCTTGTGGAATGTTTCATGGCCCTTAGCCCATCTCCCCCCCACTAATCATCTCACAGATTGGAATGGAGAAGCGGACAGACGACATGCTTGAAAATGTCTATAGCTACTAAGGACTACAGCCCAACCTCACCCCAGGCTCTCCCACAGCATTTTTAATCTTCTTTTGTGGCACTTAAAACATTCTCCCCTGCACCTGCTTTGACAGTCCATATCTCTCTAGTCTGAAAAATAACTGCACCACTTGAATATTTCATAGTTCCATAAAGTTAGCACAAAGTCTTTGGAAAAAATATCGCTTAAAATAACTCTCAGATCTAAGACTACTTTTCCAATTGCCCAGTAAACGTTTCCAGCTGGATGTCTTATAAGACTCTCAAACTTAACCTAATCCACATGGATCTTGCTACGTCTCCTGCCCATTGCCAAACTAATCATGCTTCCATTTCATATTTAGGTATTTATCCCAACCCTGAATCATCTCTGACTGTTCACCCTCCCTTATTGCCATAAACACAGCTGCCAAATGCTGCATACGTACCTCTCTCCCATTTCTCTCTTCCTTTTCCCCTGCCCTAGCTCAGGCTGGGAAATGTTTCCCCATCTCTTCCCCTCCCCCACAGAACCTACAGTAACTATCAAGATTGCCTGACTAAAGCAGAGATGTGATCATTGCCCTTTCCCACCTTCAAGGAGCTAGAAATGTCACAAAGACAAGAATCACACCCAACTTTACTAACTGCTGTAAGGCACAGCCCAAAGTTCGTGGTACATAACTGGCACTCCATGATTTACTTGCTGAAGAAAGGTTGAAAGCTTCAGCAAAGCTCCATCCTACACACAACAGAAGTAAACTTGGCCAGACCTTTGAGTCCCAAGTTACCCTTCAAACCCTAGCTCTCACCATGTCCCCAGCTTTTTCCCTGTGCCTGGTAGTAAATACTCTTACCGCTTGGGTTCCTGTCGCATTTTCCCCCTTTTTCTGAGGGTGAACAGATTATTGTACTTGGCCAAGGAACAAAACTGCTATCCTCCCCACGATTTACACCCTTCAGTTTCCCCACCAGGCCAGCAGATCGGGGATCGGGTCTTTGCACCCTGTGTTCCTAGGCCGGTGCTTGGCCCCCAGGAGCGCGCAATAACTGGATGTGAACGCACGAATTAGTGAATGAACGGGTCGCTTGAAGTCGTCATCCTCTCCCACACAGAGAAGGGGCGGGAGGTGCACATGGGATGGAGGGGAACACAGTGAGGGGCCCTTTTTGGGTCTGCTTTGGCTGTCTTTTTACCGAACACAACACGTATGTTGAAAGAGCATCAGTCAACTTCTACAGCTCGTCAATTTTCACACATGAGCACACCGTGACGCCAGCACCCAGGCCGAGCCGAATATTAACGGTACCCAGAAGCCTCCCCGCGCCCTCTCCCACTGAGTGCCCTCTCAACCTTGAGAAAGCCGGAGAGCTCAAGCCCTGGGCCCCTAGCCGCGGTAAGCGACGTCCCTCGGTGGTCAGAAAAGGCCAAGAGCCGGGAAGACGCTTACCTACGAACTTGAAGCGACTCATGTCTGCAGCGCCGGCTCCGCCCCGGCGGAAGCGGAAGTGGTCGCCGTCGTCCCGCCCTTCCGGCTGCCCCGCCCCTCGGCCCGGCCTCCGGTATCCCGGGAGCCTCCGCGGCCGCTGGAGGAAGCGGGTCGTCATGGCGTTCTGCGCGCCGGGTGCTTACCTGACCCACCAGCAGAAGGTGTTGCGGCTTTACAAGCGGGCGCTGCGCCACCTGGAATCGTATTGCGTCCACAGGTGGGAGAGGGAGAGCCGGCGCGCGGGGAGGTGACCCCGGGCATCCTCACCGAGGTCGAGAGGCCCTGTGGGACCGAGCGGCTCAAGGACATGGGGGACGTAGTGGGAAGGCGACCGTGGACCGGGGTCCAAATCCCCGCTTCGTCGCTCCTCGCTGCGAGACCTTGAAGAGTTGCTTATCTGGCCCAGGCCTCGGTTTTCTAAGACCGACGCAGGACCAGCGCAGGGGGTTGCATGACGACCAAATGAAATAAAGGACAGTGCCTAAAAATCGGATTGTTGTGCGTCAAGCGCTCGCTTAGAACTTTCTTTTTAACCTTCTTGTTGCTAATATTGGCAGCAGGAATAGGTGCGTTGTTTTCTGTAGTCCTCATAACAACTCCAAGAGTTAGAGATTATTTAGCCTTAATTTACAAATAAGAAAATAGGTATGGAGAATAACTTGCCAGGGCCCTACTGCTGGTGAGTGGCCGGGCCAGGGTTAAAACTCAGGTGGTAACCCAAAAACATCACCACTCTCCCTCCCACCTCTCCAGTCAGCCTTCCTCTTTAGCTTCAGCCCTTTCCATTATTTTCACACTCACATGATTACTTACCGGCCCCATCGTTCTCTCTCTTCTCCCCGTCTGAGAGTGGTCTTAGGACTTTTCGTGACCTGGATGCAGTGCAGATGAATCTCTTGCAGATGGGCCACAATGCTGGTTTGTTACCAGGGAAATCTTAGAATGTTCTGTTGGCTAAGGTGCTGTGCAGGATTCTACTGCCCTGGGCTTTGGCACGGATGGAAGGGCACAGTGGGATGGCAACCCAGATGTGTGGGTGCTGGGCTTCCCCTGCCTCACTGGAATCCTAAAGCCTAGTCCCAGGAGAAGGGCTCCTGGGAGAAACCTCTAAACAGATGGAAAAGTAAGTAGGTCTGGAAAAGTTATGGAGGGTATCCTTAAAACCCAGATTGAATATTTGTGATTATTGGAAGGTCATTGACTTACTTCTCTTTGCTAGACAGAAAGATGCCAGGTTCATTGTTGTCAGATTGCTGCTTTTCTCCCTGAATTTTCCTTATTCATTCATCTGACAAAATTTGCAGCTCGGGTTCTGTTCTGGCTACAGAATAAATAAAAATTAGCAAATTCTCTTTCTCAGCTGTAGCAGATCACAGATTAATGGGGAAGGTGGGCATGTGAACAAACAGGTAACAGAATTATCAGTCTTATAAAGATGAAGGAAGTTGAACTGTCAGGAATTCAGGTACTACTGAACTGCATCTGGGAATATTAAAATTCATAGTCCTGGAGGAGAAGATAAAAGCATCTCAGTGGTTTTTAAGTCTCACTGACGTCCTTTCCCAGGACTTTTCTCCCTCCATTTGTCCTCGGTGCTCTTTGTTCTCCATGGTTCCATCTCAGGTCCTTGGTGGTGTGTATGCTTTGGGCAGCCCCATCGAATGCTGGGAGTTGCGTTACCACCTAGGCTCACTTGTCTCTAAGGCTGTTTTCCTGCTCTGTGTTACATAACCTACAGTTCTCTGAAACTCAGCTTGTCTTAATGCCTTAAAACTAAACTCTAAAGTATGTCATTCTGATTCTTTTCCCCAATTCCCCGTCTCTGCTAATACCATTATTAATAATTCAGTCATTCAGCTTTAAGTCTTAAAATTGTTCTTAAAAGTACTCCCTGCTTATTCCAATGCCAGTTACAATACGTGCCAATGACACACATATGCTGGGATACTATTTTTGTAAATTCTCTCCACAGTATAACGATATGCTAACTGACATTGAGCAGAGGAGGTACCAGGCGCTGTCTGAAGTGTGTTGATATGTTTTAACTCATCAAGTCTTCAGGATAACTGTAAGATCTAGATACTGTTATTAACACTTTTGTAGAGGAGGAACCCATGGCCTAAAGATACTAATTTTTACAACTAGTAAGCTGAGATTTGGTCTGAAGCGATCTGATTGTAGCAGACACTTGTAATTCTGTAATATAAATGTTCCTCTCCTGTCTCCTACCATCACAGTTGCCTGCTTCAGGCCCTTCTCATCTGTGGCTTGGGTTATCGTCAAAGCATAAATGATCTGTGCCTACCGTTTCTTCTAAAACCTTACCTTGCCTGCCGTCATGCAGTTAGTGTCGGAATTAGGATTCAAACCCAGATCTGTGTGATGCAAGCAATACTGTTTCCTCTGCGTCACATCTCCCTTCCTACTTATATTTGTATGTCCAAAATTTAGCAAGTGCCTAGCACAAGACAGGAGGAATCTCCGTAGCCGTCCTACAGTGAGTGTTGAATGATACAGAGGCGATAGTTCTTTCTCTCTTGCAAATTATCTTTGTTTGTTTGAATCAGCATTCCTTTTCTGGAGAGGTACGTTGTGTTTAATACAGTATTTTTTTGCTGCCACCACCATGTGGGGAGCTGCCAAGGAACCCATCATAATGATGTGGTTCCTTCATTGGCAGGGTCTGGGCTGGCTTTGGGCTGGCTCCCAGTAGTTAAGCTGCCCATTCAGAAGACAGTTAGTAGAAGTGCAGCCCCTTGGCAGACAGTAATCCGGCTCAATTGAGTAGGTAATGTTTCTCATCTCTAAAACCATTTTGGTTAAAGGGACAAATACCGGTACTTTGCCTGTTTGATGAGAGCCCGGTTTGAAGAACATAAGAATGAGAAGGACATGGTGAAGGCCACCCAGCTGCTGAGGGCCGCAGAGGAAGAATTCTGGAACAATCAGCATCCCCAACCTTACATCTTCCCTGATTCTCCAGGAGGGACCTCCTATGAGAGATACGAGTGTTACAAGGTAGGTGAGCACCATAGTGGTGACCGCCTTCAGAGAGGCAGACTTTCTCCTGTCCCAAAACTCACGCCCAGATCCCGCTTGCCCGGTTAGGGGCAGCTAGTCAAAACTCTTTCCTGCCACTGGTAAATACTTTTCTGTTTTCAGGTGTCCGTTTTCTCTCTCCAGGTGACATTCTGCCTTGTCCTTCTGACAGTTCAGCTCCAAGGTCTTGCAGTATCTTTTTGGCATAGCAGTGTGCTAAAATACTTGGTGTATAACTCATTGGGATCTTAAAGTTAGCCAGTTCGGATTGGTGCTTAGTATTTCAGAGCAATTACAGGTACCATTTCTGCGCGGCATCAGGCCACTCTGGGTATTTAGAGAATGCAGATCAGAGGGCATCAGTGCCTGCTCTCTCTGGCCTGATCTTGAGGTTTCTTAGCCTGTGACACTGACTCTCGGGTGTTCTTTAGGTCCGTGCCAGCTCACCCTCCACTGTCGTGCTGTGCTCGAAGCAGTCTGATGCTTGCAGCGGTTATAAAAATAGACGGTCATTTTTGCCTTCTGCCTCCTGAGCAGGTAGGTAGTGCCTCCTCCGGGCTGATGCGGTGATTTCCTCTCCTGACAGGTGCCCGAATGGTGCTTAGATGACTGGCACCCGTCCGAGAAGGCAATGTATCCTGATTACTTCGCCAAGAGAGAGCAGTGGAAGAAGCTGCGGATGGAAAGCTGGGAGCGGGAGGTGAGTCTTCCCTGCCTTTCGCCACACAGCGTTGCCCACGTGGTCAGCGCCTGGACGGGCTCAGGTTTTGCTCCCCAGGTGCAGAGGTCCAGAGTCCAGTCTTGACGGTTACTGTGGCCCTTTGCCCCTCAGACACACTTGTGTGCCTAGATGTGCTAAATGTAACCTTTATTTACAGCCTTTTTGTAAACTGGTGACATGGTCTCTTTGGTGTCGCTGGTCTCTTTGGATTTTCTGCTCCCTGCTTTTGCTTCTCCCCTCCCGCCTCAGTCCTCTGCCTGACCGTCCTGCTGTGCCCTCCTGTCCCTGAATTTTCCTTTCCACTAGGGCCTCGGACATTTTTCATTCGCGATGTCTGATGTACATTTTTAAAAGCTCAACTTTACCGGAGTGTGAAGAATATATCGGAGAGCTTGAGGGGAGAATTGGAGAGACCAGTTTGAGGTTATTGCAGTTTGGTCAATGATTATGGCAACCAGCAGCAGGGGGCACGCAGTGAACAGGGAAAAAAGTCCGTTCAGGGTATCACTGGCAGGGGTATGAAGGCCGAGTGGATGCCGGCGATGTGTGAGGGACAGAGAAGAATCAGTGAGATCCACGTTAACGTTTGGTGTTGGTTTATTGAGATAAAGAAGAGGGAAAAAACGGGTGCCAGTGGGTTAGGCATCCGATTCACAATTTCTGTTCAGGTTGTGATCTCAGGGATGTGAGATGGAGCCCCGTGTACAGGCTGCACGCCTGAGGGGAGTCTGCTGCTCTGTCCCTGCCCCTGCGTGCTCGCTCCCTCCCTCCCTCTCTCAAATAAATAAATCGTTAAAAAAAAAGAAGAAACAGGTGTTGGAAGGACAATTAAGTGTTTGGTTTTAAATTTGTTATATCTGAGAGGCCTGTGAGACACCAAGTGAGATGGCAGTAGGTGACTTTGGGTGTAGAGACCTGGAGCTCAAAGGAGAGATTTGAGCTCAAAACAAATTTGTGAGTTATCCGTTGTTTTAAAAGCCACAGAAATGTAGGAGATCTTAAGAGAGGAGAGGGAGCAGAAAGGTTACAGGCGCTCCCACTCGAGGAGGCGAGGAGAGGAGGCAGCCAAGCAGCCAGCAGGGGAGAGCGGTGACAGCAAGTGCGAGAGAAAGTGTGTCAGGAACGGCCGGTCAGCATTGGTCATCTTGGCGGAAAATTTCTTTTCTTTTTTTTTTTTTTAAATTTTATTTATTATTTGACACAGAGAGGTCACCAGTAGGCAGAGAGGCAGGCAGAGAAAGAGGGGGAGGCAGGCTCCCCGCTGAGCAGAGAGCCCAATTCAGGGCTTGATCCCAGGACCCTGAGACCATGACCTGAGCCGAAGGCAGAGACTTAACCCACTGAGCCGCCCAGGCGCCCGTTGGCAGAAAGTCTCTCAAAGATGAAATAGTGAGGACTGGAAATCACCTCCGGGGCTGCGGCAGTAGGAAGGGCATTCGAGACCTTGGTGAGAGCCTTTTCCTAAGGGCGTGATTGCACCGGTAGGAGTGAGCAGAAGGTGAGAGCGGGCAGACCGTGGTCTGGGGAGGGCAGGAATTCTTGAGACGTTTCACTTGTGTAACGGGAGGCCAAGGGGTTAGTTTCTTTTAAGCTAAGGAATGCGTGTGTGCTGCGAGGAGGTTCGGGGCGGTGGGGAGAGGGACAGTGTTGAGGCAAGGCGAGGTGGAAGAGGCCAAGGGGAGAGCTTTGGAGAAGAGCGACCGCATCCCAAGCGCGTGCGGAGGCCTTTGAAAGCAGAATGGGTTCTTCCTCCGCTGGAGTCGTGCAGAAGATGCACATACCTACATCTGGGCTGGAGGTTTTGGTGATGGGAAAATGAGAGTTCTGTGTGATGGCTTCTGTATTTTAGCAAAGAGGAGACGGCGTCAAGTGGGCGCGGCCTGTTCAGAGAATGTGGAAAAGATGCGGGAGTCACGGCAGAGGGTGAGCTCATTGGGAGTAACAGGATTGCCAGGTGGTGGCGAAGGCCCATGTGAAGTTGGGAGTAATTAATCTGTTATGACACGGGTTTGTTCCAGCATTTTTTCCTTCTACGACCCCAGCTGTCTGGGTGTGGTCTGGAAGGTAGATGGTGTGGTGTGTCTGGTGGAGGGTGTCAGGACACCTTAAAGGTCATTCAGAAAGGAGTGGGGGTCATGATGGGATGGAAGCGGGTAAAGCGGGCGCACAGACAGGAGGCTGATGCAGAAGGTCAAATGGGGTCAGAGGATTTGTGAACTGGCCATTTCTGAGTTTCGGAAAGCATTTTCAAGGGGACGTTTAAGCACATGAGCAAGAGAGGGCTTCTGTGGTTAGACTGTGGGATATTTTATTCACGATTTTTTTTAAAGATTTAGAGTGCATACTCGAGTGGGGGAGGGGCAGAGGGAGTGAATCCTCGAGCAGACTCCGTGCTCAGCACAGAACGCAGCGTGGGGCTTGATTCAGGACCCTGAGCTCATGACCTGAGCCAAAAGTAAGGGTCAGAAGCTCACCTACTGAGCCCTCCAGGCACCCCTGATTCATGAGTTTGAGAGTTACGTGGTTTCTGGTGGTGAGGCCCAGGATGTTGACTGCAGGAAGTCCTTGGCCAAGGGGGAGTGAAAGGAGAGTCCTTGTGACCGAGGGGGGCAGTGCTTGCTAAGAAATGTCTCCTCTTTTGGAAATGGGAGGCGTGTTCGTTCATGGAGAGTAACAGGTTCACTCTGCAGTTGGTCTCTTATAACCTCTTCACAAAAAACCTTTACCTAGTCCGTCTTATTGACATTATTAAACAGCACATACGCTGGAGACTCGGGTCACCCACAATCCAGAATTGAGTTTTCTGGAGGAAGCTTTAGAAAACCCTTGATCTGGGGAGTGGGTCTCTTACATGTCCCTTTTCTCTCAGGACAGTGATGGTCTTGGAGATCATGGGAACTGGGGTTAGGGGGAGTGGGCCGGATGAGGCAGAACAGAGCACATTTTCACATGTCATTCCTTGGTATTTGGGGTCCTGTTTGCTATTTGGGCAGGGGTGGGGGGTGCTTTAAAATGAACATCTTTAATATACACGACTTAAGGTTTCCTAATGGTGCTTTTGGAGAACACTTAGCTGAGACATAAAAATAAGTATTTTTTTAGGGGGCACAGGTAGGGGACCACACCAAAGGGAATGGGGCTGATCATGGTCACACGTTTGCATCATGAGTAATAGGTGGGGTGCGAGGGTTACTCAGCTTTGCTGTTTTAAGAATGGGAAAACCTTTAAGGAGAATGGCTTTTCTGAGCTAAACTGTGGGTATAAACATAATGCAGGCATATATAGACACCGCAGCATTACCAGTCCGTTTGCCTCTTAACTGTTCCTCCCTTCCCCCTTTCCAGGTTAAGCAGCTGCAGGAGGAAACCCCAGCTGGTGGTCCCAGCACTGAAGCTTTGCCCCCGGCCCGGAAGGAAGGTGATCTGCCCCCACTGTGGTGGCACATTGTGACCAGGCCCCGGGAGCGGCCCATGTAGAGGGAGAGGGAGACGGCTCACCAGCCAGTCGTACGTGCAAGTGAAATAAGTTACAGAACATAGACACACTTGCCCTAATAAAAGTAATAACTCAACACGGAATGACTGCTGTGTTCTTCCGAGGGTCAGCACGACACCAAGCAGCTGTGCGCTTCGTTTCTTCCCACTTGCGCACAGAAGTATGGGAAGTGTGGCCAAGTGTCGTCTACCCCAGGAAGTCCTGTTGCAGCACAAGTTATCAGGGAGAACAGCAGAACCAGATTCGAGATTTACTCTGAGGATATGTTTAGTGAAACAAACTGTAGTTGAAGGCTAGTGATAGAGGAATATGAAGTCGGGAGGAGGTATGCAGATACCGAGGACTCGAGATTACCTTTTTGGTTTTGTAAAGATGCCAGAAACGACATTTTAGTGTGATTAAAAGGATAACTGTAAGCCGCACACATTAAACAAATCAGCATGGAGTTTATGGGCTTTGCTCAGGGGCGGAGGTTTGGGAGCTGGGGTGAAACTTCTCCAGAACAGGTTCCCAGCTCTGCCTGCTCTCCTGTAGCTTGGATGGTCTGCGCACTCCCAGGTAAGGGGACAGCAGAACCCTAAAGTGTTGGGAAAGTTTCTTTGAAAGGTAGAGCCATTTCTAAAACCCATCAGCCAAACCCATCGGCTTTTAGATGGTGATACTCACTAGAATTACATCCAGACAGTTCAGGAGTGGAGGCCGCTAATGTTCTTAGGGCTCGGGGCCACCCCAGAAATGACATTCTGTCGGTTTCCCAAGAAAGCCCAGTTGACGTCTCAGTGCGCCTCCTAACAGCTGACAAAGACTTGCAACTGAATTTTAATAAGTCTTGACATCCAGGACTTTTTCTAGTGGTTCTTTATTTATAATGTAGGCTGAAGCAATTGTTACAAGGTAGAAGGGAGACACATACACGATTGTTATTTATACAAGTTTAGAACAAAAAAACTGCACAGGGAGAGGTCAACTCTCAGTACAAACTAGCAACTAAACCACAATAATTTACCTTTAGAAACGATGTCTTTATTTTCAGCTGTGACACTGCTTTTACAATATGCAAAAACACAAACAGAACTACCCAAGGTGTGTTGTCACATTCTTTCTACATTGAATTTGGCAACATTTTATATTAAATTTATTCAGATTATACTAACGTTTAAAAACTAAACAAGTGAAAGCTGTACCAAGGTACAGTTACATCCATTTATTTCAAAGGTTTAAAATACCACTTTTATCTATTGTAATTAATTACCTTGCAGTGATTTCTGCTTTTGCAAAAACCATCTCAAGCATCATATGCACAATGCATCAGCTACTTTTAGTCATCAAGATTGGTGGGCTAAACCACAGGCACTACTGTTGCTTATATTCTGTAGAAGGAGCTTGTTTTTCAAAGGAAAAAAAAGCTTAAATAGTTTTCTAATAATCATGCCTTTGCTTTAAAGCCATAACATAAAATGCCCTTGAGCAATCACAGCAGTGTTAAATGTTAATATATAGAACAGTGACTATACAGGTACATTACTCTCACATCCAATGCAGTTATGTATTAAAGCATAAGATTATGTAATTGAAGAGTCGAGCCAACAGAAACCTGCAGGGTCTGTGGGACCCCCGCAAGCTCCGCTTCCTTCAAGAGAAACGGACCCAAGTGCTAAGGGACTTGCTTGGTTTTTTTCGAACCTGTTTCCTTCTCCAAACAAGATCCCTTTATATCTACAAATCTCTGTTGGCTTTAGGGAATGGGCATTAGAACAAATTTAACTTCCACTTAAAAAAGAAAAGCCATAAATCCATTCCAAAAATGGAATACCTAGAATACAAAAAAAAAAAAAAAAAAAAAAAAGACAATTATAGTGGTCAGATTCCCAGTGACAATAAATAAATCCTCCATTCTTCAATGTTTGGTATGATGCCAATTAACTGCCACTTATTTAAAAGAAGAGAAGAAAAACAAGCCCCCAGATCAGTAAACACATTGGCAAGTTGCTAGATTCCAAGCTGGTTACCCTTGTTAGATCCGTTTGAGTTTGTTCAAAATATTTGGGCTTTTCAACGCACCCAGCCTGCTGGGCACGGTTAAGTAAAAGGCATTGGCTATATCTAAGAATTCCCTGCTATCATTTTAAAATGTTTTCACATTTTTAAAACTGCCTTACCCTTTTTGGATGTGTTTGGATTCAATGAACATGGGCACAAGAGACGAGGAACTGAAGTGGGGGTCTCTGGGTCTACCCAGGGGCGGCAGCATGCTCGGACTGGAGGTGGGTGCTGTATACAGTCAGGAGGAATCGTGGGAGAAAGGAAGTCCTTAAACACCCTAAAGAAACAAACACTGCAATCCAGTATGGCTTATTCGGATGCATTTACCATGAAGCTACTAGAAATTCAACCTACGAGGCTACTCTTACATGTTAACAGGATCGGCTATGCTGACAGTGTGCCCCTCCCATGGCCCTCCCCCCAATCCCAACAGAGTCTACCATTTCCAGATTTACTTCACTCTGAATATTGCTCAATTGTTACTCCTGCTTTTCTCAGCCAGAACGTACTACATGTAAAGGAAGATTTTTACCCCTTGATCCATTTTGTTTGTACATTAAAATAACTTGAATTTGCTTCTAAGCCAGACTACTACAATGCATCTACAAAAGCTTGCAGGAAAAAAGGAGAGAAAAGAAAAGGCTAAAGTAGAGTTATCCTTTTTTCTGAAATTAACTACTTTGTGTTTCCCCTGCCCCAACCACCCCCCCCACCCATTATGCATTTAAAATTTTACAAAGACTTGTAAAAAAGTTAAATGGAATTTGGCACCTTCAGAAAAATCAAAAGGGAAACTAAGGTTAAAATGTGCAGAAAGAAAATGGTCAATATTTACAAATTAAAAGATCAAAGGTATGTCAGTTACGTATGTTACTTTTAATTCTTAACTAAAGGTGTCGCGTACTTTCAAAAGAGCTGTGTTCTGAGTTGCCTACAAAATCTTTTGTCTGATTATAGATTGGAATGGATCGAGACAAATTAGGTTTTATGGATTGAACAGTTCCTCCCCCACTGGCAGCATTTCTGGGGAGCCCGTGAGAGCCTATGAGAAGCGGGGGGCGGAGCGGTCGTTTGTCGTGGTCTTCTTCAGCTTCACGCCCCTACGGATGGCGTTCAGCATGTCTTCCCCTTGCGGAGTATCTCTGGGGCTCAGGTCTGCAGCGTCACTCTCCGGGATCCGGCCTGGGGAAGCAGTGGCACTTGAGGGATCCCTCTCCTGGTCTTCAGCCTCGCTCTCTGGAATCGCCTGTCTGTGCTCCTCGGGGATACTTGGCTTCGGGCCTGGGAGAGGAGGGTTGACAGAGGCTTGGCCACTCCACATGGAGGAGGGCATGCTGGTGACACCCTGGGGGCCCTCACCCACAGAGGGCAACTCGGGGCTGTGCTCACCCCTCTCCTCTGGCCCATCCGGAGGTGCGGGCAACACCCCGGGGAGGTCTGGGACAGTTGGGGTCTTGACCGGGATCACGGGTGTCTTGATGGGGATGGGACCGGCTCCGATGGTCCCCCGGCGGACAGAAGGCTTCGTGGAAGGGGTCCGTCGGATGGTGGCAACCCCTGGGGTGACCATAGCAGGTCCGAGGGTGGTGGGGAGGCCAGCCGTTGAGGCTGGGCGCTTGGCCTGGAACATCCGTCGGTAGGACTGGCTAATGTCACTGTTTCTCGGGATGGTGGAGGATTTGTCAAACTCCTGCTGATCTGCCTCCTGGTCGCCACTTACAGAGAAATAATCATAATCTGAAACTGATGATAAGATTTGATTAGGACTCCCCAAGGCCACAGCTTTGCTCTTCGGTTCTTTGGTATTGGAGGAACAAAAGGCACAAGAGGGAAGAGAGGGAAGGTGCTTTACCTGCCACCTCGTCCCCAGCCTCCCCGATCTCAGTGAGAAGTCCCCCTATGGATCTTCCTGGGGGTCCCCGCTGTCACCCTGGGCCCCAGGACAGCAGTGGACACCGGACACCGCAGGGGTGCTCTCAAATCCTGGGTTCGCTACCGCCCAGCATCCCGGGGAGGAGAGGAGTAAAAGGGGGTGCAGGAAGAGAAGAGGAGCCCCCCACGCGGCCTCCGGTCTGGCACCAGACGCGAGAAACCCGCCTCAGGCAGACCGTGTAAGGATCTCGTCGGGCAAAGGCTGGAAAAATAACGGCGCCCCGGGCACTGAGCCCCCGGCAGCCCGCACAAAGCCATGCTCCACCTGCGAGGTGTGCGCACCTCAGGACGTGGGGTCACGAGGGAGGAGGGAGCCGAGCGCTGCCGCGGCTTGGAGCAGGTGTCCCAGCAGCAGCACCCCTGGCGTTGGGGGTGGGGGACGGGGCAGGGGGCCGCGCTGTGCCTGATAGGACGTCCAGCTGCACCCCCGACCACCGACTGGGTGACAGCCGCAGAGGGCTCCGCACACTGCCGCGTGTCCCCTGGACAGCAAAACGGCCTTCCACGGGACTGGCTTAGTCTGAGACGCTTTGACACAAGAGCCACGGATCGGTTTGGTCAACTCCGGCCATCTCCTTGGGCCCCGGGCTGCCACCCTGCTGGAGCGTGTGGTGCTGCGGGAGGCGGGGGGCCCTGGGGACTGGGCTGGAAAGGGTCCGAACTGGGGGCTCCGGGCTCTACCAGCCCTCTCCGAGGCTCAGCTCGCCCAAGCACTCCAGGAGGAAAGCGCTGTGCTTATATGGGTCTCCCCTACCCCCACCCCCACCCGCCCGCCACCTCCCTCCTCCTCACCTGGCGCAGCCCGGGAAGCCCCCCTGGGAAGCCCGGGCTGCCTCGTACCTTGGGAGGGGATGGTGTCCTCGGAGCAGCACGGCGTGGTGGTCTGCGTGCTGTAGCCACTGGAGCACTGCAGCGAGTCCCGGCTGCTCCTCTGGGTGTCCAGCTGGAGGCCCCGCGACAGGGCCAGCGCCAGCTCCTCGCACGCCTCCATCTCCTCACCAGGCTGCAAGGGGAGGCGAGAGATACAGACAAGCCACCAGGGCCGTGAATCCCCGGGCGGGTGTCCCTAGAGCCTTTCCACATCTTCACGTGGGAGCCTCAACATTATTCCTATCCTGCTGCCGTCTGTGGGTCCTACCCAGGCTCTGGAAAGTTCTAAGAGTCTGATTTCAGTGCCAGGCTTTTCCCTAGGGGCCTTCTAACCACTTGAGAGCGCGGAGTGGGGCAACGGGGCTCAGGCTCCCCTCCACATTACTGGCCAGCAGACGGCCACCAGCCGGGTCTAGAGGAGTCCAACCAGCCGTAGAGAATAAAAACGTCACCCTGTTGGCAGCTGACACGGTCATGCTCCGTGGTCTCTGAGCCTCCTCGGCCGCTGCAGGCGCGCCGCCCACGGCGGTGGGTCCTCCTCCGTTGGGGTCCGGCTCCCGCTTCTCTTTGCGGCGCTGCAGGGTGTTCACCAGAGGCTGATCGTAAGGTCCGGGCTTGGCCCAGTCCTAAGCAGAAGGAACGTGGTCAGGCGCCGGGGCCTCCGCCACCGTGTGGAGGCCTGTACAACCCTCCAGACAGCGGCCCACAGAAGGCGGCTGGCCCCCCGGGGCAGGATCAGGCTGGGACAGGCCAGCAGGCCCTTCTACTATGTCCTCGCCCCGCTCTAAAAGAAGTGAGTGGAAAATCCTCTGGGGGCCCCCGGGAACCTCCCCTTTCCTCCTATCTGTCCAAAGATGAAAACCCTCCCCAGGCAGGCACCCGTGGGAGACTCTTAGTTAGCTGGCAGGTGACCAGCCAGGGTATCTGAAGGCCCCAGGCGGTGGAGAGCACACGCCCCGGGGCCAGGCCCTCCCTCCCAGCATCTGAAGGAACCGCCCCCCCCCCGCCCAAATGTCTTCACTTGAGCCCAGTGACCACTAGGGGCCACTCATGGGATTCAGCCACTCCCCCCCCCCCCCCCCCCCCCCACCCCCCGCCCCCGAGGCTGAACCTCCACTTGCAGGAGACTGGGCCGCCAAGGACACTCAGGACGTGCCCTCCCAGGCCTTCCCATAGGGAGGGAAGGCTTCTGGGGTCAGCAGAAAGTTGAGGAGCCTGCGGGGTCCACACTTAATCCGACTGCGGGATTAAGTCGAGACCTCAAAATGCCACAGCCTAGGGTCACCTACTATTCAAATCAGGGACACCGCCTCTCAAAATAGGATTAGACGTGCTAGGAAATCATTTTAGAACTTTGTTTTTGTATTAAGGCAAACACATTTGGAGAGTACACAAATGAGACTAGAAAGTCTGCATTTACCTTTGAGATAAAACATGGTATAAGCCAACCCACAGTGTGGATCATGGCTCTGTTACCACGGCCCAATAAGGGACCCGAGGCAAGAGTCCGGGGCACCGACCGGGGAGGGCAGTAGCTCCCAGCCCCTGGTAATGGGGACACCCCACAGCGGCCCCCAGCCGCGCAGAACCGCACGGGCCCTGTCTGGGTCCACCACCTAAACCAGCTTAAGCAAGGTTCATTATGGGGAGCCTCTCCCAGCTGCGCTCCACGTGGACGTTTCTCTCTCAGATCTGCCTGCTGCTCTCTGGTTCTTCCCGGTGGGAACTTTCTCAGGGAGAGGGGTTCTGTGGGGAGCAAGGCAGAGTGTGGAAGGGAGGGGCGAGGGGCGGTCAGGAAGAGGGTTGTGGGACAGAAGATGGGGGAGCACAGAGCCATGAGAGGGGGCGGAGGGAGCAAAGGGGAGGGAGGAGAGGCACAAACCTTCCAGCTAGGGATCTGAGATGACGGGAACATGCCGGGCCCAATGGTGTGACAATGAGCGAAGTCTGGAAGGTGGACAGAGGTGACCCGAGGGAGCAGGCGGGAGGCAGGCGGGCAATGAGGGGAAAGGCTTGCCCCCACGGGCCCCACATGGGACTCACTTGGCAAACTACAGTGAGAAAACCCGTTAGACAACTGGAAACAAAACAAAAAAGGGGGGAAAAAAGGAAAATAAATTAATATAACAGGATGAGTGTGGAGGTACAAGATGGCATTGACATTCAAGGGAGGAAGGGGACCGGAGTCTTGATCCATCAAACAAGCGGCGCGGTTCTGCGGCTCGTGGATGGTCCGTGGGGTAGAAGGGGCCACGGGGCAAAGAGTGCACAGGGGACACCCGGTAAGTGCTCGGTCAAGGACGTAATTTATCGACATTTTGGAATAGTGTGGAAACTGGTCCGTGTCTTTCATTTGTGGCGTCTGCAATGGTTTTTGATCATTTAGCCAACGAGGCAGAATTTCACGGCGATCCTGATTTGCTCATCTCATTATGCAAATTTAAAAATTCTCAAGCGTCAACTAAATCTGTTCATTCTAGATTCTGAAATCATCACACTATTCAGGAGCAGACTCCAAATCAGGGTGAAGAGGGAGGAGGGGTTGGCAAACTAAAAGGCAGAAGAGCACGCGGCCTCCCATGCAGTGAGAGGTCCCATCAGGCCATGTGGCTATGGCGACAAGGGGGCCACGGTGGGTGGGTGGGTGGAGGTCTCGCGAGGGTAAAGGGGGAGACGGACGAGCACAGGCACTGTTCTGGGAAGGAGCCTTCCACCTCCCAGTTCTCTGTACAGCTTCCTCTCCCTCAGGATGGTGGCAAGGTCATGGCTCAGGAGCCAGGAGCCCATTCCAGAAAAAACCCTCAACCTTGTCCCTCTCTCTGTCCCCAAGTGGAGCTGCTCTGGATGTGCCTTTGGTTGATTTCAAGTTTCAGGTCCCAGCGGTAAGAGCCAGCGGTGGGCAAGGGATGGCCTTGGGGGGGGGGGGGGGCGGGGGAGGGGTGGCCATAGTGGCCAGGGCCCAGCCGGTCACCTTCTCTGTGGACGCCCAGGCGCCCATGGTGGAGCCTGAGCTGACCGAGGTGGGCGAGCTGCACTCGCTCACGGACTGGCAGGTTTCGGAGGCTTCGGAGGAGGCCGAGCTGGACGAGTTCTGCCGCAGGGAGGGACCACATGCCACCAAAAGTAACAGGAAATCGAGACAGAAGATGGGGTGGGGGGAGGGCACGCACAGAGAGAGAGAGAGAGAGACAGACATATACACAGAAAAGGGAAGGATGAGAGAAGCAGAGGGTTAGGGTTATTTTTTCCCCCAAAGCTGCACCCACACAGAAGCTTCTATGCCCTTGAAAAGAAGCCTGAGATGTGGCACGGCCCAGACCCGCCAGGCTGTCAGCGTCCCAGGACCCCAACTGGTGTGTGTCTAGTCTGCACCAGGCACAGGTCAGGGGCAGAATTCCTGGTGCTCCCTCGGGCTTCCCTCCTCGTGCCACAAGCCCAGGTCCCAGGGGAGGCCTGCCCCTGGCACCTCCCAGGAGCATGAGCATCTTTACTGCCTCGCACTGACCCCCAGCCCAACACATACACACACACATACACACACGCACACGCACGCACACACACACACACACACACACACACACGCACACACACACTCAGCTTGGGCTTCCACTCCCACGTCTCCAGGTCCCGCCCTTGCCCTTGGTCACACGCAGCCTCTGCACCCATGAAGGGTCGTTTCCAGCTACGAAGTTACATCGTCACGGGACAAGTTTTTAGGTTTCTCTGCCTGGGAAAGGATTCTGAGCTTTGGACTGTGAAGCCCTGAGCTCAATGTTTCAAGTGGCCACCCAGGGAGGGAGGAAGCATCTGGAGAGATCTGGGCCATTCCAGAAAGGTCTGACTTGGGACAACATCCCTTCATGCCGATTTTCATTAAACCTCCAGACTGCAGGGCCCTGCGTTGGCCAGGGTCCGTGCTCCCTGGTCAGGCTCCTGAGATTCAGCTCAGGCAGGGACGGGGCCAGGAGCTCACTGATCCATCTCAACTTTGTAGTCCTGTCCTAGCACATGGCAGGCACTCGGAATTACTGAATGTGTGCATGACAATGACACACATTGTCAACGGAAGGGTCTCCCCACTTACAGCGTGTACCACCTCTTCTGCAGAAGCTGGGTCCCCTGGGATAGTGCTTGGGGACACCTGGGTATTTGCTCTAAGTTTTGTTCCTGGCTAACTGCATTCTCTGGGTCATCCTTCTGTTCAAATAAGCCCAACCCTACCGGGGTCTACTATTACCTCCCCACAGTGTGCCCGCATGCCCGGCCGAGGAGGCCAGACTCCTGTTTCTGCCCGCTTCTTTCACCACCAAAAAAAGAAAAGTTCCTGCCAAGGAACGGAGCTGTGGCTCTCCATCCTGGAAGCAGCAAGGCTCCAAAAGACAGTCCACTGCAAGGAGCCCTGTGGCACCAGAGCAAGGACAGGCTCTCCCAAGGGTGCCCTGGAGGCCTCAAGCTCAGGGTCTGGGAAGTGGGCCCGGATCCAAGGTTTGAGGGGTTTGGATTCAAGTTACGTTTCTGTCACTCCTCAGTGAAGGAACCTGGGCTTAATCTAACTCTCAATTTCTTGCATCTTTAGGGGCCAGTAATAATCCAGCGGAAGAACACGAAATAAGATTATATCTAACCGACGACGACAAGAACGCGTCCGTGTCCGTGCGCGTCTGTGCACGGGGAAGCCAGCTAGTGCTGCCGTCCGCCAGGCTGCTCGTTTTGGTCCTTCCAAGTCAAGGCTGCTCAACTTGAAGGAAAGAGCCGGTAAACCAGGGCAGGACTGCCGGTTCCTATTTCCTTTGACTTCGGTTCATTTTTCCTAAAGATCCTCTCGCCTTGCTAGGATGAAGAGCTCTAGGACGAGATCCTCACCACAGACAGGGCCCCACTCCCAGGCCTGCGACACTCAGATACGACTTGAAAAGAGCACCGTGGAGGAAAACGGGAGAATTCTTAACGTCCTCCATCAGCTGGCACTCACTCAGAACCACGTGACTGCGGGGAGCGACGGAGGGGTCTCCCCACTTACAGCGTGTGTTCCCTTCCTCACAGTCTAAGTAACAGTGCGATACGGCCTTCAGGAGACTATGTGCTCCGGCCTGTGTGACTTGTATGATATCCTTACACGTCGCCCCTCTACCTGACAACTGGGAGCAGCCGTAACGCCTTTCTGGAGAAACAGAATTCTCCACTGAATTCTGCAGCATCCCTGAGCTTATTGGGACCACCCCAGAGTTGCTGGCCAAGCAGATCTTGGGCACCAGCATTCAGATTCGAGTAAATCCCAACACACCGCCTTCTGCTTCCCTCAGCATTGCTGGAGGCAGAAACACTCGCTGCAGCCTGATCCACACACACCGCCTTTGACAGCAAGGCTGGGGCACAAGGCCTCTCTCTTTTTAGAAAGGAGCGTTAGTGCACGATACCGTGTTGTTAGTGCACGACATCATGTTAATCCATCAGCTGATTAAAAACACACAGAATTAGCCTGCGCAGTGGAATAGCCTGAGAAGAACCACACATTCCGGTTTTCTCTCAACCATTCCCACCACTTTCAAGACCTGCAGGTGTGGTTTAGTGCGCACATGGCGGGGGACAGGAAGGGACACCTGACAGACCAAGCCAGAGCACCCCCACAAGGACAAGCATGTTAGAACTTAAAGCCAAGGCTCTCGGCCCAGAATGTTTCTGTTTTAAGTCGAGTCTCTCTCCCAGGAAGGCAGAGCGAGGCCACAGTCTCCTGGGACAGCTGGAAAATGCCAGAGGGACCCCTGAGCTGAGGACCTCTGGGTTCAGCCATATCAGACACGTCAGGCAAATAAGCCTCTGGCTTAAATTCCCCAAACCCTGCAGCTGCTTCCTCTCCATGACGTGTTCCCCCAAAACACTTCCAAGGACGCCTGTGGCTGAGAAGGAGCAGAAAGGGCTCTGGACCGTCACCAGGAACCTTGTTCCGGGCTCCCGACCTGCAGGCCGTGTAAGAGTGCAGGTGGGGAAGTCACAGCTCCGAGCCTCCATTTCCACAACCAAACAGGTCGAGCCATACTCCCCATGGCTGTTGGAAGGATGACCTGGACAGCAGGGTGGGGGGCGGTCCTAGGGTGGTGCAGGGAACCCAGATATTCAGGGACTGTTAAGCCAACTGGGTACCTGGATGAACAAGACAAACACGTGACCTCCCTGAGTCCACAAGATCTCCGACCTAGGGCTGTGGCGCCCCTCGGAGTGCACCACAGGCTGTAAGCCCCCTCGCTACCCAGCAGATGGCGCTGCGGGGCAACCCGGGCGGGGGCGTTTCCCAGGCGTCCAGGGTCACTCACTAAGTGGGAAGCAAGACCCCTGATAGTAGGGGAAGGAGGGCAGAGAGGGCAGCAGGGGGAGGGCGATCCAAGGCCCCGTCCAGCTCCTGCCTCCTGCTCCCCCTGGGCCCGCCGGGCTCTCCTGCTGGGCCCGCCCGGTGGGGCTGCGCGGAGTCCAGCGCCACCCGACCCGGCTGCGGTTGAAAGATCCAACATCTTCCCTTCCCTGGGGAGCAGAACGCCAACAGAACTCATGAGCGAGGGCTCTAAGGAATCACCCCCATTCTCACACCAGTTGCGACAGGGAACCGGGCAGGGCCACGGAAGGCTTCCAAGGCACCGCTCAGACTCGCCACCACTTAGGGTGAAGCAGCGATGGCGGGAGAGGTGCCACCATTTGCACCAATGTCGTGCATGAGGCACTGTGTCCAGCCGGATGCTTACGGGGGTGCCAGAGGGTGGCCCGTAGTAGAGTCCGTCTACTTACGTGAGAGGACTCCCCAAACCAGCGGGGTGCCGTGGCCATCACCACCATGGAGACAGGCTGCACACCCAACTTAAGAGTTCTCACCCTTTGGGGAAACAACACATCTGAAGATGAGAAATTAAACCAGAGGTTTCTCGTGGGAAGAGGACAGGGGTCTGTCCGAGCCAATGTCCTTCTCTGGTTCTGGCCACTGACAGTAGCCCAAGCACTAGATGTCACAGCTGCTTCTGGAGCCAAGGGCACCCTTACCTGGTTGGGGGCATCTGGCGGCATGGGGGATGGTGACTTGGACTGGAAAGCGTCCTGGGAAATGAATCCTGAGTCGTGGGAGGACACGCTGGACAGGCGGACGGGTGCCTGCTGGGCCAGGTTGGAGCTGCGGTAGCGGTAGTGGGAGCTGGGGGAGTGGGAGTGGGAGCCGCTGGAGCGCGAGTCACTGCTATTGACGCTGTTCAGGCTGCTGTGGGGACAAGCAGAGGGGGGGCAGGCGGGGGAGGTAGGGGAGGAAACATGGGGATGGGGACAGGGTGGGGACACCATGTAATCAGCTCTCTGCCACGGGGAAGCAGGGCAAACAGTAAGTCGTGTTTTCAGAACACCCCACCCTGAAGCTAGCAAACAAAGGGTTTTTCACGTGATCAAGGAAGAGAAAACTAGAGTTATTATAAACCAGGCGTCTGCCGGGACTCACTTCTCCAAAGGTGTCACGAGATGTCCTTGCATGGACGCCCATGATTCTAAAGAGTCCAGGGCTGCCCAATTCTGCCACATCATCTACCACCAAAACTAGAAACCTAATGTCAGTGGCGAGAAACGAGACAGGACTGATCCTCTCTGCTCAGCGGCTCGCAGAACCCTGTGACCTGCAGCCACAACCAGGGTCTGCTACGCCGCCCGGTTAGAAAATTCCAGTGTCTCTCTTGGATGGACCATCTGGGTCCAGGAAACCAAGGTCAACCCAGACAACCATCACCTTGGGAGGGCAGGTGCCAACGGCCTCCTCAAGGTGATTCCATCGTACGTGAACTGGATTTAAGACCATCATAAGAGCATCAGCAAACCAACTCTGTGCACGTGTCACTGCGCTTTACCTCTTATGAACAAAGTTGGTGCTTTAGTGAATGGCTTTACCCTGATCACAGGAATCTGTGACCGTATCTGTGGGCCGGGTGTGACCGGCACACCTGGCGAGAGGCGGGCAGCCTTCAACACCTTCAGGGAGTCAATGCTAAACTCTTTGCTTCTAAGATGAACCGTCAACGGGGTGTCAAGCCGTGACACCCAGGTCCTGGCTGTTCCCTCCGCTTCCATCTCCAGCTCTAACAGATAACGCCCCGCATGCTAATTAGATTACAAAAACTGGAAAGCGGAGCAGAGTTCCGTGGTCCCAGCAACCAGAATAGAAAATAAGGTACAGTTGTAGAAGGATTGGAAGGGACAGAACAAACAACCCAGCCCGGCTTTAGAAAGTCTGTGGCTTCTGCTCCTGGCAAGAGAGTCTCGTCAGAGATCGCCAACGCTGGCAGCTAACGTGGGAGTCAAGGGCTGTGTGACCGCCTCCGCAGGAGTTACTTGGTGCGGGTGTTCCGGCAGATCTAGGGGACTGTGCCAGGGGACATCACTGCTGCTAGGGATAATTACCATAATTTTTGCTTCTCCCTGCCCCCCACCACCTGCCAATCAGTCAGAAGAGGGCATCTGGGGACTGACAGTGAAGCTCATGGCGACTGCACTCCCTCAAGGTCATGGTTGATGCCATCAGTGCAAGGGGCTTTTCAGTGGAAGCAAATATAATAAGAGAGAAAAGATACTCATGCAGCTGTGTTTTATACACAGTGAGATAGTTTTTTTGGTTACCAAAATGAAAACCCAGTAGATCTGTCAGACACACACACACACACACACACAGAGCCCACAAAAGAGGACACTAAAGCAACCAACAATTTCAGGTTGTAGAACGTCAGGATGTGACAATTTCCGTCTGAAATCACTGCTCAGTGTTTACCAGACTCACTCAAATACACAGGGACACACACACACACAAGGGTGTACAGAGACACAATCACACACAGATTTGGCCAATCCAACCTCCTCTTTACTCTCAACGCTAATTTGTGAGAAGAGCAAGTTCATTTGGCTTTGGAAAGTCAAAGAAACAGATCAATGGGCCGAGGACCCCAAGAAGGATCGTGCTGCACGAGGACGCTTCTGTCCTTCAAGGAAAGGATAGTCAACTGCAGGTAGCAAGCCAAGAGCAGCCCAACAGGAAAGTGCTAGAAAACAACGCTGCAGATAGCGGAACTCTTCCGGATCCTTCTCACGTGTGTCAGGAGGAGCAGAGCCCAGCTCGACTTACCTGCAGACGCTGGACTTGCGGGACATGGTCGTGCTGGGGGAAGAGGGCGGCGTCTGGTACGACCAGCTGTAATCAGAACCTTTCAGGTCCAGAATCACCTAAGGGGACAGAGCCACATGGGTAAGCGAGCCGCTGAGCAGGCAAACTGCTCAGGAAATCAAACCCCTACCCGTAACGTCAAAATTCTGCCATCCTCCAGAGGTGCAATGTCAAAATTGTCATGCAGGTCTTGTTTTAAATTAAAGAACCATACTACCGATGCATCAATGTCCTCGTCCTTTTTCTGACACAAGCCAAAATATAAAACAAAATTGGAGGGTGGAGAGGGGACCATGAATGTCAGTCGAGAGAGAGAGAGAGAGAGACTGATTTACAGTTACAGATGGACAATTTACAAGAGTCATTCATACTCCGGCTAGAATTTACAGGACTTCTGTCCTTGAGCACCACAAGCTCGATCACAGTTCAGGACTGGTTGATCTTACATTTTAGCTGCTTCACATTCGGTGAGCACTCGTGCCCTATCTGACCAGGACTTGATTTTTTAAAACCCAATAGAATCAAGAGCAAAAGGCAATTCTCCCACAGTTACTGCTTGCATCCACTCCCTGCCTGACAAGAGCTACTTGAATGTGAGGTCCACCATGTCCGCCTCTCACTCCTATAGCAGATGCTCGATAAAAGTCTATTTATTGAGTTGATGCATGCCCGTTGTGCTTTAACAAAAGCAATTTCATTGAACGGAAAATATAAATCCTTGCGTGTGTCTTCAGAGTTGGTTCTCCAGGCAGGCAATGAAATTCTATACAAAGGGCAAAAGCCAGCACGTGATTCATCAGCTGTTCCCACTTAATATAAGGTTACTGCCATATGAACTAAATGAATAAGAAGGGAAAATGTAATCTTTTTCATAAGACAGAGCCTCATGCCATAATTAATTAGAATGGGAGAGATTCAGTGGGACTGGTTCACAAGGATGACCAAGACCACTGTCATGTTCTTATAGGCTTATTTCCAGAAGACAGATAAACACAGTGGTTAAGACCACCAGGGCTCTTGACTGCTTGGTTCAAATCCCAGTTCTGCCACTAATTAGCTACATGAACCTGGCCAAGTGACTTTCTCTCTCTGTGCCTCACTCTCCTGCTCTATAAAATGGCCATAACAGTGAAGATGAGCTGAGGAAGTCTCCATATGGAGATTAGAACACTACCTGGCATACAGCAGGCGCTCTATAATGGCTCGCAGTGATGACAACTATATAGCACCACGTGAAACACCGATAGGATTTAAAATGGGTTAACACCTCAAGAAACCCTCAAGACCTCAACACCCTGAGCCTTTGCATCTTTGGTTTGCTCCCTCGAGCGCTCAGCCCATGACTCCTACCTGTTCACTTGAGGAGGGCAGCTTATGAGGGTCCATGGTCAGGCTTTTCAGATCTTCTGATATGGTCTGAAGGTGAGTGATCTCCCCTAGCATTGAGATTTCTTCTTCCTGAAGGAAAGTAATTCATAACGTGTTGTCATCATGAGTGATTCACTTCCTTGTCTTGGTCCAACCGTTTTTCTCAGGGTCACTGTCGAACCCTTTCAACTTTCCAGAAAAGGTGCCCTGAGACTCATGTTTGTGCTGAAGGCACTACCAGCCCTCTCTCTTGGGAAACAGAAAGGGAAGAAGGAATCGGCCATAATTAGGGAGTGACCTGTGCCCGCTGGACAGTGGTGAAGTCAAACACGTGGCCTCTCTTGTAGTGTCTGGGGTGGGGGTTGGGGTCTAGGACACCTGCTCAGGTGGTCTGCCTGCATATTCCCACGGGACCCTGCAGCACAGCCCCCTCGACGGGCTGAGGCCCTGCTCTGAAGTCACTCAGCTTCAATGGCTGACCCGAGCTGGAGTGATTTTGGTCCAGATCAGGTCACAGATCTTTGGGACAGCCCACATGTGTGCGGTGACGTTAACCATCCCCTTCTCTCTGGTGTTTTACACCAACTTAATAAATGGCAAGTGAGACGGGAGCAGGAGACTAAGGAAGGGAGTCATTCTCTCCACCCAAGTGCCAAGCTGGGACTACAGGCCTGGGCAAGAATGAGCCACAGAAAAGTTCGGTGCTCAGAGGTGTGACTCATATTTGGGCATTTTGCTAGGGTTGAGGGAAATGAGCTGGTGTCTTCTTACCAGCTTCAAGAATGCTGACAGCAGAAGTCCTCAATTATCTATGCAAATGATTTACTTAAAAAATTAAGCCTGCATTGATTCGTTGAGACTCTTCTCCTATTGATCTCATGGTCACTCACTGATGTTGAGGCCAGAGGCCTTGTTTAAAGCCCAGATGACTGATCCCCACTCCGAGAGGTCTGGATTCAGGAAGGTCTGGTTTGGGCTCAAGAAGCTGCGTTTCCCAGGGGACACTGCCAGCCTGGGGACCACACTTCAAGAACCACTCTGCAAGGCCTTCTTAACTTGGGGAGAAACAGTAATTTTCAACCAGTGCTAAGAACCATGAACAAGGAGTGGGCCCCATGGCCACGGCAACCTGTAGAGAATCCCCGGCCTACGGAAGCACTTCCACTGTCACGATTCCTGACACACAGCAAATTCCCTGTGACTCAGGGATGGGTGGATCAATGAAAGTTGCCTCCAAATGGGCAGCTGAAGCCTTCCAGAGCATTCCACGAACTTACGATCACTGGCCGCAGCATGGAGATGAAGGTGCAGAACCGACCACGCTCCTCAATCAAAGCCTTCCGGACCGCCTGCTTCTCTGTCTCTTCCAGCAAGAGGTACTTGTCGTTGACGTCCTGGAGAGCGCTGTCCAACTGAGGCTGGATATCGCCTCGCCCTGGAAATAAAACAGAGCCCTGGAACAAATGCCCTTCCTCCCGTGAGTCCTGGCCGGAGTGGACACCACCTCTTTCCCGGACTTAAAAAACAATCATTTAGGGATCCCCAGGATTTAAGATTGCTGTTTAGGGATCCTCAGGATTTAAGGTTGCTGTTTTTTGAGTACTGGCCATTGCAATTTCCAATGCCCAGAGGCCATATTTATCCTCCCCATGAGGAAGATTTCCTGTGTGACCCCTCCTGCCTGGCCTTCTTGCCTTGTGCAACTCCACAGAGACTTCTGCCAACAAAACCCCAGGATGTGGCAGCCAGACAGTCTTCTTTCTTTTTAGAACATTCTGGAGAGGCCAAGGGATGAACAAGGTAAGGGCCTGCAGTTGTTTCCCAAAATGGGCACAGGCTGGCTTTGTTGGGTCAGCTGCAATCAAAGAGCCTCTGTTTGGACAGAAGTTTCTGTCCCTGAAGACAAAGTTGGTGAGCCTCAGCCCTTCCATGTCGGGGGCGGGGGATGGGGAGGTGCTGGGAATCCTTGGCCGTCAGTGTAACTCCCCAGTGGAGAGTCCTGAATGTTCCTTTTATATAATAAGCCCAGGAACCAAAAGGCCTATAGTCAAGTCTCTGCTGGTGAGAACCTAAAGGCAGAGTCAGTGCTGAGTCCATCCCGTGTGATGTCATCTCTGGCCACGTCCACAGACCCAGTTACCATGAGGCAACCAGTTCTAGAGTTTAAGATGGAGTATTAACTGTGCATTTATTTACTTATTTAGGGGGTAGTGTTAACCTTTTAAATTTGAACTTGATGACGTCAGCAATCTATCTCTATAAATAAAGTTTTAGTAGCACACAGCCAACGCCCACTCGTTCCCATACTGTCTACACCTGCTCTTGCTGTGACTGCAGAGTGGGATCGTTGTAACACACACTGCGTGGCCCCTGACTAAGGGAGAGTCAGATTTACAATCTGATGCTTCAGAGTTAAAGTTCCCTATGCTAGAAGACAAACACAGGCACTGTGTCTGAAGGAGAGGTGACTGCAGACTTGTAGGTAGGGACAGGGGGTGACCACTCAAGAGCCCAGCTCCCAGGCTTCCATCTCATGTCCCCACATAGGGGTGTCACCTATCACCTGAACAGAGAAAAATTTCTAAACCCCTTCAGGGCAGGGCCTTGGAACTCTCCCTGCCCAGCCCCTACCTCTGATGATGCCATGTATGATTGTATACAGCAGGTGCTCAGTAATGGTCATTTGAACTATGGAATGTCAAGAGATGGAGGGGGCCTTCGGGGCTGCCCAACCTGCTTCTATTTTAGTAGAGGTGGAGGCCTTGAGAAGGTGAGAGGCTTGTCTAGTATCATTCAGAGAAAGCTGGAGAGCCAGGACAGAGCCCACATGGCCGGACCCCCTTCCTCCTCCTCTGCCCCACGGCCTCAGCCACGTGAAGGAACCCCACTCGCCTCCTGGCACAGGACCTGAGCAGTCGCTGTTTGCCCTTCTTTAAAATGATGTAGAGAACAATAAATGTAACGTGTTACTTGGTTTGAAGAAGGAAAGAGTCAGGGGAAACTGCCTTGAAGGTAGGAGTATGTTCCCTGTTTTCTCTCATAAGCACATGAGAAAGCTTAATTTGGGAGCAAGAGGCGGCCAGGCTTCAAGAACATGTCAACAGAAAAGGTCTTTGGATTTTATTAAGGGGAAGTCACTTCCTGGGCAGGGATGAAGTTGTAGGTGTGCAAGCAGTGGGAAAACTGTACATAGTATGTACAAAGTCAAAGGTCACCCCTGAAAAAGCCTGGGCTGGTCGGTAAAGCACAGTGAACATGGCCCACGCAGCTCCCGCAAGGCAAGGCCGCACAAATGCACAACGGCCACAACCACGGGCAGGAACGAATTCCACGTGGGAACTAATCCAACAACCCCAGGCGGGAGACTCTGCCTACGTCCAAGCTGACCGCCCACCCATTCCTCCAATCAGTCCCTGCCTACCCCTCAGGATAATCCTAGCACCTCCTCCAGGGTCCCCATCGTGCCTCCCCAAGCATGCGGGGCGTCATCCCCACATGTGAACCTGGCCCCGGACCCCAGGTTTCATGCATCTGCAACGGACAAGAGACCTGGGAGAGCGTACGTGCACCCCTTCTCACTGGGAGGACTGGCCAGGGAGGGGACAGGTGCTCCCTACCGAGGACACCCACTATCCACAGGCACCTGCTCTAGGAGGGAAGGCTGGGCTGTCATCGACCCTAGGAAAACTGGGGGCTTTCTCTTCCCCTCTTAAATTGCTGGTTTGTGCAGCCGAATCCACAGACGCTGAAGGTGAACCCAGCCCAAGTCTCTGGTCGTCAAGCTCCAGGACACTTTGTCAACATTTTCTGCTATGCTGCAGCCTACAAGGCCGCCGGGCCCCTCTCCGGCCCTGCGTGGGGGAGGCCCCGTGGTTTGGGGCTGGTCTGAGGCCTCTTTAAATCTCTCCATCTCTTCTATGATGTTCTAACTCAACATGGAGGGCCCTGGGCATCAGAATGTTCTCAAATGCGGCAGACAAGGGTGGACAGGAGCCGGGAAGATAGATTAAAACCCACAGCGCTTGACCAAGCCCACTGACCATTTCCCTTCGTATCAGCCTATAATTACAAGAAATTAGGGAAGAGTAAATCTTGCTTCCTTTCACAGGGTATAAGGCGCATTTCTACCTGCAATTACTTAATGCTGACTTTTAAACATATACCTCCATAGGACAGCAAAGTGACGAGATCCAAGTGTCATCTAATCTGGTAAATATAAATTTCAATTATTCTCTAATTACAGCAACGTTATCTTAAATTTGCATTATAATTAAAGGGCTTCCAAATTGTGGTATTCTAAAATAAGTGTAATCTGTAAAGACGGCTGTAATTATAGGCCCAGTGAGTACACTTCCATTCAGGACATATCATAACCTAAAAACACAATGTGTATTTCTTAAATTCACTGATACAACATATAATTATATTTATTTAAAAAAAAAAACTGTGGAAGAAATTATTCCATGTCCTAGTTGGATGCACTGGTTTTAAGATACAATTCAGAGCCATATGGTGCAGAGTCAAGATACAGAAGCCCCATCACGGGGCTTCCACGGCGATGTCTAGGGAGCCCGAGCCAACGCGCCCCACGCAGCTGGCCGCTCCAGCCCCGCTAGACTGGACTCCATCCTCTCAGTTCACCTCCGCTACGGTCAGCCCCCCCGGGTGCATAAGATCCCATCATCCATTCATGAAAGGCAGGAGGGTGTTCATGTCTTCCGAATGAAGACATGCAAATGGCTAGCAGACACATGAAAAAATGTTGATCATCATTAGCCATCGGGGAAATTCAAATCGAAACCACATTGAGATACTACCTTACACCGGTCAGAAAGGCCAAAATTGACAATACAGGAAACAACATGTGTTGGAGGGGATGTGGAGAAAGGTGAAACCTCTTACACTGGTGGTGGGAATGCAAGTTGGTGCAGCCACTTTGGAAAACAGTGTGGAGATTCCTTAAGAAATTAAAAAAAGAGCTACCCTATGACCCTGCAATTGCACTACTGGATATTTACCCCAAATATAGAGATACAGTGAAAAGAAAAGAAAAAGTACCCCAAGGTTCATAGCAGCAATGTCCATGATAGCCAAACTGTGGAAGGAGCAAAGATGCCCTTCAACAGACAAACGGATAAAGAAGATATGGTCCATATATACTATGGAGTATTATGTCTCTGTCAGAAAGGATAAATATCCAATTTTTGTAGCAACATGGATGGGACTGGCGGAGATTATGCTGAGTGAAATAAGTCAAGCAGAGCAAGTCTATGATCATATGGCTTCACTTACTTGTGGAGCATAAGGAATAACATGGAGAACAATGGGAGAAGGAAAGGAAAAGTGAATTGGGAGAAATCGGAGAAGGAGTCGAACCTTGAGAGACTGTGGACTCTGAGAAACAAACTGAGGGTTTTAAAGAAGAAGGGCGTGGGGGGACGCATTGGGTGTTACAAGCAAACAATGAATCTTGGAACGCTACATCAAAAACTAACGATGTATTTTATGGTGACTAACATAACACAATTTCAAAAAAATAATAATTCAAGAAATTTTTAAAAAAGGAAAGACAGGAATTTCATCATCAGGATTCACTAGTCCCTGACTAATCGGTTGTTTAATCAAAGCAACAACAGCTCAAGGGACAATCAGGAAATGTCCCCTGCCCACCAGCTGTGGCTCAGCACCCGTGGTGCCTCAGAGCCCTCGTGTCTTTGACAGGATTCCTCCTCCGCAAAGTCACACCCTCCCATCGGTCACCTGCTTGCCTGAACTTTGCCTCCCCTTCAAGTCCTTTTTCTCACATTTCCCCTAAAAAGCTCCTGAACCCCTCCTACCTCTCTCCATCCCTGTGGCCAGTCCCCCGAGCCCTGGCCCGGGTCATCCCTGCCTGGATAGCAACAGCCACCTGTTCGTGGGCATCCAGCGGGGGGTACTACCTAATCCAAATGCACATGGGCACAGAAGAATTTTCTAGAAGCCAAGGAGCCTACAAGGGCTTCCCGATCCTGAAAGTCACGTCTTTAACGTGGTAAAAAGGCTGTGACAGGTCAGCAGCTCACCTGTGCCTAGTCCTGCTCCTGAGAACAGACGCAAGCCCCCTCCCATCCACGGAAGGGCTCGTACACAGCACGTGCTTCCCTCTTTCGTCCGCACGGGGAGAACATCTAGCATCTGGCCCCCGATAGGACGCCCAGCAGGGACAACTCAATATTAACTGAATCAGACAGCGACGAAACCCCCCTCCAGCTTCCAGCCGTGTGGATGTCACGCATTCTGCTCCCTGAACATTCACACCTCTCCTCCCGCCTGCCCCTTTCTCTATGAACACCCTCGATTCAACGTCCACGAGTCCACTTGAGTGCTGCCCCCTCCTGGAAACT
>NC_081559.1:181952412-182080549 GCF_022355385.1 Mustela nigripes
AATCCAGCCTCTGCCTGCTCCGTAAGCACAAGCATTTTTTTTTTTTTAAAGATTTTATTTATTTATTTGACAGAGAGAGATCACAAGTAGGCAGAGAGGCAGGCAGAGAGAGAGGAGGAAGCAGGCGCCCTGCTGAGCAGAGAGCCCGACATGGGACTCGATCCCAGGACCCTGAGACCATGACCTGAGCCGAAGGCAGTGGCTTTAACCCACTGAGCCACCCAGGCGCCCCAGCACAAGCATTTTCTTCACAATGAACCGCACTGAGGTGGCCACGTCATCGCTGTCGTAAGACGTTAGTATGTTGTCTTGGAACAGAACACAAATACACCTACATGTGGACTTTGCCCCGATTCCCAGCCCAGAACTTCCCCAAAGCCTTTGAGTTTCCAGAATGCCAGCAGTGTCTCTGTCGTGCTAACGAGGCATCAGGAGGGAAAGGGGACTAGATAGGTAGCCACAGGATGGAAGATGCTGGCCAGGAGAAGCAGCCACAAGCCCAAGCCTTTCAGCCTGTGCCCCTGACCTCCGGGAAGGGGAGAGGGAGTAGGCTTTCCACCACCAATGGCCAATGCCTAACCAATAGCGCCACCGTAATAAGGCCGGGGTAAAACCAGGGACAGCCACTTTCCAGAGGAACTCCTGCTGGGGACGCCGATGAATCTTGGGGGGGGGGTATGCTCAGGGAGGCACGGCCGCTCTGCGCATACCCCGATCTCCCCACCCTGTGCCTCTCTTCACCGGGGTGTTCGTCTGTACCCTTGAGAACAAACCAGCAATCCCAAGCACAGGGCTTCCCTGAGTTCTGAGAGTCTTTTTAAGGATTTAGCAAACCTGAGGGGAGTCCATAGGAAACGCCGACTTTGAGGTTGACCAGGCCAAAGTGTGGGTAGCCTGGGGACCACCACTTGGGGCTAGTACTGAGGTGGGGGCGCTTTGGTGGGACTGAGGTCTTAGCCTCTGTGCGAACCTGGATAGGCAGTGTCAGAACCACGTTCAGTGGTTGGCGTCAGACGAGGTTCAAACATAAACGCCTTTGCCACCCTGGGGACAGCTTGGGGGCAGAGGCCACTTTTGCTTCCTTAGCAGCCCACGGGGGCCGGCGGGGAGGCACTCACAGCTCTCTCCCTCGATGGCTGGCCGCATGGGGCTCATGAGCAGACTTCCCGGAGGATGTTTATGAATGAGAGAAATTGCACCCGATGGGCTACAGTTAGCCCCATGAGAACCAAGGACGGCTTGCACTCCAGCAAGCCAGACCTGCCACCCACCCCCAACCACCAGGGGGTGCAAAGCACACTGGGTAAGAAATCCGTATTGCAAACAAGCTGTTCTTTCAACTCCTGGCCTTTCTTCTGGGCTCCTATTGCATTCCCTCCACGCCAAGGGAGGAAATAGCTCTGCCTTGGCTCCTGAGTGGCCACAGGGAAGCCAGGTGCTCCAGCCCATGGCCACAGCTGCACTGGGCAAGGGACAGTCCAGCATTTCAGCTCCTGGGGCCAGCCAGCTGCAACCAGGGTCCCAGGCGAGGCCCCTGGAGAGCTGTGTGGGGGTGAGGTTCTCCCAGAGATCAGCTCTGCAAAGGAAGGGGGTTCACAGTTCTGGGCCTCCAGGGGGTGGAGGGTGGTCTGCTTGGCCTGTTTTTACCTACACTTCTCAGCTGTGAAATACAGCCACTGAATCTCCCCCACCCACCGGCTGGCTCTGAGGACCACCTGCTTCCTTCTCCAAGCAACAGCCCTTTGCAGGAATTTCTCCGCATTAAATTCCAATGTCTCCACTGATTTCAGGCAGGGACAGGCCTTCCTGAGTGCCACACAAGGCGGATAAAGTTATATTCACCAACCCTGCTTCCATCAAGGTGGAAGGCGTCAGACTGTCCCCAGGCTATGCTTTTCGCCATCAGCCCCCTAGCCCTGGGCTTCGCCTCCGAGGTCTGGCTGGGTCACCCACCAGCTGCTCTCTCCGGTGTTTCCAAGGGCCAGAACATCCATCAGGCCACGGCTCCCTAGTGCTGACTCATGATTACAAAGTCCTTCCCTGTCCCGGTTGCACAAGTTTTCCCATTAAGTAAGACTTGTACCCTGTCGGTTGTCTCCTGCATAATTAAATGAGTGTGCTCCCGGAATGCAGTCCCCAAGCCTGGAACAAAGGCGCGACTCAACAGCCTTCCCCCATTTGGTTACAGTCGGATCCAAATCCCCAGACGCGTCCCCAGGCTGCACGTGGCCAAACCTCTCCGAAGGCTGAAGCCATCACCAGTCCCCCAGCTTCGGAAGGAACCGTTCCAGCTTCCGTTCCCGCAGAAAGTAGCATCCGGTCGGGCCCAAAGTACACTTTCACTGTCTGCACTGGTGCGGGCGCCGGTGGGGGGAAGCAGCGGGACCACGGCCCAGCCTCTCACCACGTACAGCAGTATTTAGGAAGGACAGTGGCTGGGTTGTTGCTGTGTGGACGGCAGAGACATGTCAGCGAGGTGGTGACCGCAGAGAGCAGTCCGCGACTTCCAGGGCCGGGTCTTGGAACCCGGACAGCCAGAAGCAACCCGGGGGCCCCTTCTCGGCTCCATCTTCACCCCAGCAGCCCGGTCCTGAGGAGGGGGCGATTCCTGACGACTGTCAGAGGCACACCCAGGACACGGGTGGTGGACAGGTGTGCGGGGGTCCCTTGCCGAGCCCCGCCAGCTTCTGAGAGGCCGGCTGCCTCTCGTGCTCGGCAGCAGGAACAGAGCAGAGAGGTCTTCCGTCCTGGGCTGGGCAAGAACACCAGGCGACCCGCCAACAGCTCAGACTGCAGATGTTTAGGGGGGGACTCCGTCTGGGGACGAGGGCTCCTGGCACTATCCCTCTTCCAGAACCAAAGGTGGGGGTGTCTGGAAGAGACCCAGACCCATCCAGTTTTTACCACAGAGGCAGAGAGACCGGCCCACCCTGGCTGCAGGTCTCAGGGGCATTCTGAGAGCGGTTTCTGCCAGATTTGCAAGTGCAGAAGGAACCCGTGTGGGGACGTGCGCACACCCCGGACGGGGCCGTGGGACGCACAGACCATGCTCCCGGTGGAAGACACCCGGCACTGCACGGGCTCTCAGGACGGGGAGATGATGGCGGGGAAGTTTAGTCCAGTCTGGGGTCTGCACGGAAACGAGGCCCAGCCATGGAGCCATCCGGAGGCAGGCTGGGCTAGCCAGGGGGCTGAAGCAGAACAAGGGTGGGGGGAAATCCCGGTGGATCTCACGCGGGTCCAGTCCACCTGTGGCGAGACTGGAAGCCCCCGGAAAGGCTGACTCAGGGTAGCAGGCACATGTGTCCTCAGGGTGCCCCCTCAGGACACGGTCACCTTTGACCAGGGTTCCGGTGCTCCTGTCTAAATGGTGACAGCCACGTGTCGGAGCACACTGTCCCCTCTACCTTGAACACCCCCAACCCTATTTTCCCCCAGCGGACCCCTTTCCTGTTCCTCACTTTCGCCTCCCCACCTCCCAAGCTGAGCTGAGATCCTTCGTCGCCCACCGCCAGAGCTTTTGCTCTTCGTCCTGACAGCACAGAGCGCGCCAGATTCAACTAACTGGTTGACGTCCACCAGAATCGCAGTTCCTCGGGGTGGGGGCATATCCCCAGCAGAACACATTTTGAGTTGTAAATCCCTTCCCTCACGGAGGCTCCCAGCCGAGCTCATGCAGGAACCCAGGGTTCAAGGTAGATACTTGTAACTACACCAAAGGAGAGTTTCGTTTATATATTTTTTTTCTCTCATTGAACAAGGACATTTTAACTGGTGCAAAACTGTATTAAAATATAGATGTCCAGGTTCCAAGATGATTTAAAACTCATAAAAAGAAAAAAAAAATTAAGAGGGCTTATGTCTTTACACCTAAGTTCACTGCTATGATTATGAGTCACTGTGGCTGAGCCTGACAGACCCAGCAAGAGAAAGAAACGGAAGGAACTGTGGAGACTTCTCCTGAGGTGAGCAGAGCCTATGTTACAGAGCCGAAGGGCTGTATGGTTTCTTTCCTCATCCCCAACCCTACTGCCCATCATTCAACGTGAGTAAAATACCCAGTTTACTCCACAGATGGACTCATGCCAGGCTTTTAGCGAAGGTTCCAATAAAACTCTGTATTATCGAGTGGACACCTATTGTGCAGTTCTTTTTATATGAAACATCTGGAAGAGGCAAACCCATAGGGAAAGAAAGCAGACGAGTGGGAGTCGAGGGCTGGGAGCAGAGAGAACAGGGAGTGGCTGATCAAAAGGCAGGGGGCATCTTTTCAGGGTGGTGCAAATGTTCTGGAATCCGACAGTGGCGATGGCCACACAACATTGTAAATGTCCTATAAGCCACAGTACACTTTATATAAGCCAAAGTACACTTTATAAATGTCCTATAAGCCAAAGTACATTGTAAGTACATTGTAAATGTCCTATAAGCCAAAGTACACTTTTATAAGCCAAAGTACACTTTAAAATGGCGAATTTTAGGTTATATAAATTTTATCATAGTAATATGCCAAAAAAGTGGCTGTCTTACCTTCCTCCCAAAGTTCACTAAATATTGTGCAAAGTGTTTCACAATCACAACATTGAGGGCTGGAGAAGATCATCACTTATAAAGCTGGGGAACAACTAGGCCAATGTCACCATAAGGGGAAGCAGACGCAGGGCCGGGCCCTGAGTGAAACGACAGTGGACCATCTCGGTGCCCCACCTGTTATAGGAGATCTGGGCCTTTTGGGTTTGTTGGAGAGGACAGATTCCAATTCAAACCTCTGTGGAGCTGTTGGGTAAAAATGTTCTCAGAGGACACTCAGGAACACTCAAGGCAAGAAAAATCACACGGACACCTCAGACAGACCTTTCCAAGACAGAGGGATCGCCACAAGACTCCAAAAGCAAATCACCCGGAGAATGAAGTTCAACATTCAGTCAAGAAGAATCACTGGTATTACTGAATTTGGAGATCTGATACCTTTGAAATGAAACATTTCACAAACTCCGCTGAAATAAGAAATACTCTGATTTTTTTTAAAGACCACGAATTACTCACTTTGAAAAGAACTAGATGGTCCTGGGGAGACAGAGTTAAAGAAATTTTGCTAGTTTAATACAACCAAATCTGATTTGGGGATTATTTTTAGGGTTTATTGAGTGCAGTTCTACACATTTTGTGATATAAACACACACATACATATATACTCAGATATATATGTATGTATAAATAGATTTATTTCCTGTGCAAATCACTCTGTATTTCTTCTTTCCATGAGTCTAATACTGAGTTATGATGATGCAAAGGCCCTCGGCATGTTGGGCTAACCCATGAAAAAGCCAAACACCGAAGAAAGAAAATGATTAAAACATACACATACACACACGATTTTTTTAAAGTTAGGGAAAATTAAGTAGGTACAACTGATTGTTCCGAGCTGGCAGGAAAACTTGGGCAATTAGTGTAGGTCTGGACAACCATGGAAAGCCCACAGCAAGGACCACATCGTGACCAGCCACCAGAGAGTCAGGACGGGAGACTTACCGAGAGCGTCCACTGGCGGGGGGGGCACGCGGTGAGAAAGTGCAGGATACACAATTGACACAAAAAGGAAAATAATAAAGTCAAACTGGGATTCGAACAGCAGTCTTACCTTCCTTTCATGGGTTAAACAGTCCTTGGCTTGCCACCGGATTTTCTACCAGGGCAATGAAACCCACCTCCACCGAGAGCTGCACAGCCACAGTCCCTTCCCTGATTGCTAAAACTTTTCTTTCTCCTCTAAACAGAAACCTTCCTTGTTAGCGAGCATCACCCCCTAGAGATCACGGCACAGTTTCTAAGAAGAGAGATGCAGCCTATAGTCCCCTCTGAAGCCAATTAAGATGCTTCACCAAGAAAATCTTTCAAGTATAATTTACTATAACTTAAAAAGTAATTAGGGAAACCCAGGAAACAAAATTTAAACCAGGGTGAAAAATCAAAAAATAATAATAAAGTTAAAATTCTAGTAGAAGGGCAAATAACTTGTTCATCTGCACCTCTGTGAGTCTCTTTATTGGGTTTATAGTCTTTACCATAAATATACTTTACTATCTGGTCAAAAATGATAGATTGAACGAGTGAAGTGTCGGGCTCCAGGGTTAATACAGTAAAAGACCCCAGTTTCAGCAGCCTCAGAGAAAGTCCTGAGAAGCTTCCAGTACTTACAGATGGAAACAGAAATGCTTGACCATGATTAATTTTTATTTTACTTGACATGATTAATTTAAATTAATAGTGATCTGGGAGTTGGAGGAGAAGTGAGGCTGCTGACTGTACAGTAAGACAGCAAAACAAGCCAAGAACAGTACATGTTTCCCACAATCCACCCACGCTCATTCCCCGTGAAGTCTCGGCCAGCCCAGCAACCCGAGCTGACATCAAGCTGCAGGGCTTGCCTAGAACTCATCGGATGCCTTCTAGAACTCAGACTGTTGGGTCTGCTCCACGCCACACCCTACCTTCCCGTGGCCTCAGTCTTCTCCCCATCGCCCGTCAATCAGGCCGGCTCTGCCCTGGGTCCCTAGTCCTGGGCATCAGACTGGAACGTCTCCGAGGGTGGCTACTGGCTCTGCAGCCCCCAGCATCTGCCTCGTGTTTACTCCTGGCAGGTGTTGGGTAAGCCTGCCTCCCACTAAAATAGCTACACCCGCTCACAGCTGGAGCAGATGCCAAGTCGTTCTGAAATGGTTTTGAGATAAAGCCTAATCAAATCCCCCAAAAAAGTCTGAATTTTTTTTTGATGGTAATATTCAAATACCTTTAGATTATAAATTACCACTCTCTTGTAATAAAGAGGGGGGTAAGCGCCCAATAAAACATGTGACAAAAGGTGATTATCTGCAGAGTGAAAATTAAATGAGCCACACACAAAAAGGACATCCTGCCTACGTCAAGGGCAGCGCTATCACCATGCTTAAGTGCACAAAGGCATTTGAAATTTTGAAAAGGAGAGTCAGAAGAGCTCTTAGATCAAAGATCACAGTTTTTTAAAAAGGCACAGTAGAAAGCTGCTTGGTGATCTCCTGAAAACACATTAAAGGTGAAGTGATTATGTGGTTATCAGACTCTGTTCCATCAGGACAAAAAAAAGTACTGAAGCAAGTATCTGAAAAATATTGAAAGGACCTGAAGTATTGTAACACATCGTGTAGATCTCAGAAGAAACTACCAACGCCTGATAAGCTGAGAATCCAGGAAGCCACCACCTGTGGAAGGTAAGGCAGATGTCCCGAGAGCAGTTCTAGTGGAAAGGGAAACTTCAGGTAACCAGACCCCAAATCACTGGACACCTCAAGTAACAGATTTCTGCTGGCCCGAAACTTGTCACATTCCTGCTCCATGCTCAGGCTACCCCTCTTCTAGGAGAGCACTCCATTATAACCAGAATGAGGACTCTGGTACCTTCTAGAAGGTTCCATTCACCCCAGAAATACACAAATGTGAGCACTCAGTCAAAAAAAAATGTGTTTATATATCTTAGAAAAAAGTATTTTTGTATTTGAAAGAAAGAAAACTGTTTCCTGGTGATACTCTGGAATAAAGAGAAAATCATCTGGAACATTACAAGCAACTGATCTAACTTGGTGCGTGTATATAACTATACCACCATGGCTACCTTGTCCAGGAGGACGTGGTGCCTGAGACCACGAGCTATGTGCTAGGGCTCAGAGAATGCTTCCAGAAACCCCTGGTCACAGCTTCCATTCTCCGCCTTCAGACGCAAGTGCCCCACAAAGCTTCACAACCAAATGCCAATTCTACTGCCAATCCTGGGACCAGAAGTTTCTCTACATGTTACACAGTCCAGCACCCTAGATGTCCCGAAGCTTTCCGTCAGATGCCTCGATGGGGAACTCATTATTCTAAGCAGTCTGACCCAGTGCTTGGTCAAGTCTAATTGCCAGAAACTTCCTTTTGTGCTGAACTGCAATGAACCCATCAAGCTTGCCCTGTAGGCCCAAATTGTGCTAACTGGACAATGCCAGGGACCTTGAGTGACAGACGTGTGCTGTTTCTGCCTCCGCCTCCATGCAGAATTCAGATAAAAGGATTATCACTGCAGCCAAGAACTTAAGGCCTCTGGAAAGAGAACTCTGGAAAAGCTAAGGGAAAACCGCTACTTTTTCTTCCCTCATCCTTTTTACCAAACTTCCAAACCTTTCCCAACCTGTGTCTTCCCTGGGCCTTCCTTCTAAATCCCTTTCATCTCAAAGCTGCCAAGCTGTCAACGACATGAAAGTCAGTCCCGAATTTTCACCAGCCAGCTCTTCCATGGGACGCCAGATTTGATGCAAGTGGTGGCTGTTTTATTTATAAGCATTTACCTCTAGACTCACTGAAATGTTCCAGGCCTCAAACCCTGTTACTTGTCCAATGCTAGCTCCCAAGTGCACCAGGAAGATAGAGCACATGTTCAAAAGGCACCAAGACCAAGAAAACACATCCAAAACAAACAAGTGAGGCCAATGCTGACAGAAAACCGGGTTATGGGTGAAAATTCTCCTGCCCTTATCATGAATGGCTTTGCGGTTTTCACCAGAACTGGGAAGACATTTTTGAGAAATGTCAAAGCTTAAAAAAATTTGTCTAGTCCTTGCCTCACTTCCACCAAACCACTCCAGCTCTCTGAATGTATTTTCCTCTCGTTCCGAATGCGAACTGACCATTTAGGAAAGGAGGAAATTTGATTTGGGGGACGTTTCCCTAAAAATTGTCCCAAGCATACACCAAACACAGAAGAGCCTCATGGGAAAAACAAAAACACTTTATCAGTTGTGACACTACAAATTCAAAAAGCAGGCATCAAGAATAGTCTGAAAAGACTGTCACCTTCTCAAGTTTAAGACCCTAGATTTTTAGGTCTTAGGAAAAGGTCACAAATGCCTACAAAGTGTATGTAGCTAGATTTTTCTCTGCACGTTCCCAGTCCACGCTGGAAGAGCAGAGCGGGGTCACAGGTCTGACAGGGGGCCTGTGTGTGGGTGACAGCAGGCAGGAAGGTGGGCAGAGGGCCACGCTGCCCCAGTCTGGTTTCCCTAGGGA
The DNA here is from genome assembly GCF_022355385.1 of Mustela nigripes. NCBI lineage: Eukaryota > Metazoa > Chordata > Mammalia > Carnivora > Mustelidae > Mustela > Mustela nigripes. The sequence continues at coordinate 181,961,488 of NC_081559.1, forward strand.
GGCCCCCACACTCACGAACACCATGAAACTCTCCCTGCACCACACAGGCTCCCACTGCAGCCATTTCTACATCCTCACACGAGGCTTAATAAAGGGTTTCAGAGATTATAGGCTGTGAAAGATGGAGGAGAAAAGGACATAATTTCTGTAATAATTACTCTAGTAGGATATTTGCATGAAGGCTTTTATGCATGATCCCAAGGCTTCCAAGAAATTTATAGGTTTCATTACAACACACAATAGGCATGGAAACTGTCAAATTTTGGAGACAAAGGTGGGGGGAGGGAACAAGTCAAGTACAACTTTGTAAGGGCCTCAAATTAATAGATATTCTGCACTTGAGAACTTTAATTCAGATGGATTCTACGCGCTCCTGCTCCCCAGGGCCATCACATGCAACGAGGTCTGAATCGAACGCTTTCTGCTTCAAAGTCAAAACCAAGCACGTGCTTGTTTCCCCAAAGTAACGCTATTAATGGCAGAATGTGTAGAGTTACCTTTTTTTGCTTTCTTCTGCAGTTTCAGCGTATCTGAGGATTTCTTTTTTATCTCTTGGCGAGCTTTTTTATATTCTAAGAAAAAGCAGAATATGGAGTCATTTTACCACTTTGCTCAATGGAAAACATTCTAAGGAGGAACCATTACTTTCATCAGAGAAAGCGGAAACGAAGATCCGCAATATAGAGCTTTATCTAGAACCACCGTAGGATAACAATCTCAGGCTGCCATTTTACGGCACAGGCGTTATTAACACGAAAAACCGCAGAATGCGCCTCGGTCTTTTCCTGATAGCATTCGCTCATATCAGCTGTGAAGGAAGACGTCATTCGGGGGGATATTTTACTAAAAGTGAAAAATCCACAATTTCTCGGCTCACAAAACAGGAAATTGGAAAATGGGATTTGCTTTCCCGAAGGCCCAACTTCGCAGTGTTTTGCTCAAAAAAGAACCCATGTGGCAAGACGCTGGCCAGATGTTGCGATTCAGCAGGAGCCCCCAAGACCCCAGCATGAGAGATTGGATGGCGTGGGGGCATCCGGGTGCCTTAGCCTTACTCTCGCACTGGCGCCAAGGCAGGCACTAGACCCCGAGGAGGGGCGACCCACATACAGACACGTCCCCCCAAACGATGACTTCCTCCTCCTCCGCCAGTCTACCCCTGCTCCTGGACGTCCACCTCCGTGGGTGCCGCCCTCACCCAGATGCGGACACCTGAAATGACGACCGCCCTGACCTTCCTTTGCTGCGCTCCTATTCAAGTAACTGCCCCCTCGGCCAGTTCCCTCGCAGCCTCCCTGGACGCCTCGCTCCCCCGAGCCTCGCTCCCCAGTGCCGCCACTCCCGGGCCCTCGCCACAAGGGCTCTGGGGACCTGCTGGCACCAGCCCTTCCTTCTGGCTTCCTCCCGCCTCCAGTCTCCCCTATGCCTTCCCTCCCCAGCACGCAGTGCAGGTCGCAGGACGTCTCCTGCCCTTCCCCACTGCCAGCACCCCAGCCTCTGGGCCCAGGAAGACCAACTGGGGAGGCATCTGTCAGGACCCCTCTGCCCCCAGGGCCTGGCACACGCAGTGCAGAGTCGCCTGCGTTGAAGCACATTCAGAGAGGGTGGCGGTCCCGGGCAGGACACCCAGGTTAGCTCCTCTCTTGAGAGGCTGGCTGTCGAAATGTGCCCCAATGCCTTACGTGCGAGACTTTGGCATCGAAGCCTGCCATCACTGTCCAGGTCTCATTCACTGATTGCAACTTACACCTCTGAGAGCCTGGGCCATCAGCAGCTGAGGGAGGTTTCAGGGGCTCTTATCCTCCAGCGCTGAAAGGGAGAAGGGGGACCAGAGGGGGCCCTGACAGGGGACACCAGCAGGGGCCCAAGGCGGCGGCCGGCCACACCACGGGGAGCACGCGTTGCTGGGCAGCAGACAGTCTGCGCCCCGTACCTTTCGCGTGGTCTTTATCCAGCTGGTTGGCCACTTTCTTCCATTCTTCCATCTGCTCTTGAAGTGGGTTTATCAGACAATCAATCAAAGCACTTTTTCCCAAAAAAAGAAAGAAAAGGAGAAATTAAACAGATACATTCGTGGTGAAGACTCATACTCGGTTGTCAAAACTATGTAAATTGTGACAACCGGGTGCCAGACAAGGCAGTATCTAAGCCCAAGTTCACGTCCAAATCCCGCCATTTCGTAACAACCTTATTCTCAGAACGTTCTCCAGGGACTGGCAGGAGGCCGTCACCACGCCTGGATGGGGCGAGCCCTCTTCCCACTTCCCTGCCTCATACTCTCACTCTCGTGCTCACAAGTGTGGTTGCAGGCCAGGGGGTCACCCCTCAAGCTGCACCCCAGACCTCCCGCCTGACAGAAACCTGGAGGGCGGGACCCCAGTATTAATACATATTATATTTTTTAAAGAAACACACGTGACTCTGATGTGCTTTTAGGATGAGAAGTCCTGAGTGTAGACCAAGTGTGGCCAGCCTCGGGGAGGAAAAGCTGAAGGGCCAGCTTCTGGATCAGAGCGGCAAAGGCATCCCCAGGTACGTCCCGTCATTCTGTGCATTGTCCCCAGGTCACTCCCCACCCAGAGGAACCGTGTGGGGGATGACCCCTCCCCCAGGAAGGAAACGGATACATTCCTACATCACCGAGATGTTGCAGGAAGTGCCCACAAATCGCTCGAATTGCTCTGGTGAGAATTACTCCAAAGGTGTTCTCCGACTACTTTTTGATCGTGGGCCTCCTAAAAATCTTCAGGTTCTTGGTACAACTCCTTCCTTTCCTCATCAGGGTCTCCCCCACCCCATGCACCCGCCAGCCATCAACACGGCGCACTGGCTTCTTTCTTCCAGGTCTCTGTTCAAATCGTCCTTCCACACAGGCTCACCCCCCAACTACCAGGCGTGGAACAGCGGCTGCCTCTCTCCTACCCACAGATTTCACCTCGTGGCACTTCCCACCGCCTGACATGGTGAGAGGGGTCGCGGTGTCTGGAGTGTAAGCCCCGTGAGGACAGGGCACGGTCCTACTCACTGCCACCGCCCACACGCCTTAAGACAGAGCGTGGCACACAGCAGGTGCTCCATAAACACCGCCCGCTGAACCGCTGTGTCCTCATCCCTCAGACGGGCTGGGGAACCTCAAGACTGGCCTGCAAATAAACCCGCTGGCGAGCGGGACCGGAGGCGCCGCAGGGCCCGGAAGCGAGCGGGAGGGAAGGCGGCAGAGTCCTCACCTGCTACCCGGGCACCTTGTGCTGGAAATGTGTGGGCGCTCCATGAATGTTCACAAGCACCCCATGTTATAGAAGCTGAGATTCCAACCAAGAGGCCAACGCCTATGTGGCCCGCCCGGGATTCAAACCCAGGCCTATCTGTCTCCAAGTCCAGCCACTTCCCGCCACGTTCTGCCACCTCCCTCGGTGGCCCGGCCAGGAGGGGCAGAGGCCTCTCACGTTGGCAACGCTTCGCACAACTCATGATCCATCAAGCAGAATGGTTTGATCTGCTTGGAAGAAGGCCTCCCTCACCAAAACACTGGTGACTCCAAGTCCCCGTGGGCAACCAGAACTGCCAGTTCTGCCCATTCTGGATGCTGGTAAGACAGACAAGAGGCGGGCACATGGAGGGTGGAGAGGAGGCCCACAGGAAATGGAGGAGCAGCACGTGCCTGCTCCCCAGCCCCGAGGTTCCCCTTCCAGAAGTTTCTGCAGAGAACAGACGCCCTGCTCTCACGCCAGCGGAGGGCCAGGAGAGACCCACAAGAGTACAAAGTGGGGTGTGGGTTCCAGCGGGCAGGCCCCAGGTCATCTGGTCACCCACTACCTCCCCAGCACCCAGACCAGAGCCTGGCACGTGGCAGACGGCCCACGAATACTTGCTCAGTGAGTGAGCTGCAGGACGGGCTGTGGGCATTTCAACGCTGCGGGGAAACACACGCTGCTTTGGGCGAGGCACTGCCCCTTCCCTGGCAACCAGCAAGAGCCGGTGAAATCCGGACCGAGATGCGCTCCTCACCTGGAGAACTGCCTGAGCTTGGTTTCTATGCTCCTGTGTCTCATGCACATCCTGGTCAGGGCGGAGCCAATCTCCCTGGTGCCACCTGCAAAAGAAACACAGGCAGAGCTGAGCACGAGAGGCAAGCGGGAATCACTGGAATCCTGGGAAGAGAACAAAATCATCTGAAAAGAAGCCGGATTTCACCACGAGGCAAAACCCAAGCCACTGCCTCTCGCCAGGCATGTGTATACGTGTGCATGTGCACACACACACACACACACACGTGTAAATACATACAGTGACACGTTTGTCTATAATCAGCAGAATAAAAGGCACCTTGAGTCTATACAATACCCTGTAGTACTTTCCGCTCTGATTTTCTCTAAATGCCGACTGTGACCCAGAAATCGATTTTACGACCCACTAACAGATCGGGACCTGCAATGTGAAAAATAATTTCTCAAGGAAGATGATCAAGAGTATCTGATATTGAAGGAAAGGCTGTTGTTTCGTTCGGTTTTGTTTTGCTTTCCACTTCTGGCAAAATAATCCCCTTAGCGTCATTTAGGACCGCTAATAAGGCCACTCTAGCTGTTTTAAGATGTATAGTCTAGACTCCAAGCCATTCCGAGACAAGTGAGGCCAAAACAAAATGAAATAGAGGAGTATTTTCTAAAGGTTTGGGTACGGCTGGTGAAAGAAGTCCTCAGACACAACAAATGTCAAAGTAAGCTTTAATTCAGTTTGATTTTCCCGAAATCCTTGTCACGCTACTCCCTCCACGCAGACCCTCTTTAAGATTATTTGTGAAGTTCCCCTCCTTCCCCCTCCTAGAAACAATGCCTGAATCAGCATTTGGGCGTGGGAGCACACTACAACCACAGATGGTAATCCAGCATCAAGCCCCAGAAAGCTCATTATAAATGTTATGAAAATACTAGGACTCATGAAATCGGGGCTTGCGGGGGGGGGGGGGGGGGGCTCAAACAAAGCACTATTTTTCACAAACAAGGCCTTCAAGGGAAAGCTGCTAGCACTGACGGTAGGTTCAACCAAACCAAGTTAACAGGAAAAAATGTCGCCCCTTATTCATGCTAGTGACATTATTATGGTTCGCATTTCCCCCTCCGCCTGCTGTTCTAGAAACACCAATGTGCTATTTTTCAGATCCTCCTATTTTCCATTTTATTCTGCACAACTAACAGGTTTCCAAAACCCAAAAAAGAAAAATTAGTGTTGAAAGTAATATGTATTAAATATTAATATTTCTATATCCTGCTTTAGTCTGAAAAGAGAAGCCTTCTAGAACAACTCTCCTGGTTCCTCTAAAACACAGTTTCTTGGCCTGAATATGACTGACATGTAATGTCAGTCACATGTGATGCTGGATGATTCTTTGTTGGGGGAGGGAGTGGGGGGTCCTGTGCATTGTAGGACAATTAGCAGTATCCCTGGCCTTGACCTTCCACAAATCAGCAGCTGGCCCCCCATCTGTAACATCTAGACATGTCTCCACACAGTATGAAGTGTTCCCTGGGGAGCAAAAATCCCAGTCTATGAAGTACCATTGCAAGAAAACTGAGCAAGAGCTAATGGTCCCCTGAAGCAGGGCAGAATTCAGCCAGGAGTCTTGGTAAATGGTGGTCCTTTAGCCCCTGGCACCTGCAGCCACTAGAGGGAGTTAGAGACCTCCGGGCAGCCCCATCTGCGGCGGCTCACCATGCTCCACCAGGGCATACCAGTAGAGGGCGCCGTCTGCACGCGCGCTGTAGGCCTCCTGGGCTCCCTTGAGGTTTTCCCAAGCTTCTGCTGCTGCTTTACCAGCAAAAGCCAGGAACACTTTATCCCCAGGGAAATATCTCCTATTTTTCCTGGGCCTTCATTTGATTAAAAGTTAATAACTTGGCCCTGCAAGGAAGTTGGCACCCTCATGCACTGCAGGAAGCAGTGTAAACCAGTCCTTTTCTGGAGGAGAACCCGGCAGCGTCCACCCAGGAAAGCCTTTAAACACGAGTCCCCTCTTCAACGTGGCAATTCTAGGTCTGGAAAATTAACCAGAGAAAACAACCAAGGACCACAACAAATCCTTCCCCAGGAGGGCGGTCCTCAAAATGCTGCTGACAACAGTATAAACTGGAAGCGGACTCCCATTCTAGGGGCCCTGGTAGATAAAGCAGAGACCACAGACCAGCGCCGGAGTGCCAGGCGGTCATCTACTCCGCAGGCTGGCGGCGGTGAAGGTCATGGCAAAGGGAGACATCTGGATAGAGCTCAGGCTGCACCAGGCCCAGGGAGAAGTGCTGTGCACCCACGAACTCCCTCAATCCTCAAAACACTCCTGGTTCTACTGGGACAATTACCCCCATTTCCTAGATAGGAAAGGTGCCTTATGGAATTTGTCCACAGTCTTTTGGGACATGTGACATATGAATTTTGTCCAAATTTGTCCAAAGTCATGCTGCTAGGAAGTGGGGTTCTGACCCGGGCTGAGCTCCAGGGCCTGTGCATTTCCAGCATATGGCGCTGACTACAGACAGAGGAAGGCAGGGCAGGGGCAGAGCCAGGAGCCTAAATGAATACTGCTAAATGTACCTCCCGACACGCGCTGAGGGGCATTAGGACTTTAAAGCCCGGCTCTCAAATTCCGGCAGTGGAGCTTAGAAATGTCGAGCTAATACCAGAGGACTGAGCTCCTGTCCTTGCTAAGCTACCACCGAGATCACAATGGTGGGCAGCTGCTCCGCAGATAACCCCTGCCTTAGTTTCCTCAAGAGAGACTTCCAGGGTTGAAAAAGATCACTCAAGGTCAGTTCCCTCACCCCATTTCTCTGCTCCATTATTTCTGTTACCTTCCCAGACATTTTCCATAGATGGCCAATGGTCACCTGTCACCCCCAGGAAAGCCAGAGGCTTCCCAGGAAGAGCTACCCCACGGGACAGTAACGAGCACTTCCTAAACGGGCCGTCTGTGCTCACCACCCGGCCCCCGCAGCACAGGAAAGCCTGAGAGGGGAGGAAATAAAAACCACAAAGACAACTTCCAAACAGCAGCATCTCTGTCCAACTGACACAGGGCAGGAGACAGGCGGGTGACCCCTTCCACGGACCCCGGGATCTGTCTGCTGGAATTACTGCTGATCGCAGCAACATGGGGCACCCTAAAAATAGCTCTATCTGTGGATATGCTTAACATCTTACGCTCTTCCTGACCCTTGCTCAAACTTAGCAAAAAAAAAAAAAAAAAAAATCAGCAAGTTTGAAAAAGCTTCAGAGGAAACCAGCTTTAGCTACAAAGACAGAGCAGACATCTGGAAGGAATCCGATTTGACAGTGAGAATATTTATGGAATCAAACGGCTGAGACACTCAGCAGCTTGTGAGTGAGGACAAGATCGTACTTGTTTCTGGATTCCCCGCACCCAGCACTGGTGCTGAAGGAAGGAGCCGCCATCTACCATTCTGAGAGCGGATCGCCGGACCGGCAAGCCCATACCAGGCGGCAGGCCCAGGGGCTGGGTCTGTCCTTTGTTCAATCCGTAAATCTTTGTGTGTCTTCCATGTACACACTATAGAATATTCAAAATAAATACAAGGGTCTTCTCTTAGAAAAGGTCTAGACTGTGCAAGTTCACCTAAAGAAACAATGGTGTATTTCCTTCCTATTGTTTTTATAATCAATCACCACAAACTTAACAGGCCTAAAGCCAGGCACATTTATTATCTTATAGTTTTGGATGTCCGAAGTCCAAAATCTGTTTCATGGGGCTAAAATCAAGGTGTCAGGAGGGCTGTGTTCCTTCTGGAGGTTCTAGGGGCGAACCTGTTCCCTGCCTTTTGCAGCCTCCAGGGGCTGCGCTCGCTTCGGCAGCACATATGCAGCCTCTAGGGGCCGCCTGCATCCATCCCTTGGCTTGTGGCCTCTTCCAGCACCTTCAAAGCCAGCAGCTCAGCATCTTTGCTCTTCTCGGACTTCTGCACAGTCCTCTCATCTTCTCTTACACTGATCCTCTACGCCCTTCTTAGAAGAACCCTTGTGATTACACAGACCCAGCTGGATAATCTAGGATAATCTCATCTCAAGATCCTTAACTGAATCACAACCGCAGAGTCCTTTTGCCCAGTACTGTTGGCAACATAGTCCCGGGTCCTGGGGCTGAGGATGGAGACCCTTTCGGGGAGGGCATCATTCTGCCCAGCATCGCTGCCCACGAGTTGTTAATTTGGAGAGTGCCGGGGGCACTGTGTGTCTCTCCAGAGCCCATCCATCCTCAGATGGTTGAGTCTGGGCCAATGACCTAATCCCACCCCTTTGACAGTGGCTGGTTCAGGGATGGGACAGGAGGTCGATGGAGAAAATGGCCCTGATCAGCTATCATGATGGCCATGGGGACACCTGCCTTAGGGTGAGATCTGTCCTCCGGACAGAAGACAGAGGGGCTGGCATCCCCAGGGACCTCCCTGAGCCACCAAACTAACACATGGAGCCCAGGCAACCTCTGGACCTGGAGTTCCTGTTTTGCGAGAGGGTATGTTTTTATAGCATCTTTGATTCAGTCCTGTTTCTTGCCAGTTGAAAGGAGAAGAGGGCAGGGAGCGTGGGCCTCCTGTGCTTCTCCTGAGCACCAGCAAGCAGCCCGCTGCTGAAAGAAACGGCTGCTGGGACACAAATACATTTCACGGCACAAACCCTCATTCCTTCCAGTGTCGGGCACAGAAGCACCTTCTGCTGTGACAAGCAAAGGTTTTTATAATAAAGCAGCACAAAGTCACTCGGTGATCTACACTGCATGGATTGCAAAGGACAGAAACGGTAGAGAGAGAAAAGAAAAAAAAGAAAGTCCAGGGGCTAGACTAGCAGAGCACGAATGCTGGGGCAGAATCCTATGTCTTGCACCTGACACACTTAACCATTCCACAAATGTTTACTGGGTATTACACCTGTCTCCTAGGGCGGCCATGACAAAGCACCCTGAACCAGCCGGCTTCAGAGCACCACGATGTAGTGTCCCGCGCTTCTAGAGGCCGGAGTCTGACATGAAGGTGTGGGCAGGGACGTGCTCCTGCAGAAACCCACAGGGGAGAACTGTCTCCACCTCCTTCCAGCTGCTGGTGGTTACAGACCACCCGGCGCTTGCCGATGCCTCACTCCTGTCTGTCCTCGTTGCCTGGGGACAGGCTCCTGGGTGTGTGTGTGTCTTCACACGAGGCACCAGTGTGTGCTCTCTCTGCTCTGCATGTGTCTGTGTCCAAATTTCTCCTTATGGAGACAGCACCGGTACTAGATCAGGGCCCGCGCTAATGACCTCACCTCCACCTGACCACACGTGCAGAGACCTCATGTCCAAGTGAGGTCCCGTTCACAGGTGCTGGCGGTTGAGACTTCAACCTATCTCTTTGGGAGACTCAATGTACCCCATAATAAGGGTCTGCCATGCAGCAAGAAATACAGGGACTCCAAAGACGACAAGGGCCTGACCCGTGAGGAGCCAGCGTACTGGCTGGGAGGGCGGGGGGGCAGCTACGAAATGGCACAGGGAAGGCAATTTTCACAGCAATGCAGTGGGCTTGGTCGTCTTGTCCCCTTATAAGTGGGAAAATTGGAGCTCAGGTGGGTGAACTAACTTGCTGAGGGCCACAGGGTTGGGAAGTGGGAGAGCTAAGATCCAAGCCCCACTTTCACTGACACCCGAAGGCCCTTTCCCACTATGACGCACTGGACAGGTCCCCACTGAGGACAAAGAGGCACATTAAAGTCACAAACAGAATACGAACTGCTTTATGCCATTCTGGGGATGACAAGGTAAATTAAGGAGACACTGAGCCATGGTTGTTCCCCACAAAAGTCCGACAGGGCCACACCCTTCCCACTGCAAGTCGCCACCCGGTGGCTGTGTGGCGAGGTGGCACAGTGGCACGCACCCGGTGGCCTCGTCCTGCCCCTCCACGCAGCCTCATTGGCAGGCGGCTTCCGTCTCCCCACACAGCGGGGGCCTAATGCACCGGCCACGGTGGGATCTCCAGCGTGCAGGTGGCCAGCGAGGGCTGAAAAGCTGGTCTGTGGGGCCCAGCTTCTGAGGCAGAAGGGGGGGGGCGGAGGGGGAAACAAGATTTAAGAAGCGCCCGGGTCGGAGCTCAGGGCCACAATAAGTCACTGTGCTTCCTGGAGGCCCTCTGAGGGCTCAGTTGTTGGGAGCCTAATTAGCAGTCAGAAAGAGCCTCAGACAGGGGAAGGCTCCAGGAAGCCTCCCAGGAGAGGGCCGGGGACCGCTCACCTGCCGCGGGGGTTCTTGACCCCAGCACGGCTCATGTCTGGGACCAGCTCCTTCTTTGTCATGCGGGGCTGGCCGCACCACTGTGGGGCGTCCTGCGGCGTCCATCCCTGACCCTCCGGGTGTCAGCAGCACGCCCCACGTCAGGATGACCAGAAATGTGTCCTGACATTACCAAATGTCTCCCGGGCTTGGCGGGGCGGGGAGGGGCAGAATCACCCCTGTTGAGAACCACTAGCCCAGGGGAACAGTGACCTTCTCCCATAAGGACGGCGCTCTGATCTGGGCACTGGGCCTGGAGAAGCCACAGCTCTCCTCTGCCCCGGGACAGCAGTGTCCCCCACACACACACACTGCAGGCGCTCCAAGAGGTCAGCCCGCTGACCACCCCCGGCTTCCTGAGCAGAGGTGACAGGCACCCCCTGCTCATGTGGAGAAACTACCCCACTTGCCATTGGAGAAAAAGTAATTCCAAAACACGCAACGGACATTCCCCATCAAGTCAACAGGCACTGACCCCCTCCCTGACAGCCCTAGGGACACACTGATTGCACCAGAGGCAGCTTATGTTCCCGTGTAAAATACCAGAAGGATCCATGCAGCCATGAGAGGAGGACACGTGCCCGCTCCCAGGCACAGAAGCTCCACCGTCCGCGCAGCTGGGAAGGGCTCCTTCATGGGACCAACATGGGCGCAGAGGAACAAGGGCATGGAACACAAAAGTGACCTCTAGCCACTCAATGGCTCGTGCCTTCTGTCTGGACACAGGCCAGAGAAGCACTGACAGCCCCACAGTGTCTCTGAAGATTGGTGACATGGGACCCTATCTATATACAGGTGCCACGCACCGGAGCCTGGCGGGGGCTCCGTCCTCGTGCATGCAGATGCATGAAACCACTTCCTGTGTCCACCCAGTTGAAGTTGATGAGATCCAAGAGCAGTGGCGGTGTGTGGCTCCCGGGCACACGTGCACCAAATATGCCAGATACGCCACTCGTATCAAATAAGACGATCACCCGCCCGTGCGACATGTTTGTATCAGGAACCTTTTCCCGAAATCTATCTGCTTTGATGCACACCAGATTGTACCTGTTGTGGTATGTGACCTCGTTCCCTCCCCCACTGACCTCAAAGGAGTTCTGGGGGCCCCGCCCCAGCCATACTCCATCCCCCCAGCCCCAGGGCCACCTACCTGAGTGACATCAAGACCTGCAGGCCTCGATGCAGCCTGCAGGCCACGGAGACCCCACAGCGGCACGCTCACCGTGGTTGACCTGACGTCGTGGCAGCTCCCTGCCATGTCCCAAATTAACACGGGGATCAAGAAGAAAAGCAGTAGAGACACAGGGTTAAGAGAGAGGCTTCAAAGTGAACTGATGTGGGTTCAAAGCCCAGCTCAGTCCCCCCACTAGCTGTGGGGCCCAGAAAGGGTCTAACTTGCTTACACTCAAGTGTGGAAGACTGTTTTCTAGTAAACAGCGCTGCCGACTCAGGTCTTGGGTCTCTGTGGCGCACATCACACCCAGAAGGCATCACCTGTGAGTCAGAGTTTGGGCTTCCTGTGAAACAGCCTGAGTATCCCAGTTACAATTTTTCACAATCTTGGCCCCGATCTTTCACAACGGCCTCATCCATATGCCATCCGATGGCGGTATTTCTTTTTAAGAAGCAACTCGTTTCTATCCCCTATTTCAAGCATTCCACTTACGTTGCAGAAACAACCGATCTGGATTTGATGTGCACATTGCGAAGATTTATATACCTTATAATTAAATAATTTAACAACGGTCCATACTGTGTGGATAACAACGGTCCACACTGTGTGGATATACAGAGAGAAGCCTACCAGCTATGCGCTTGCTGAAGGCAGGGGTTGGTACAGTTTCTAGAGAAATACAGAGCACTGGTTACATTGATGGGCACAGGAAGAAGGGCTCTGGTGTGGCGATAATCAGCCACGTCCCCCAGGAAGGCAGGGGCCGGAGTGACTCTGCCCACATGGATGTGCCAGCCACCAGAGCACGGCCCTCACTTCCCCCACGTGGAATACGGCCCTTCGCCAAGAAGCTGGCTGATGAGAACATGGAAGGCAAGTTAACAGGACAAAGGCGCTTCCTGCGAAAGCCCGGGTTATCCCTTCTTTCCAAGCATCTCAGGAGACCAGAGGCTGAGAAGAGTGGTCCAGAGGGTCTGCCTTGGAAAGGGCTGCTTGTCCTTAGTTATGCATCAACAAAGCGGTCATTTGATGGAACTCAGGGCTGTGGTATCAAGAGGTTCACGGTCAGCTGGCTGCAGCGAGCTCCAGTCTCTCGGTGTCCCCAAGCCTCTGAAACAGGCAGGCAGCTGTCCTTGGCTAGTCAGCCTTTGAAGGTGTCCCCAGACCTCTGCCCTCTGTCTCTGCTGCTTACTTTTACATTGCCAAGATCAAGACAATTGTTTCACCAGCCTCCTTCCCATAAAGGATGGAAAGAGAAGGTCCCACGGACCCCACTGCTTGGTACCATCCCAGGCCACTCAGGAGCTCTCCTGCCAACAACTCTCAGGATATTAAGAACAAATCAGCATCGCAGGTTCCGTATACGAAGAGAGAGTATGTCTGTCTTCAGCCCCTGCTCTTCGAGAGCCCCAAAGTCTTGAAATGTCAGGTGTCTTTCACCTTGATGGCCAGCTGGAAGACTGCCAGGGCAGCACAGAAGCTGCCTCAGCGTGCATCAGCTGCCGCTCTGGCCAGACGGTGCAGGGCACGGCTGGAAACACCATCTGCCGGCACACGCCACAGCCACCGTGGCTTCCCCGGACGGGGAAGCTGGCGTCCCCACTTCTGCCATCTTGTAGGCAGGTTTCAGAGTCCTCACAGCTCTAAGTGATGTTTTACCCAAATATCCAAATATCAGTCCAAATATCGAAATACCCAGTCCAAGGGCCAAGTGCAAAGGGCCATCAGGGGCACCACCACAGCTGGACCAACAAAATAATGGGTCTGTAGGGAGCACACCAGGCAGGGCACCAACGGGAGCTCAGCTGGAGGTGGGCGTACCTGCCTGAGGCTCCCAAAAGAGGACTTTCCAGGTGACCTCTGGGCTGGACCAGCTGACCCTCTTGCTTCCTTTAAGGCAGAGCATCTTACGGCAGCCAGGATGCTGGAGAAGAGATGGGATAGCACTCCTACACTCAACAAATACTGGGGAAATGCTGCTGCGGTCCCGTTCCTGGGCCATGACGGGGGAGGAGACAGCTCCGGTCCTCGTGGAACGCACAGCTCATCTAAACTTAGAAGCAAGGAATTTGTAGGGTGACCTTTGGGCTGGAAAGTCCCTTAGAAAACACACCAAGCAACAAACCAGCAGTGCACTGTTGTTCAGCGTCACACTGTTGCCTTAATTAGCAGAGAAGCTCCTGATGCCCTCTCGGGAGCTGGACACTGGCTGTCCTTTCTCATGTTTGGGAAACACACCCAAGCTCTTCCCTGCGCATTTGTGTGGCGGCTGGTTCCTATCAGGGGGCACCATCATTTTCATTAAAGGTCAAAGAAGGCATGCAGGATATTAAGAACAAATTAACTGCTTCTTCCGGCTTCATCAGCATTTTACTTTTATCCTTGGACACAGAGAGATGGACAACAGGGAAAGGTAGCATCATTTGACACCCTATATTTGTTTAACGGAGGGGACGGGGAGGGGAGGGGAAGAGAAAGAAACAATCAGTCGCGGTATCGCAGGTCACCACGCAGACCGGTTAGTTACCATGTATATCAGCCACGTAAGCGGCTCCCCTCAGTAGAAACACCGGTCTGACGTCAACCACCCAACAGCAACCGAACACCTTACGTTAACCTTGGCGATGGTTGAAGAACACTTCTGCATGTGCTACCTAGATCACCCACATGTTCTTGCAACAAACCCACGATCTGATCTCAGGGACGACGAGAAACGTGAACGGTATTTTAAGCAGTGGGACGATCTGCCCCTTTGTCCTCATGGGGTCCCTTAGGATGAAAGCGAAAAAAATTACAAAGATTTTTTTTAAAAAAAGAAGCCCTTAAAATGCTCCCCCACAAAGGAAGCCTAACTTCCCTTTTGCTACAATGGCAATCCCCACCACGCGCTTCCATCTTCATGGAAGAGAAAAGCACATGGAGTTTCCTGTTTGAAAAAAACGTATTATTCAGCTACTGTATGCGGCTGAGCGGCGAAGGACAGTCCAGCTGGTGTTTACGGGACAGCTAATACTGTGCACTCAGCGAATGCTGCGCAGGGGCAGCAACACATTTTGGGAAGACACCCTTGTGCCCACACGCAGGGTGGAAGACACCGCAAACTGTTATCAGCTGACAATCTCGCAGCCAAGCTCACACTCCCCAGCCTCTCCCACTTCACGACTTTTCAAAAAGCAGAGGAAACAAAACCGCACACAGTCCCACCACCATCTGGCGGCTTCAGCAAGCACGAGAGTCTGGCATGCACGGTACTGGCAGCCACAAAGACCAATATTCCTCTTTCTTTGTTGCTGTTTTAAAAGCAAAGCGAGAGCGGTAATACGGAAACACAAACACGCAGACCCGCTCACACGCCGGGGAAGACGGAGTGGCCGTGAACGCACTCTGACCGCGATCCTTCCCTTCCCCTGTTCTGGATGCCACGGTGCCCGGCTGGAACAGGGTGGGGGAGGGGGTGTCAACCAGGACATGCCACTGGCCCCCCAGAGAGCTGCCACGACCAGTGCCAACGGCGAGGGTCTGCCGCTGATGCACGGGCACAGAAAGACGCCCCCCACTGGAGCCAGGTGCTCAGGTCAAAGGAGCCAACTAGGCAGATGTGGGCGGCTGGGTTTTCTTAGCCCGTGAAACTGAACTGCCGGGAGAACAAGATGCTTACAGCCACTGATGCGGGCATTACCTCCCAGGTGGCCTTCAGGGAAGGGCAGATCACAGAGAAGGGGGCCTGATGAACCATATGGACACAGGAGAGGGCAGTATCTTGGGGATCAGAGAAAGCCTGATACATCCACCTCCCCAAAAGTGATGAAACCCCCAAGGCTGAGCCCTTGATTGTCTCCTTAGCTGTCCCCTGGTTCTGCTTCCGCTGGTACCAGACCCTCCCTGTGACCATCAGTTTAACCTTGAAACCTCTGCTATCCAGAAATGTGTTGCTGGCCTATGAACTACTCTGTTCCTTTAAGGGGCTTCTGTACCCCCTGCAAACTATGCCAGAATATATTGACTTCATCAGTTCTCAGGAAGCAATCTTGCTGCTTTCCAAATTATTAGGAATAGCTACCATTTATGGGTGGCTCATAATTGAAGAGCGAGTTGCAAGCACACTCGCAAACCTCCTTCTACTCCTCATAGAAGTATCATTACCAGGTAGGTATTATTATTCTCATTTTACAGATGAGGACAGGGAAACTCAGAGAAGTGAAGTCATTTGCCCAAGGTCACACAGTAGAATTCAGGATCTGTACCCAGGGGTGAGTCTACAGACCTTTGAAACTTTCTTCAGGACAATTCACTGTTGCAAATATATCTCAGAATATCTAATGGATAAGAAGTCAGGTTTTCACCCCCTACCCTTGCTGTAACTGAAGGAACATAAAAACTCTTCCACTCAAACATCTGTTTCATGAGCGAGATTCGGACCACCATGGCCACATCCCCGCTGGGCTCTGTGCCGGCTGGGCACAGAGCATGCAAGGCCCTGGCTCCCCAAGGCAGACATGGACGGGCTCAGCAGATCGCGTCCCGCCAGCTTCCTTTGCAGTGGGATGCTCTTTGTCCATGCAAAGGACCTACTACCTCTACTCACTAGGAGTGTCCTTCCCAAAATCATCCTTTCAGCTACTGACCTGTCCCAAGAGGAGCCTCTATAGCACAGTTTTGTGGAGACCTCATCTTTGCTTAGTCTAATTTGAGATCTCTTTGTTATCTTATAAAATGGCACATAGTGGGATGTATACACATCTCTGGACACAGTAGGTGCTCAGCAAACCTCCATACATGGGAACCCGTGGGCGTGCCGAGCTCCGAGTTCCAAGCTTATAAGGCTGGCTCTTCCCAATTCTCTTAGTACCTCCCCCGGCTCCCCACCCTTCTCTGTGCCTGCTGCCCGCCCCCACCTACCACTATAACAGGGAACTAGGCAAGAGCAGCTCAAATGTCAGGTTCTACAGGAAGAGTGGCCACATCAGCCAGGACTCCATGAGTGGCGCACGGAATGAGGACAGGCTTCTGTTTGCAGCTAATTTCCTATCCAGATCCACCCCGATCCTCCTCTGCTCCCCTCCATTTCTATCTCAGGCCACACCTTCCCCAAATCGTTTCTGGATGACTCTTCAGTGGTTTCTGATCCGGTTTCTTCTAACTAACCCTGAAACGGCAAACAGGACATTGGCTCTTCCAACCAGAGAAAGCAGGTAGAAGGCCGAGGCGGGCAGGAGAGCAGCACTGTGACGCAAGCCGAGCGTCCCCAGGACCCTACCGGCTGGCCGCCCCCGCCCATCCATCCTCCCTCTGTTCAATCCAAGGGCGTAAACCGGTTTTAGTTTCGAGTTCCCAGCTGAGTCTTAAGATCAAGCACTAGGGAAGGGAACCAAGGACTATTCCTAGTTATTTCCAATCTCTTTACTGCTCTGGCCAAATCAACCACCCGCTGCCCTTTGTGTTGTACTGGATCTGCATTAAATCTGGCAAAAGCAATCCCAGGTTCATAGTTACTAGGGTCCACCAAAGTAAAGGGTGGGGGAGAGGGACAGCTCAAATATTACCTGAAAACGTTATTTGCTCAGGACTTACAAAGCTTAAGGTAGGTGCATAGATATTGGGGAAACATGGAGTCCTCAGTGGTTAGAAGCTGGGGCTGGAAGCAAAAGATAAATGTTCATCCCCCAAATCGTTTTCTTGGTCCTGCCCAGTTTCCATTAAAAAGGGCAAAACTGTAGCTTCCTGATGACCCTTCGAGGTTAACGGAACCAGCCTACATGAGATGTCCCTGAGAGCCAGTCACGGGATGGGACGTGAACGTTCTACCCAACGATCAGAGCTACTCCTGATCTCCTTCCTGCTCTGCTCCCCGGTATGCTTCCTTTCCCTAGTCTTCTAACAGCCCAAACCCTTCCCAAGAACAATAACCACCCTTGAGTAGTTTAAACCTAACCGCTCCTCAGTCATCAAACAAACCCCATGGGAAGCTGCCGGAAATCATGGACTGGCCCTGTGTCCTGCGTGGGGGTTTGGGAGGAAACGCATGAACAGAGGCTTCCCCTGCTCTGTCCAGCTCGTGGCCTGACCCTGTGGGCCTGCTAGGTCTGATTTATTACCACTGCGCCGTGTATGTTCCAGTGGCCAACAGCTGTTCATTCAGTGGGCTCGTGTCCCTTTCCTCTTCCCTGTGGAATGATTAGGGGCATAATTCTCAACTCTGAAGATCTAAGCATTCCTTGTTTTTTAAGATCACCTTGTTTTTTTAAGACTATCTTCACAAAGGTGGGGTGGGGGGTGGGGCAATCAGGTTTATATCTTCTGGGCTAATTTTGACTGCCTGCTAATGATACCTGGAACACTGTGTTAAGATGGATTCTGAGGTTGGATCTGGGCTTGATGGAAAAGTAGGTGCCTACATCAGCTAGCAGTGTCTGCCACGAACTCAGGTACCACGGAAGGACACGTACCTTGTAATTGCTACTCTGGCCGTAAGGTCTCACAGGAACTAGAGCAGGGAGCTTTCACACTTCCACGTGATCATGAGGGGATTTTGCTAAAAATGCAGATTCTGACTCAGAAGGTCTGGAGTGGACCTGAGACTCTGTATTTCTAATCAGCTCCCAGCTGATGCTGACTCGCTGCCAGACCAGCAACCACGCTTTGGGCTGAAGGTGCTGGGGTACTTCGGCCAATACCTCTTTCCCAAACTCCCCAAGAACTCCACCATCACAAGGACCCTAACCAGGTGAAATCTAGGTGGATCAGATGTCCCCAACTTGGCGGAGGGACCTGGAGAAGGCAACTGTTCACTGTGTTGCACCCCATAAGACACTGGGGCCTCCTGCTGGTGAAGCATCCCACCCCTCTCCAGAGGTCCTCCAGCCACCACGTGAAACCTCAAACCTGGGTCCTGAGAAAAAGAGAAAGCTCAGAAGCATCAGACAACATGTGAGGACAAAGTGGCTGGATGTAAGTTAAGTGCAGGTCACAAAGTGGCCCTTGGTTCCCCACGTGCCTCCAGCTCTCCTCATGCCTGGGAGGTTAAGTAGCCTTCAGGGTGACTCAGTATGAAAAGGGGGGCATGGAGTAAGCTCTCTCCTCTGCCTTCCAGGGAATTAGCACCCCAGGGTCTCCAGCATCTGCAGTTCGGGGAGGGATAACAGAGGGAGAGAAGAGGCGAGGGCGACCGGAAGGCTGCTGGCTCACCTCGGCTCTTTCCTGTGCACATGCACGCATCACCGCACGTGTGACACTATCCTGGGCTTACTGCACCCTGGGCCTGTGTCCTCCACTAGATTGTGACCTCCCCGTGGACAGCCACAGGGTCCCGGCCATCTCTCAATTCCCAGTGTCTGGCAAGATGCATGGATATTTGCAGATAAAGGAAAGCAAAACAGAAATAAAAATTCTTTTATCAGACAATAACCCATCCTAAAAGCAAGTACCCCTAGCAAGGTGGTAGCTGGGGCTACATCTGAGCTCGCAGGAGGGGGTGATGAGCACTTCCTTACCGGAGGTAGGCTCACCCACGGAATGAAAACAAAAGGGACAGGAGTTCTGACCCCTGTGAGCCCTGGGAGGCCTGCCTGGCTTGAGGTTCAAGACCATTTAGTGAAAGAATATACCTAAATGCTAATCTCATAGAGAATATTTAGATCTAAGCTCAGCTGCTTTGACTGTGCAAATAAAATCACTTGTGTACCTACTATGGGCAAGGCATTGTGTAACAATGGGATAGCGAGTCTTCCTCCACGTAAGAGCATGCACAGAAGAAGAAGGAAAAAAAAAAAACCAAGAAGGCAAAACGTAGAGTAGCCTTTTTACTTTAAGACAGAGGACTGATACAGCCCTCGGAAGTCCCCATCGGGAGGGAACAGGGCCCATTAAAATGTTCACAATATTCAGAACATATTTTTTTTAGAAGATAATTACCAACAACCTCAGGAAGCTCCAGAGCCCCTTAGATGCTATTAGAAAAACCTTTGCAGGCGCAGCTCTGTTGCCATGACAACGATCACTCGGCTGAGTTATAGAGAAGGACGAGGGACCCACCAAATGGTGTTCTCGACAGTAAGCCGTAAGGTTTCTTAAAGCCACTTTCTAAAGAAGCCTCAGCATCTAGGAGTTAGAGAATGTATAAGCGCAATAGGACCCAGGGGCAGCCCAGTTTTAGCATGTTTCTGGCATTTTTTCCTTTCCCACCCCTGCCAACCAGTCGCCAAAACTCAGATGACATATCCCCCAGGCCAGAGAACTCACCCTGTCCTGTGCTCAGAGGAAGACGATTGCAGAGGGGAGTTTTCCTCTGCAATCCCTGGAGGGAAGTGAGCACAGGCGAAGCTTTAGGAAAGGCAGGACTTCCATCGGAAGAACCTCTTCCTTTCCAGGCAGAAGGTTCGGGTAAAGCACCCTGACCTCTTTGGCAACACCTGCCATTAACTCAAGGAGGCTGAGACAAAACAAACACAGCCATAGAAGGTAGCTTCTGGGTCTTAAGTACAGTACCAGTTTCTAATTCCAACCATTAAGTGTCACCTGGAAATGTCATGATTCCCTCACTGTCTTACTTGGACCTTAAACACACACAATGCATTAGGGACCCTAACGGTATTCAGTGAAACACTTGGGAGGCTGCATATGGCAAAAACATAACCACAGGCCTAGTGTCCATATGTATATGGCGTGCACAAGCACGTGTGCACAGACCACGAGAGAGGAAGCCACTGTGATGGCCCCAGGCATCAGATACCTTTAAGACGAATGCGGACGGATTAGGTAACTCCCAGGGGAACACACTTGTGCAGACCAGGATCAGGAGAAGGGGACATGGCTGACTTGGAGGCACCATGGGGCACGTAATTTGCATTGTAAAAATGGACACAAGCATTGCTGAAGGGGAACCCCACATTCCACCAATACGTGCTGCTGTGGGGAGCAGCACAGCCTGAAGAGGAACCTCCCAGATCCTAAACAGATGACCGCCACCTGTCCACCGCCACCTGTCCTCCTGACCCCGCCCCTTTACAGTGAGGTTCCAAAACAACAGGTGCTCTCCGGGGTGCCTACGTGCATCCTGTCCAGGACAGAATGGTCCAGAACCCTCAGCTTCCTTCAGCACACCGCGCCCCTTGGCTCACCACTTCCCGGATGGCCTCTGGACACCAACCGCACCTTCCACCCTGGGCCAGCGCAGCACTCCGTGGGACCGCCATCCTGAGCAAGCTTAAAGGCTCATTTCATTGGAGAAAGAGTCAGAATGATTTACATAATCTGTTCTTAAAACTCGTTTACTTAGTGCCTTATAAATAATTTCTAAGAAGAACTTGAAAAGATGAAACTCTACATGAGCTACAGTGCCGCACTGAAAGCAAACACCCAAGTGGGCTTGTTTTCACAGATTTGCTATCAGGACCATACCAATGCACAGGTGTCTCCCAGAACGCTGCAAGGTTTCCCACCAACATATCAGGAACCCAGCTCTCATCCAGGGAAGAGCCCAGCAAACCTTAGCAGTCCTGAATCAGCACACAGACTCAGTCTGAGACAGGAGTTATGAGCTCCTGCAAGCATGAGCGCGGATTTGGACAGCGCTCCAAATGTCGGGACAGGTGGACAAGTGGATGGGTACAGAGCCCTCTTGATAGGGGCTCTGTACCCATCCACACCAGTGGTGACACGCCGGGGAGGACAGAAGCACAGAGAGGGGATCCTGACCAGAAGGCAGAAGACGAAGAGTGGAGGGACAGGCAGGCGTCAGCATGTTCCTGCTAGAGAAAAAGAAGCCGGCCTTCCCCCACCGTGGGACTATGGGACTGCCGGCCACGTTTCCAGATGACTGCACAGGGCCACAGGAAATGGCACAGGCAGGCAGCCATTAGGTGAGAACAGCTCTGCATCCAGAGGGCTAAGGAGACAAGCTTACAGCCCTGGAGATACCAGTTTATTTTCAGAGACAATTACCCAGTAATTACAAACCCGAGACTGACCTTTCCGCTAGAAAGCTCGACATCAGGGACCCTCTTGTCCCCAGCCAGAAAACAGGAAAAGCAATGACATTTGAATGACTTCCATTTGAGGAGTGGGTATATGTGCCGCTGCGCACCTGTGTGTATGAGAGACAGACATGCGAGAGAACCCAGGGCAGGCACAGATCCCCAGCCACAAAAAGCTGCTAGATTAACACAGAATTGTATCCAATCCACAAACCAGCATTCAAAAGTGGATTAATAACTGCTGGAAAATGAGTCCGAGTAAACCCCATTTTCTTATTTTTTAAGTTCAAAGACTGACACCCATCGGGTAGATTAAGTAACCCAGGACAGTCGCCACCCCGCCATGAATGCCCTGTTCGACAAGCAGACAAACCTGGCACTCAAGCTACACCTCTGAGCTCCTTTCTCACAGTGAACGGATTCCTCCAGGCAGTATGCTAGTACAAGGCGATGAGGGGGCATTTCTCTGGCCCTGGAAGGACAGCATGATTCCCGAATGTCCAAGATGGACAACAGCAGGCCCTGCCGTCGTGTGTCTGCACCCCGTCCCCTGGCTACCCGCCCCCCAGATCAGCTCAGGGTAACCCAGCTGAGCTGGCTGCTGTTCTAAGAGGTTGAGATTTGGTTTCTGGACTTGAACTCAGAACCCATCCACAGCAACTGCCCCAGCTCTCCCTGCAAACCGTGGTATAACCTTGGGCAGCGTCCACTCTAAAGCTCAGCACTTCCTCCCTATAGGGCCACAGAGGGCTGATAAGCCAAGTAAGACGCTGGGCACCTGCGCAGGCCCTATCCAGACAAAGGACTCCGTAGACACTTGCTATGGTCACACTATCGACATTCAAGACCACAGCTGCCTGATTCCAGATCTCTTCCCTGGAACCTCTGCACACACAGCTTCGCACAAGACTCTTTCATCTCAATCTGGTTTTAGATTTACATCCCACCTCATTGCCAAATGCATTTCAGGTTTCTGTTAAATACTTCAACTGCAGCAGAAACGTCCACAGTGACTGATTAGGAGGAAGAGGTCACTGCCTTCAAAGACAGCCACTGAAAGGCCCTTCAAGCCTCTTGGGACTGATGTGTACAGCTGCATAGGCTGTACGCTGCAGGACTCCAGAGGATACCATGTCCGCAGAGGGTGCATCAGGGGCCTCTGAAAGTCTGGGTTTGGCCCCAGTCAAATCCAGGAGGAGACGGGACTGGAACCTGAGTCACAGCTCCACCGGCTCTGCTACCCCAACCCTCTCCTTTCCTTTCCCTGGGTTGGTTAGCAAAGTTTAAAATAGACCAATTCACTCTCAGCAAAGGGACAGCTTCCCCCACAGCCCCCAGACAGCTCGGAGGAAAGAAGAGCTGCTTTCTGCTACTGAAACCTTGGTTAGGCAGAGACCAGGGGCTAACACCGCGGGCCCACCCCATTTGTGAAAAATCATACATTACGTTCTCAGGAATCACTTGACTACGACTGAAGTTGCAACACCTTTTGCTCTCCTTCGCAGATGGATGGATAGGTTTCTTTTCCTGATGCCCACTTCCCTTTGTCCTCATTACAGGGAAGGAAAAACATCTGATTTCCAAACCAGTGGCAGTGCCACTAGTAGACTTCAACTTACCAAAGAGGTGCCCGTTCCAGAAGACTGTTTGTGGTGGTTGTTTCAAAATGGCTATTTTTCCCTGCCAAGAAATAATACCAGCATGGCAGTTCTCAGGCTAGCCCACACATTTGACCCATGACATACCTGAGCCAAGTACCACGAAACCAGACCAGTCTCGTCACAGTGTGGCTCTTGGAAGAAGCGCTCAGTTTCTACATGGGACGTGGATTTTAGCGGCAAGGAAGAAAGGGCAGAGCAGAGGCAGGAAGGGAAGAGCCTCCTATATTTGAAAAACCAATATTCCTCATGTGTTTAATGAACATGCCACACCTACTATGCACAGATGCTGGGGTTCATCCATAAAATGGTCCTCGCTCTAAAAACAGCACGCAGGGCTCTGGCACAAAATAGGAAGTACACAGAAATGGATGATACAGTGTGGAAGGTCCCAGATTTGGAGGGAAGAGCTTGTCCAAGCTGGGCGGGCCACAGCCCAGCCAGCCTAAGACAGCGTGCTGGTGAGTCCAGAGAGCAAGGAAGAACCAGCAGCAAGAGGGGACAGGTTTGCGGGCCTCCAGGGAGTCCAAAGTGGCTAGAGCATCCTGGATGGAGGGACAGTAGTCAGAGGATGAGGCCGGAGAGAAAGGCAGGAAGAGGCCTGGCCTTGAAATTGCCTCAACTACAAGGTTAAGCTGGGGAAGAAATTTCACCCCCAAGCAAATGGGAGCCATGAAAAGGTTGACAAGAAGAGGCATGGCCAAGAAGCAGAAGGAACCCGGGCCCACCAGTGGATGAATGAACAAACAAAATGCGGTATATACACAACAGAACATAAGCCAGCCTTAAAAAAGGAACGAGAGGGGTGCCTGGATTCAGTGTCCCACTCTCGGTGTCAGGTCAGGTTGGGATCTCAAGGTCATGGGATCAAGCCTCACGTATGGGTCTGTGCTCAGCGGGGAGTCCTTCTGTGCCACCCCCACACACACACTTGTGCTTGCTCACGCTCACTCTTTCTCTCTTTCTCTCTCTCTCTCTCAAATAAATAAATCTTGTATGTATCCACAGTTGTCCAATTCATGGACACAGAAAGTGGAATGGTCGTTGCCAGAGGCCAGGGGCCAGGGAAAACAGGGAGCTATCATCTAATGGGGATAGTGTCGGTTTTCACAAGATGAGGAAGTTCTGGGGATTGATTATATGACAAGGTACATAACACTAGTACCACTACTGCTGCTGAACTATACACTTAAACATGCTTTAAAATGGTAAAAAGATGGTATATTTTTTATATTTATATTTATTTTACCATCTTAAAAATTAAGATTAAAAAACATTTCAAAAGATTTCAATGATCTCATCTCAACTTCTGCTTCTGCTGTGGGAATGGTTTTGGAGAAGCTAATGCAAGAACAGGAATGGGACCCCTTTCCCGGACCAGATCAGTCTGGGGGCCCCAGAACGAGTCACTGTGAATCAGAGCACAAACTGCTAAGCTGCGCACTCTTCTCTGGGCAGCCTCCATCCGGCTCAGGCAGCGGGGCTCCAAGACCTCTGCCCTTCAGGGTCCTCCCGTCTCTCCTCAGCACTCTCCTGGTTGCCGGCGTCAGAGGTGGCAGATGCCAGGGCTCAGGACCTTATGAGCCTCAGATCGAATCAGGACTGCCATTTCACATTTCTACATACGGGGCACAGATAAGCCAGACCTCATACAAGACACTCAGAACACGCTGAGGCTCCGTGGGACGTCAGAATGCTCCGGGCGCGGTCCCGGGTTTGAGGATGTGGTAGAGAAGGGGTCACTGCAGTGGACTGGGAAACCAACCGAGCCATGTTCACTGGCGTTTGGGTTGACTGGGGAGCAGGTGGGGTAAGAGCGTTAGCTCAAGGCGCTGTCTCTTTCTGGGCTGTGGCCTCTGCCGCAAGCGTGTTTGTGTTTATTTCAGGTCGTAGAAACACCCCGGGGCGCTGCTCCCTTCTGTGAGCC
Source organism: Mustela nigripes (assembly GCF_022355385.1). Lineage (NCBI taxonomy): Eukaryota > Metazoa > Chordata > Mammalia > Carnivora > Mustelidae > Mustela > Mustela nigripes. Next base: position 181,986,518 of record NC_081559.1, read on the forward strand.
TCCTGGCTGGCAAAACGCCTCCCGTGACCTGACATCCCGCCTGGGCCCAGCCGCTGTGACTCAGCCCCCACGGGCCAGCACACGGGATGGGAGGCACAAGTAAGACCCCACGGTCCCAGGAGAACGAGATAAAGTACACCTGCATGTCACCGGTATGACAGAGTAGGGGAACGCGAGAGGAAGAAGGGAGCAGAATAGGGTTCTGCAAGCACCTAGCCCCCCCACCTGCCACCCCCAAATCTTCCAACAAATTCCTCCTCTGGGTCTGAAGAGATTTCTGCGGCTACAAAGCAGACTCTTGACTGATAATATCCGGGAGAGAATTAAGTCCTTCTCCTTCACCCCTGGAGCAATGAGGCATTTAGCTACTGAAATCTGGACTGCTTTTTCATTTCCATTTTTGAGCTTCTTTTAAAAATGGATTGATTAGCCGACAATTCAGATTAACTAGCAGAAATCCACACCTACGGACTAGCATTTCATCTGCCCTCCGGCCTGCAACAAATCCTAATGTTTTTCCAATCAGGATTATATAAGTAAGAACCCACAGCTGGAAATGCTGTCTGCGCCCGGAGTGAGGGCAGGGTGTCTCCCTCATGCACACGGAGTCCCACCGACTTAAAGTCTGTGCCTCATGTTCTTCCCAGGATTCCAGCGCACTGGCAGCAATGAGATGATTTTCAGGCAGGGTGCAGCAGCCGGTGAGGGCGTCCTTCCTGCAGGAAGAGGTGGGGATGTGGCCCCGGGGCAGCCCCGGACAGGAGACCAGCAGCCACCTCCAGGGGCTCCAAGACTCTTGCTTCCATTTCCAGGAGAACAAGGACTCACCAAACAGCCAGCCAGCAGGGTCGCAGGGTTCCCAACCAGGGCAGTAGCAGACTTTGAGGCCCCAAAAGGCCATTAACTGCTTTAACCCATTTATCTTCATTTTCCTAGCCTATCAAGTACGAAAGACCAAAAATTCTGTTCTTCCACTTACTACAAATGAGAAAACCAGGGAGTCTGGGAGGGTCCTTGAAAAATCATCTGGTACTTCATAAGGGATCTCGCCTAAACCAGAGATTTGCAAGATAATTTAAGCAGCAAAACCCTATTTTGAGTTCAGATGTTTTACAACGAAAAAGGTCCAGTGCTGGCTGGAGGGGGCAGGGGAGTGCAGGGGCTCCTCACAGACTCTTCTCCACCCCAGACCCCTGGACAGCACCTGAGAGTTCACCCATCTGATAATGCCACTTAAAATTTCAAGCAGACCCTCATTTGAGGGATCTCAGAGACCTAAAGACGTCAGCTGGCCAAGATTTACCACCCCCTTCTACACTCCTTATTCAGGGTGGCAACCTTATGCTAGGCAATGCAGATACTTTATTTTTAATATTCATGACAGCTGTGCCCGGTGGACATTTAATGTTCCCACGTGGAGGAGGAAACTGAGGCAGAGACCAAGGCACTCATTTCAAGAGGTTAGCCCTCACCCCACACCAACTGTGTTTTGGAAGAGGGATTCTTTATTGGGCTACGTGTGTTTCCTCCAGTTTTGTGCAAAATGCTACATAAAAGTACTGCTTCCAGACTCCTACTGACAATATTCTCAAGCTGCCCATGCACAGAGAGGATAAGCAACCTGCCATGGGTCACACAGCAAACCGAAGGGAGCTGGGCTTTAGACCAGATGTGTATCTCGAGAGCCCATGCTCTCTCCACCAACCCCCACTGCTTCTCTAACCTAAAATCCCTCAAACTGCCACCTGGGCCTCAGGGGAAACTGCAGAACTGACCACCCCTCCCCCCGCACCTCAGGTACCAGGGTTCATAAGCGAACGAACAAGTACCCACAACACACTCTTCTGTTTCACCACATTCCTGGCTTTCACTCGTGTCAAGAGTAAGCAGCCGCTCTACATTCCACATTATCACAAGACTGATTTCCAAAGATGATGTCAACAGGGCAGCGAGCCCGCGCCAGCTCTTCCATATTTGATCTGCCGTTGACAAAACTAATCCTTGGACAGCTGGCAGCGCAACCCGGTGACCCTGCTCCTAAGGCCACACGTGCTCCCTGTGCATTGTGACGGGGCTGAAGGATGGCGATAAGTAGCAGGAGGCTGCGGCCCTTCCTTTCATCCCAAAGGGACACCACGTACGGGCTGCAGGCTCATGGCCTTCCGATCGGCTCTGCAGGGACCCCGGCACCCAGCAGCTCTCCGGAATGCAGGTGCCGACTTCAGCCAAGGAGAGCAGCCTTCCCCAGACCCAGCAAAAGACAAAGGAGAAAAAGAAAAAGAAAAAAAAATCCGAACACAAAAAGCAACTGAGAACCCAGCTGAAATACGGTTCTCCAGAACAAAGGGGAACTGATGCGAGACAGTCTCAGACTTGACGATGACTTTCGCAGCCTCAGAATCATTTGACAATAACAGACTTATAACATTTGGGGGTATGATGGCTGGGAGAGGCAAAGAGGAAGTGCTTTGCTCCGAATGACTGGGACAGATGTTTGCTAAGTTCATCTCAAACGTTCGTTCGTGTGCGCGTTCAGGGGAGGTAATTAGCATTCATGGGAGGAGGATTTCACCTGAATCTCAGAGAACTGACATCTGTTAAAGACAAAAAGTCAGAGCTGTGAATGTTCTTTGAAGCTGGGACCTGAGAGTCTTCACGGAAAGCAAAATTGGCACAAACTGCCAATGCTGGCATCCTGGCAGCTTCCAAATGCCCCCTCCTCCCTGCCACTGTCTCTCGGCTTTGGGACATGCTGTTCCCTCTGCTGGGACGGTGCCCTGCCCGCTGGCTTCCACGCACCCTCGTGACTTCGCCTGGGCATCCCCCAGCCTGGGCGGCACTCTCAGAGCTCTGCCTCCGTGAAAACCCCTTGCCATAGGCACTCTGCGCCCCTCACTGCCCAACACGGTCTCTACTGCTTCTCTCCTCCACCAAGACGAGGCTTCTTGCCGGTGGGGGTCCCACCCGCTGCCCAGTGCGTGGTCCAAGCAGCATTCAACAAAGACTTGCTGAATGACGGAAAATGAGAAGGAAGAAATCACCAGGAATTACTACAGGGTGGGCTGGGGGTAGGGTTGTCATTAAAGACAATGGAAATGCAAACAGAATAGATCTGGTTGATTTTTCTAGACTTCTTAAGAAGGTGGGGGGAAAGGTTCCTTAAAATCTCCAACTGGCTAGATGTAAGTATGGCAGAACTGAGACTCATGGAACTGGAAGGGATCCTGGGGTCACATGGCCCCACGTCCGTATAATGCAGGGAACACGTGTCTGCCTTGCACGAGTCGGACACATCACTGATGCTCTGTTATCCTGCCAGCCCTGCTCCCTGAAGAGCCATAAGCTGCAGGCCTGGTTTTCGGCAGAATCACAGTACACAAATTAGAGAGGAATTTTTTTTTTCCTTTCCACTGCTTCAACTTTCTCCTGTTTATCAACTCCCAACAGACGGGGGAAAAAAAAATCCATAAAAACTTAGAGGAGTCAGGGCTTCATACTCAGAGGTGGGCATTTTTGTCTTAGGAAAATGGAAAGTCTCCATCTTCTCTATGGGGTAGTTTTTGCTCCTCCCTTCTCGATAGAAATTCATGGAAGTCACCAGACTAATTCTCTTTACTTCCCGAGGGTGCCCCACAAGGTCTGGGCACACAGTGAACGCTAGAAGTCTTTCCGAGCTGGTCTTTTACCAACAAAAACCCAATGTCAGCCACACCCGTTTCACTTTTGAGGCCCTCTCCGTTCTTCTCCCGAAATTCCCATTGGATGCTGGAGGGCAAAGCACTTTTTTGGAGTCACCTGAAAAGTTAATTATGGCCAATCAGTTTTATTACTAGAGCAATAAAGCTAGGATCCAGCCACCGTGTGAGGAGTAACGTCACAGTGGGAAGAATGGCTGGCTAGTGTGTCCAGCAATGGCTCTCCCAGGAAGAAAAAAACCACAGCAATTTGCAAATGTATGTCCTTCTTTCCGCATAAAAAATTAAATGAAAAGGAAGAACAATGGAATTTCAATGCCTTACCAACTCTGATGGTGCAAAATGATAGCCTATGTTGAATGGACACGGAATACGGTTTCTCCTACTAAGCACCATTGTCCAGTTCCAAGGTTGTCCTCACCCACATTCCAGCCCCTTCCTGGCAGCCCTCTGGAGAATCAAGACAAGGGAAGGACCCCCCCCAAAAAAATTGTATACACACACACACACACACACAGAGCTATCACGATCACCTGGAATCCCTTCACCCATAAAGGCGACTTCTCTCTACCTCCCCACGCTTCCCCTTTCTTCCCATTCCCCATCCAAACCCACAAGGAAGGAAAACAATGACACCACTGCAAGCACCAGGACTCTGACCTTTAAATGTTTAACCAGGGATCTATTTTTTAAGGTCCCAATAAAAAGGCAGGTGATTAGTTTTCAAGGTGAGTCACAATATCCCCACAGTGAAATAATTCAATTAAATATTTAGTGGCCTTAGGTTTTCTTTGAGGCCCTGGGTGCGCCGGGGCCTTGCTGGCCTGTCTATGCTCTCGTGGGCAGGGAAGGAGTCAGCTCCCGGGGAGGGCCAGGCCCTTAGGCGGGAGCAGGCGGCCCTATACCAGACCTGGAAAGCAGACCCAGGGGCAGGAAGAGGGATGGGCATCTGCCACACCATAGGCCTGCGGCACTCTCACACCACAGAGAAGCAGAGGCCGTGACCTCTCTTGGAGAAATCCTTACAAAGCCTTGGAGAGCCCTGAAGATTCTCACATAGGTTCCTGGCCCTGAACTGTTGGTTGGGGTTTTGCTTCTCTCCAGTGACATGCTACCATGAGCTGGCTTTCCTCTTTCAGTTGAGATGACTCTCCCCGAGTAGCATCCCAAGAAAACAAGGGGAGGGGGCCCAGGGCCAGGTCAGAGAACAGACAGCCCTTCCCTGCCCAAGAACAGGATGGTAAGAACGACCCAGCCTGTCCGCCTTCCTCAGCCCTTCCAGCAGCCAGAGCCCCGGGGATTAGGTGAAGGACTGAAGTCCTGTCTCTCTATTGCAGAGGACGGGGTCGCTGCAGGGCTCCAAGGGGGAGCGACTCCCCGAACTACTCCATGTGGCTGTTTGGAGGCGTATGGGTCCCCTACTGGAGAAGTTTAACTCCATCTGCTATCACATGAGCTCACATCAAAGCTTATCCTTCTCAGGAAGGCCACAGGGGCTACACCGCATGCATCTGTGTTTGCACGTATACACCATCTCCCCAGAGAAGTTCTATTAAGGTATCCATCGCTTTTGCGGTTGGCGATAATGAAAGACCAAAATTACTGGAAAATGTGGCGAGGCTCAGTTCTGTGAACACCACATTTTCTTTCTTTCTTTCGAAGATTTTATGTATTTGTCAGAGAAAGAGAGAGAGAAGGCACAAGCAGGGGGAGCAGCAGAGCAAGAGGGAGAAGCAGGCTCCCCTCTGAACATGAACATCCCCGACATGGGGCTTGATCCCAGGACGCTGAGGTCATGACCTGAGCCGAAGGCAGAGGCTTAAACCCACTGACCCACTGAGGCGCCCCCCCCCCCATTTTCGTTTTACCAAAGACAAGCCAGTCTGACACCCGAAATGACTTGGTGCCCTGACCTTCTCCCGAAACAACTCATCAGTCCAATGAACTTTTGTTGAATTAACAAATCATCCCCAAAGAGTGAAGTTTATAAAATTAACCATCCGGTTTAAACATCTGACTTTAAAATAAAACAAACCAACCCCCCTTCTAAAACAAGGAAGCATCTTCAAAAACATGCTGTCCTCTTGCCCTTCCCTATGGAGATAGGAAAACCATCTCTCCTCCTCTTGTCATCAGCTCAACGCCATCAACCACGGCTTCCGGTCGGTGAACAGATAGGCACTGGTTAAGCCACCTTACAACAAAGGGGAGAGGTTTACTTGCAATCGCCATTTCAACTTGCCAGCCAACTGTCGAGAATGGATTCGAGAAGGCTTGACACCGCGCTAGGGCGGGACCTGAGAAGAGTAAGAACGCCCCTGCTCTCCAGGGCTGGACCAGCGGGGGAGAGAAAGGAATACGGGCGCACTGTTCACCATCAGTTCCCAAAGAGCTCCAAAGCAAAGGGCACTGTGCGCAGATGGTAAGGGAGTGCCATGTTTGGAGCAGGGCAGGGCCTTTTTCCTAGAAGACCAGCTGCGAAGGTTTTAAGAGGAGAAATGGCGAGAGGCAAGTATCAGCATTCAGAAAGGAGGTGGCCAATGGCAGCCTGGTCTCGGTGGTGACATGCCGGAGAAGGAAAAGGGAAAGGGTGGGCACAAAGGAACCGCAGGGAGCACGGGCTCTCAGCCAGACGGCACGAGAGCGATCAAGACGCAGGGCCGGGGGAGCTTCCCCGAGAGGGCCAGGAACAGACATGGAAATCAAGAGGAGGCAGTTGGGTTTGGCACAGTCTCAGGTGCCACCGGGTGGGGACCAATATCCCTGTACTGTGCCAGGTACGTGGATGGCACTGAAATCAACGTCTGTTCGGATGGACGGGGACCAACGGGCAGACGGCTGGAGTGGGAGACTGGAAGCAAATCCAAGGAGGTGGCTTTGCCCAGAAGAGGGGAGTGTGGGCACCAGGATGAATGCGGCCTACACACAAAGCCGTTTCCTGCCCTCCGCATTACAAAAGGCAGATGTCTAGCAAGTGCCTGGAAATTTCCTGACGCTCCCCTCATAAATGCTATCAACAACATGCCCACGTCTCCCCAGCTACAGACCGCACAGCCATAGCAGCACGCGGCCCCAGATCTGTCAGGGCGAGGGTGTGTGGATTTCAGGTCCAGATATGCAAATCACCCCCTTTCAGGGGAAATGGTCCTGTGGGCAGGGCTTGGGAGGCAGCAGGGGAGTGAGCGGTAAGGCAGGTGGTCCTTGTCTTGTCGAGGACCGTGGACGACTCTCGTCGAGGCTCTGCTTCCCTCCAGTTACATGCCCCTGGGAAGGATTTTTCTGAGCCTCAGTGTGATCACCTGTCCAGTGGGCTCTCTCCAGGCGTGAAAAACTGCAGTTAAGGAACCTGTGAGTGAAACCTCCAGAGAACACACTACAAAACAGTAGAGCCCTCCACAAGAGCAAGGGATTCTTGCCAAATAGCAGAATCCTTCTGAGGCTTGCACTGGACCTATCCCAACAATTTTGACTCATTCTCATAGGCAGAATTCGGGTCTAGAGAAACCCAGCAGAGGGTTGGGAATTTAAGGGTCAAAAAAGCTGGAACTTTAGACAGACCAGCGCTTTCGGACACTGACTTTCAGTTCTCCCAACACAGACGGCTTTCACAGCGAAGTTCAGCTGGTACAGACCATCTGCTTTCCAGGCAACTGTATGCCCAGAGGCAGCCCAGTCCTGGCTCCGGGGACGGGGGGCAGTAAAGGCACCAACACACACAAAAACTTGGGCTTTGAGAATCGTTGTGCAAGGGGCTTCAAGGTTCCAGCTGCGCCACGCTGCCTTCCTTCAACACGTCCAGCTCCTTGTACTCCTGGAGACCAGCCGCCCAGGCCCCGCTGCGGAAGGGGAAGGCTGCACCTCCATTTCGATGAGCACATCGTCATACAGAGCATTCCATCCAAGAAACCCAGATGACAGCATCACATCCCCGCAAGGTCTCTGCACCTCTCAGCTGCCTTACGGGGTCCATTTCCCATGGTCTGTGACTCTGGTTGAAGCACAGAGAGCACCTACTGTGTGCAGCAGAGAGCACTGGGCAGGGGCTGCTGACAATAGGAAGGGAGAGATTGTGTGTCTCAGTCGGACTCCAGGGCAGGTCTTTTAAGGGAGGCACTGTGCAGGCGAGGAGGAGGAGGAGGATGGGGGTGGGGGGCGGGAAGCCAACCAAAGCAAAGACCAGAGTCCCTGAAGAGCTGTGGGAGAGGGAAGCACAGGGCGTGGGTCTTCCTCGAGTGGAATTCGCCTCTCACTGCACAGAGCTATGCTAATGTCTCCTAAGTTCCTGTCTTGGGAACATTCTTCTACACGCAGTATGGGGCTGGTTCAGCTGGTTGACGAGTTTCTCTGCTGCCTTTTCTGCCAGAAAGCTTGAGCTAAAAGACGATCCCATAGTCAAGGTAGCCCTAGTCAAAAGGACCTTGAGAAGCATGAAGTCCAGAAATCTTGGCCAGAGAACAGTCGGGTGAGGATGGGGACCTACTGAGATTCCGATCTGTAAGGCAATCTGTTGGGAGGTACTCTTCCTGCCTTTGGAAAAGAGGTGGTATGAGACAGCCCCGGTCCCAGGATGGGGGATGGGAAATGACCAAAGCCCAGTGAGAACAAAGCACAGGGCCCTGCAAACTCCATCCAGAAGATCTGCTGACAGGTTTCTTCCTCTCCATGTGATCCCAATCTCTATTCCAGGAGATAGCAGAGAAAGGAAGCAAGGATCGCATCTTCATGTGACTGTTGCAGGGTCCATGTTCATGGCTTGGTGCCAAGGAAGGTCTCTCCAGGCATCTCCGGGTCACTGGCTGACGAGCCGGCAGGGTGCTCGCAGCCCCCACCCAGCCTGCGCGCCGGGTCAGGAGTGAGCCTGTCATGGTTACCACGTTCCTCCCAAACGCTACACTCATTCCCATTTCTTGCAAAGCAGCTGCAGAGCCCAGGCCAAAGTCTGCTCAGAGAAAACCTTCCAGGGCTTAAGAGGCAAAAGTTGGGCTGTGCTTCTCTCTTTTCCCACTCCCTGGCACCTCCGACCTCTGACCTACGTGTCTTTGTGGTGCCTTTGAGCTGTGTGAAGACCTGGAGTCATCTTAAACTATCTAAAACTGGTGCAGTGAAGTTATTCTGTTGGCACTCAAGGATGAGGGCTGGTCCTCAGGAAGAAAATGGAGCATAATCATTGCATGAGCTACTACTTACTGAGCACCCCTGTGTGCGTTTAGGTACTTGGCACTTCCTCTTCATGAGCCCACAAGGCAGGCGCCCTCTACTTCATAAAGGGAAAGGCTCAGGCTCATAGAGGTTAAGTCACTTATCCAAGGTCACAAAACATGAACATGTTGGGGCCGGGATTCAAACCCAAACCATCAGATTCCAGTCCCCATTCTGAAGTTCCCCGTAACACAAAGCCACAGCCTGGGAGGGGAGGTGACATGGAACCGGGAAGACCAGAGGGTGCCAGGGAGCTGTCCCAGAGAGGGCAGAATGCGATCAGAGCCCCAGCAGAGTCATGGGTCCCCCAGGCACCGCTGAGCGGGTCCTGGAGGAGGACATCAGGTGCCAGGCCGGGAGTCAAAACTTCCACAGGCAACAGGGAGCCAGGGAAAGCAACACGGGAAAGCAACGTGAACTGCACTGTGGAAAGAAAACAGGGACATCGCTGTTTTCTACGGACTTCCCGTGGCCGGAACACGAGCACTGGTGCACCGTACAGCACAGGTCACCAAAGGAGCAGACGCTAAAAGCTCAGCAGGGGCCAGAGGCGTGCTTCCGTCACCATCAGCAAGCGTGAGCGCCATCAGCCTAGCGGCTCCTGGCCTTCTCGCTCTCGGATCATGCTCCCCAGAGCACAGCACCAATTATCTCTTCCAATTAAACCACCGCCACAGGATACTCAATCCAACGACACAAACCAGCAGCAGGACACTCACTCAGCTGAGGGCTGGCATTTATGACCCTGATTAGCAGGAAGGCTGTGTCTCCTGCTCCCCACAGCGCACCCGAGGAACCCGGGACGGCAGGTGAGCCCAGCAGGACCCCCTGGCTCCCTCTCCCACGGGCCCCTACAAGCATGGGCTCCGGGAAAGGGCACATCGTCCCTGAGGCAGAATCTGGAGGAGCCAGGGCTCACTCGCCATCACATCTGCAGTCCGGCACAACAGGGCAGTCAGGGTGCACCGGCCCCAAAGGGGATTCTCTCCCCACCGACGAGGAGGAACTTACCAAACCTCCAGCTACAGGCATTTTATGAGCTAAGAGATTCCTCTGACGAGGTGCACACGGAGAGCCGGAAGCTGCAAGGAGCACTTGACGTAATTTCAAGCAATCCTGACTTAGGGCAGGCCTCTGAGGCAAGTGGGATGTCCCCTCCCCTCCATTTCAAAGACGGGGAGCCTGAGAATACGAGGAAGTCGCCCTACATGGGTGAGCCTAGGATTCCAACCCAGAGGGAACCCAGCTCCGAAGTCCATACATCAGAGCCCGTGCACTGGCACACTGGGACAGTAACATCTATGTCTCCTGTGTAATCCTAGACGGTCTACAGGAACCTTGTACCCACCAGGAAGGTCCGTGGGGGCAAGGAAGGCAAGGAACCGGGAGTGAGAGGTAGCTTACATGGAGCACTCCGGAGCGGGGCCCAGACCTAAGCCTTGTACGCACATTAATCCGTGTTAAGTCTTCCAACAACCCAGTGAGGACGTGTTGTTATTATCCCTGTTTTACAGATGAGGAAATGGGAGACTCGGGGAGGGCCGGTCACTTCCAGTCACACAGCTACAGAAGGCTAGGGCTGGAAAGTCTGCTCTCAGGTCCCCCTGTCGGGTGCCCACGGTCTGCCCGCTGGACCACAGGAGAGCTGGGCTTTGGGGATGCCCCTCCTACAAGAGCCCCCAAGTGTGAGCTCCTCTGAGCCCGGGCCCTGAGACAGCCAGTCGGCCTCCGAGGCGAGTGTCCTCCTGTCCCGGTGGAGGCCGGGCGGGCCCTGTTTCCATCCCAACACAGACATCCGGCCCTCTACTCAGCCTGCCCGACCAGAGCCTCCCTTCGACCAGACTCCAACCAGCAAGGCTTCCCCTCCCTTCCTCGGTGAATCATCCCAACAACTGAAAACTCCCTTTCTAGGCAAGCCCCAAGTTTTCCTCTCCATTTCAGCTGTCACCTTTTTTCCAAACACATTATGCACATGAGGCTTTCCTTCAACAAAGCCATCAGCAGACAAGGGGGCCCCCGTGACGCGGTCGGCTGTCCATCACTCAGGAGGGATAACGGTAACAAGAGGCAGGAGCAGGGGCAGAGGGAAAGAACTGGAAGGAGAGGATGCTCAGAAAGGACTGAAGGGGGGGGGGGGGGAGCACAAAAGGCCCTGGAAAATTCCCAGTATTTGTCCTCACAGAGATTTCACATTTACAGTCGGGTTTCTCCTGCTGATACTAAGGAAGAAGGGACATGCAGTAACTGATCTTGTTGGTTTACAGGTACTGGAAGGGAGATTCAGAAGAAATTAAGCCAGATACCAGGTGGTGTAGACCGTTGTTCCACAGGAGGACCCACGAGCAGGCAGCAGATCTGGGAGCCCCACTCCAGGCTTCCTGCCCCCACATCCCACCTGCGTTTCCGCAAGACCCAGGTGACTCGCAAGCACTGTACAGTCTGAGAAGTGCTGATCTAGATAGAGCACAGGGCTTGGGATCAAAAAAATCTAGGTTCTGGTTCCGGCACTATTACTTCCTTGTATGTGGCCCAGAGCAAGCTTGGCCGCTTGCACTCCTCTCACTTGTAAAGCAGATCTGACTTACAAGGTAAAATACCAGTAAACCAATAATGCAGGGAAAGCACTGAGCACAAAATGGGTCACGAGAAATACAAAATAGTGGCTGGCTGTGGTCATCAACACTTGAAGGCAGAGCCCAGGTCACCAGATTTCGCCTCTTGTCCCCGTCATCACCTGTAGCCATGGCACTCCGGAGCCTGCGGGACGGCACAGTGTGCTGCCTCGCCAGCGTGTTCTTAAACACGCCACTTAACACAGCTGCGGTGGTGGCAGAGAACAGCCAACCACGCTTGGCACCAAAGACACACTTGTAGAAGAAAAGGAAACGATGACTAATGGTGCTGCTTAAACATTTGGTCAGCCAGCACCCCAACGAGCCTAAAGCAACCTCACAGACGGGGCGCTGAAGTCAAAGGCAAGGAAGCCAGTGGCGGGGGGGCAGGCCAGCCATTCCGGACCCTGATTCCAGCAAGCTGCCACTGCTGGAGGTCCTGACGGCAGCACAGACCACGGGTCACATGACCTTGACCTAGAAATATCCCCAGTGACACAAAATGTCCTTTACTTTCAGGGCGGGCAAACACAACACACCAATTGCACAACAGAGGAGCCCTTCCAGGCACTGGAGGCACGTACACACACAAAGCAAAGGTAGGGTCTACGCAACAGGGTCCCCACACCTCTGCCTAGGTCAGATCCTATTCTGACCTTTGCACCACACCGCGCACCTGGCCCTGTACTGTCCACTTCACTCCCCAAACCAGATCTCAAGTTCTTCTCATGAAAGCCCTGGGTCTACCAGCTGTGTCTCTACAGCTCAGTCCTGTTCAGCACCACGCCCCTATACGCCACGCCACGTCCAACCCCACCATGCCCCTGGGTGGCTCTACTCTTTAGGGTATAAACCCACAGTGCTTCAAAGGCAGAGGCTCCCAGCACTGCCCACCCCCTCCCCCACTCCTTGGAGTGACAGATCTGGAGTTGCTGGGAGGCGCTCTTGTTTGTCTGGTTTGGTTTTAACAGAAAGCAAACAGAACAGGGAGAAAGGGTAAGGAACGTGCCTGTCCACGCTGCCTTTTATCAGCACACACATACCGCAAACCAAAGTCGGTAAAAATAAGGTGGCTCTTGCTACAAACTTGGAATTTCTCCAACCAAATGGTGGGCCGCTGTCTTAGGAGCCAATGCTTTAATAAACCTATTGTTGGGCAAGACCTTTTGAGAACCCCTATTTTAAGGGCAACATTCAGAATTAGGTTCTGAAGGAGCCTGGAGAAAAGCAGTCCTTCTGCTTGAGAGTCCATCAGTCTCTCTGATCATAAACAGTACTGAGCGGCTTTGTCACCCTCCCTGGTCCCAAGACTTGGCTCTGACTCTTACCGCTCAAGGGAAAAAATTAGGTCCACTCTCAGTGCACGAGAACTTATCATAGTAAGTGGTTTTTCAGGGCGCCTGGGTGGCTCAGTGGATTGAGCCTCTGCTTTCAGCTCGGGTCATGATCTCAGGGTCCTGGTATCGTGCCAGCACCGGGCTCTCTGCTCAGTGGGGAGCCTGCTCCCTCCACCCCTGCCTGCCTCTCTGCCTACTTGAGATCTCTTTCTTTCTCTGTCAAATAAATAAATAAAATCTTCTAAAAAAAATTTTTAAGTGGTTTTTAAAAATAACATTTGTTGATTCTAATTTGATATTGCATCAAGTTCTGATGGTGGTTCTCAAGAGGTAGCCCCCAAATTCTCAGTGGTGGCCAGGTGGAGCTGAGGGAGCCAAGTGGAATTAGCTACCAAACAGATGTCATTCCTTCTCTCACACTTCAAGGTGTGATCCGGATCTAAATTTGTGTATGAAGATCTAACTTATTCAAAATGACAAAAGGGCAATGTTCCTTTGAGACCAGTAAGCAGGTCTTTACTTAAAATGGGAGCTATAAAAAGTCCCCATCCCCCCCTCCCCCGCCCCATGTTTCCTCACGCCTCTCTTCTCTAGGCTGTCAAACCGCCAAGTATAAATATTTACAAACATGAAGAGATCTCGATCTGTCACCAAGGACACCAAAGAGGTCATGACAACTGGAAAATAAAAGTCACCAGCCCGATTTTCATGACCAACTGACGAGAGCAGCAAACCTTTATGCTGCCTTGATCTAAATCCTTTTTCTGCCCTGTGGCTGGTACAGAGAGCATAACCACCACCCAGCAGATGTACAATCCGTACCGTTGGTATTCTTGGTATTCGGAGTGTGGTCCCTGGATCTGCAGCCTCAGCCCCTCCCCAGGAAGCTTCAAGGCCATGCAGCATCCCCCCCCCCCCCGCCCCCCCCAACACCTGCTGGATCAGAACCTGACTTTTACAAGATGTCAGGTAATTCCTATGCACATTAGTCTGACAAGTGCTGTTCTCTGTGAGAACCTTAAATGGGAGCAAATGACTTTTTTAAAAGTCCTAATGAACTTTGTAGTTTTACAGAATAATAAACTCTTGACTGTCGGTGCCCCATCCACTAAAAGGGAACATTACACATTCTTTCCAGGTCTTTACCATCCGGACACCAGTTCCCTCCCCTCCCTCTTTCTTCCCATAAATAAAACTTCACTCTGGGGTTAAAAGACAGGAGGAAGGATGAGCCACAGGACAGAGGTGCTCTAGTCCGCCTGGAAAAGAAACTTGCAAGGTGGGAGAAGGGAGGGAGCCAGGGGAATCACCAGGCACGGCTGCCCCCTCCAGACCGCACGCCCGCTAGTCCCTGCAGCACGGCCGTGGTCCCTGAAGTTGAGAAGACTCAGGACATCCTTGCTGCACAGCTCAGCTGTAAATGTCTACGTAAACAGAGAAATGGGCGATGCCAGACATAGCCTAGCCAAATGCCCAAACACCTGTTCCTATAAAATCTCCCATACCCCCACCCCGCCCCACCCAACCAGAGTCCCTGACAATCTTCATCACCCTCGGCTACTCTGAAGAGCAGCTTCCTGCTTATCTCCGAACTGCCGAGCTAAGCTGCCTGAGGAAACAGCGGCTGTTTCGTCTTCGCCCTCTGCACTGCAAGATCTGGTGGACAGCACGGGCTCAACCATTGCAGCTGAACGGATGTCCTGAGCAGCCATGGTCTCTGACGCAACTGCCCTATTTTTAGGTGGAATCCAACTTTAATTTATGACTCCCCGATTTCCATTTTATTAGATGGGTTAGCACGCTTTCCGTCCGGCTGCGAAACAAAATAAGGAGGAGCGTTACCTCGTCTCAATATTCTCACCCGGGCCAAATAAAACACCCCGCTACATGCACCAGGTATCTGAATGAGTTAAGTCGTTAAGGCTGAAAGACACAAAGGTTAGCAGATCCCTCAGCAGGCTCCCCGGGGTTTTAAGCCCCCAGCCTCACAGCCTCCGAGAAGGTTCTGGATCTGGATGTAATCGGCGCTCCGGCCAGATTTCCCTTTCCTTCTTTTCCACCAAACATGTTTTGAGACACCACAAATACTAGGCCAATGTAACAAAGATTATTAACTTGGGGGGCCTGCCTCCCAAAAGTTTTCCGCAGGGCAGCCCCTGGGACACGGTCATTCTGACAGCTAGATTTTAAAATGAACTTACTTATCCACCCAGTCCAACCCGAGGGTCTATTGTGGAAAAGGGAAATGGGGCAGTAACCAGGGCAGGAAACAGAACCAAGGGAGGTTTTGGATGAGGACTCTGAAGTCACCCACAGCTAGTCCGGAGGGAGAGATGTCCAGGGGAGGAGCCTTGTAGGCTGGGTTCTGGGAAGGGGGGGGGAGTGCAGCTCCAGGAAGGCCCCTCTCCCAGGGGAAGCGGAAAACAGAGCATGGGGCTCTGTGTGGGCGGGCTGTAGGTGGGCTTGGTATGGGCAGCTGAGCGCTGAACACTTGCAGAAGTGCAGGAGGGAGGGGTCGGGACATTTGCAAACCCTCAGCTGAGGCCCAGCTGCCGTTTCATGCTGTGGCCTGCTGGAAGCAGGTGGTCGGCCATCTCCACGCACATCCTGGCAGGAACGGAGCGTCGGTGTCAAATAATGTGTCATGTGCGGGCCTCAGACTCTTCAGCCAGAGTCGCGTTATTCTGAGGAGTCTTCCAGCCAAAGGGTGACCTGCCCCTAAAAATTACAGCGCTGGTTTTCATGGGGACGTTTCTGATGGATGTACTGGCTCATTCTCTCATTTTATGCAAACGTTTGCTGAAGCCACGTGGGAAAACAGCTGTGGGAACGGGACACCAAGTCAGGCTGAACCTGCCCTCAAAGGCCGTCTGCTCTCAGAGGCAGCTTACACACACGTTAGACGAATGGACGAGGGGAAACAGGCTGGGGAGTTTGGAGGAGGGAGATTAATTCTAGTTAGGAGGCGGACAGAGTTTCCCAAATTTTACTGTACATAATAGGAATCACCTGAGAAACGTTCCCTATGGGGTCTGCTCCTTCTCATAAAACTCTGATTTCTGTATCTTTTTAGGGAAAACGTCCCAGACTCCCGTCATGGTATTACCATGTAAGATGGAGAACAGTCTCTGACAATAGATCAAATCAAGACATTAATCAAAATTCTTTTATTGTGTACAAAGCCAAGGAAATTTCAAATTTCGTAAACTACAAAAGGCTTAAAAAGCTTGAACACTGCTGCCCAGCTTTCAGGGTCTTCTTCTTCAATCAGTGGAGAAGAGAGAGTCAAGAGGAAACACAGAAATGTTTGTGATCAAATCTGCTACCCCTGACGGGCCCCACCTAAGAATTTAGTAAGGCTGCTGAGTGGAGCTTCAGAGGAAGTCCAAATCATCCAAAAATAAGCCTGGAATGAGAAGAGTCCCATCTGAAACAGGAAAGGGGATCACACACAGACATTCCACTTCCCAAGTTCCTTTCCTGGCGGAGCCCCGAGCCCTGGGGGACCCGGTCAGGAAATGGGAGGGTCCATGAAGAAAGCAGCACACACCTGGTCCTTAGAGCACTTCTGTTCTCCTCGAGCTCCCAGAGAATCAGAAAAGGCCACAGAGCTAATTACCACCACTCAAGCATGAAGCGGAAATATCCCCCACATGCTTCCCTTTTAATAACCCAGGAGTTTTTAGATCAACACCCATAACAGACCTATTTCCTACCACTGCGGTCAGGACACAGGCGGGTGACAAGGACCTTGAGGCCACAAAAGAAGGGGCAAGGGAAAGAGGAGAATGATCTTCTTCACCACCAGAACTATTACTTTCATGTTACAAGCAAACGAATGATAAATATCATTTTGGAAATACCGAAACAGCCCCTACAAGGGAAAGAATTTTAATGAACAGAGAAAACCAATCTGAATTCATCAAAAGGTTGAAGGCAAGTACGAACTCTACAGTGTAACAAGAAAAGGACTTCTGGTTTTGAAATGCATCTACGGTAATGAGGCAGGTTAAACAGGTGTTGGTAGGCAGAAGGGCTAGAACACCTGCTTTAATGAAGGTATAAATTTCTAACAAAAGTGTGTCGACAAGCTTCTCCCCGTGCTGTATGAGCACATGCTATCAGACAATCTTTGCCGTGAGTACTGACTTGCTTCCTGGATTTCTTTTCTACACAGTGTGAAGACCATCATGGTGTAGGGGCGCACGGGTGGATCCGTCGGCTCAGTGTCTGATTCTTATTTCAGCCCAGATTATGATCTCAGGGTCTCAGGATCGAGCCCTGTGTCAGACTCCATGCTCAGGAGGGAGTCTGCTTGGGATTCTCTCTCCCTCTGCCCATTTCCCCGTTAGTGAGTGCATTCTCACTCTCTCTCTCAAACGTGAATAAATAAATCTTAAAAAAAAGAAAAAAAAAAGTTACAGTCTAAATGTTTGTAAACTTGGAATCTGCAAATTCTCATCGAGTAGGATTTTGGGGGGCACTTCTTTTCCCCATAACTCCTAATTGTATTAGTGAATAAGAGGAACATAATAAAGAGAGACCGGTATAACGAGCCTACCATAGTCAGCTGACATTTGATGAGCACCCACCATGTGGGAAAGTGCTTTCACACACACTGTGTACCAGCTGGACCCTCCCCAACTCCAGGGCGGGACCCTCCCATTTTACAGATGAGGAAACTGAGTGGTTTCCCTTGGGTCTCCCAGCTGGTAGGTGGGTGAAGCTGGGAGAAGGACGCAGCTCTCTTGCTCCCAGCCCGCTCACCACTCTTCACCCTCTGGCGCATTTCCCACCAAGCCACGGGAGGTGAGGCGGAGAAAGGCAGTCACTCCCGTTTGGCCGAAAGACTATCCTGTCTGATGCGATGGCTGTTTATTTTAAGAAGGCAGAGCAGGAAAGGACTCAGAAATGAAATATACACACCTTAGACAATTGACTTTAAACATTCATTCCCCAATCTTGTGATGAACAGCCAAGGTCTTTTTTTTTCCCCCCCAAGGTCTTTTCTTTTGAGGATGGATCTGCTGACTGAAGTTCTATGGTCTTTCCAGCAAAAACCACACCCACAAGGTCTCAGGGCAACTTCCTTCAAGGAGGGTTTCGCTAACTTGTAAAGAGAAGAATCCTCCTAGATTTTAACCACCACCATGCCCCTTGTTTATTTATACTGATGCATCTTAACCACACCTAAAACGACAGGAATTTTTTTTTTTTTTAAAGATTCATTTATTTATTTTAGAAAGAGAGAAAGAACAAGGGGAGGAATGGATGGAGGGGAGCAAGCAGACTCTGAGCTGAGCCTGACACGGGGCTCAATCCCACAACCCCGAGATCATGACCTAAGCTGCAATCAAGAGTCGGACCCCTAACTGACTGAGCCACCCAAGCACCCCAGGAAATTTTTTTTTTAACAGTTACTTTTCAAGTCCTTCCAAAACACACAATGTAGTTTTCAGAAAAACAACTTCTCTTCACACTCAGATTTCATCAGTTTACGTAATACTTTGCTCAATTACATAATCACAAAAAGCAAGAGCAAGTGGCAAAAACAAGTTTGGAGGGAAAAAAACACAACTGCCCAGTAAGCACAGCACTCACTGGGAGGGAGCAATCCCAGCCCCCAGAGGCCCCCAGGACAGAGAGCAGCAGTCACAAAGGCCAGCAGGCCCCCTGGAGGCCAGATAAGAGAGCTTTGATCACATTCACCCATTAGCACCTTGGGACAAACACCTGGTGAAAGTTTCCATCAGCAAGCAGAGCAATTTCTCATGCAGCAGCATCAAAAATTAAATAAGAATATATAAAAGCTCTCAACCGTGGCCGTGAAACACAGAGCTGCTCAACAAATATGAGTTCTTTCTCTGTCTTACGCACTTTCCTTCCACAGCACCTAGCAACATACTTCAAAGTGGGTGAGGATGGATGGATGGACAGACGGACAGCCCAAGAGGGATAAATGGCCCGGTGGAGGAACTAAAAAACTCTCCAACTTAGTAACTTGTTTGGCTCAAATGGCCCAAACCAATGAATCAAGAAGCTATGTCCTGAATCAGTTTTCCTACCCCAAGACGAATGAATTCCACTTTTACCAATGAGCATAGAGAGGGGAAAGGAAGACTAGAGACAAGCAGAAGAGAATGAAGAAAGCACCAGTCTTGGATGTTCAAGAAAGGAACCGAGTCACTGAGAGATAAATGCCCCCCCTTCTTTTCAAATGTAGTTATTGAGAAGGAAGCAATATTAGCACGGGTGTCACAAAGAAATGTACAGATGGCTAAATCCAGCATAAAGGTAACTGATTTACCTTCAGTTTTCAATAAACAGCAAGTCTCAAAAATTAAAAAGGAAATCGTTCCCGAAGGACGACCATGTGGTTTGGTTTCAAGTACTTCGCATGTGCTAAATGGCACAGTTAACTGGAAAGATGTTTAAATCCTGAAATGAAGCAGGTGCCGGATACATGCTTTCAGTGACAGAAGGGATATGAATGGAAAAGAGGCAGAAATAGAGAGAAAGGCCCTAAGCATAGCATATCTTAAGTTTTGTTTGTTTTTAAATCAATCACAACAGACAAAGCATTCACACACTAGGGATTTTTTGTTTACAAAAGCTCTGAGTGCTTAGAAAGCCATAGCTCAAACCTGGGAGGGGGACTCTATACTCTGGGAAAAAAACCACCTCGGTTTTAAACAGGGGCCCAAATCAACTTACCCCTCTCAGTTTCAGCTAATTTCCATCTTCTTTCTGAGAGCCCATCTTTGGTTAAGCGTCTGCCTTAGACTCAGGTCCTGGGATCAAGTTCCACATCATGCTCCCTGCTTAGCAGGGAGTCTGCTTCTCCCTCTGCCTCTCCGCACCCCCGCTCATGCTCTGTCCCCCCTCTCTCTCTCTCTCTCAAATAAACAAACAAATAAATCTTTAAAAACAAAACAAAACAAAAAAACCACGTTTAAGTCTCCAGGCATCTCCTCAGCTAATAACATAAATATTAACTCACCCAATTTGGGAATATGAATCTCTGAGGACAGCCTCACTTCTGTGTTTTAAAAGACAATACAAGGGGCGCCTGGGTGGTTCAGTACCTTAAGCCTCTGCCTTTGGCTCAGGTTGTGATTTCAGGGTCCTAGGATTGAGCCCCACATTGGGCTCTCTGCTCAGCAGGGAGCCTGCTTCCCCCTTTCTCTCTGCCTACTTGTGATCTCTCTGTCAAATAAATAAATAAAATCTTAAAAAAAAAAATAAAAGACAATACGAAAACAGTCAATGGCCTGCTGTTGCTCTAAGTCTCAGTTGTTCCATCTGTTACATGGGGATATAGGGGATCCTATTTCGGTTAGCTGTTGTGAGAACCAAGTGCATGCAACGGTGCATTTAGTGAATACATCGTGTACAATAGCTCTTTGATCCTGCCATCATTCTCCTGCTCTATATGATTAACAAAAACACCAAGAGAAAGTAAGGCTCTCTGAACAGTAAAATTGGCAGTTGCAAAAAAAAAAATCCTGGTTAATGCTTCATCTTAATGAGACACCTCACCACCTGGTGGGGGATGAACTATCCAGATCGTTCCAAAAGGAGCATTTGGCAATGTAGAGCAAAAGCCTGGAAGGCCTGTGCCCTTGACTCAGTGATCGCATCTGAGGATCCTGACCCAGGGATAAAATGAGGCACAGAAATGCTCGCCCCAGCATCATCTGTAACACTGAACGCTGGCAACAAAGTACAGCCAACAATAAAGAGCTGCAATGCTCACAGGAGTGTTTCTATTCTAACAATGAAACAGTTATTACAATACGATAATTTAAACATTACAATCTATAGGGGCGCCTGGGTGGCTCAGTTGGTTAAAGTCCAACTCTTGGTTTTGGCTTAGGTCGTGACCTCAAGGTTGTGAGATTAAGACCCACACCCAGCTCTGCACTCAGCAGGGAGTCGGGCTTGAGATTCTCTCTCTCCCTCTCCCTCCCATTCGTGTGCCTGGGTTCGCGTGCACATGTGCCACACACTCTCTCTCTCTCTCTAAAAACAAACAGACAAAAAAAATCTTTAAAAATTAAAATCTGTAGCCAAGGCTTGGAGACCTCATATGTCATATATAAATATATTTAAATATTATGCAGTCACACAATTAAAGTATATCCACAAATGTATATACATACACATGAAAATATGGAAAGTATTTGCAGAAGTACAAAATATTATGTCGGTATTTCCAGATGGTGAAATTACAGGTAAGTTTTATACACTGTAAAAAGATAAGTGCTCTGTGTTTTTGAAATTCTGTAAAAGGAGTTTATTTTAAAAATCGGGGGAAATAAAGTTTATGAAGTGTGTGTGATGGAGAGAGAAAAAGTACATCAAAGATGCCCCCCAACCCATTTCCATGAAAACGAACGGGAAGCACATCCTTAGTAGCTAATGCTTGAACACACGGAAAGGAACAGAACAGGATCACCTTAGGCCCACAGCTTGAGCTACATTAAGCCTGGGGTCACCTCCTTTAAGAGCTGGTCACATGGGTGTCGCTCATTCCCATGCACCATCATTGGTGTGTTGCTGGGTGTGGGGTTTGGGGAGTGGCCGGAGTTTCCCAAACTTCAAACCACATTTGAATGGGTAGGCAACACACACTTCTAGAGCTTTTTGGTGGTTTCCCTGGCAACCTTTTCTCCGTCTTCTTTTGCCTCAGCTACCTATGATATAGCCTTGGTCCTATGAAGTCACGGAGATCACTCCCCACTACAGAGCGACCAACCATGGCAGGACGCTCACTCGCTAAGAAATCCGAATGAACAAATCTGTTCACACCAACTTCATCCCACAACGATTTTAAAGAAGCAAATCTTGACACATTCACCATCTGAGTTCCAAACTGTGTGATTTTCCTATGACCAAAATGTAAATTTAGCATCTTCTAAACATAATTAATCTTTCTCACTAAGTGAAAGGAAAAAGGAAATCGCATGCAGCTTTAGCAAAGCAAATCCAGCTTTGCTAAACAGTAGTGTCTAAACACGTACCTGCTGTTTCTACCTCAGGTCCATTGCGCAGCAAGTTGAGGGGCAGGCGGTGGCGGCGGGGAGGTGGGGGGGAGGGGGTCCCAGACCTAATTTTAACAGGTTTATGTCAAACTGGAAACTCCCCCTCCAGTGGTGGTGAGCAAGGCTTTGCCATCTGAACACTACACACAGGATATTATCAAGAAGTCAGCAGATCATTTAAAAAAGGGATGGGGTAACTCAAGCCTCCTACTTATGATTCAGGTAACTACTGGGGGGCTTTAAACATTTTACAGAATTTGTGTCTTCCCACTTAAAGGTATTTTTCTACAAAACAATTTCTGCCTAGATGAACTGGATAAAGTCAGGTGTGTCACACTCAGACTCATTCAACCATAAACATCTATGGGGGACCTAAGCATAGCACAACTTAAAATTTTTCTTTTTTAAAATGAATCACAGCAGATAAAGCTTTCACTTAGAAATCTGGAGATTTCTAAGCTTAACTGCTTAAGAAAACATACCTAAAACCTGGGAAGGGGGCACTATACTCTGGGAAGAAAAACATGGCCCCGTGAGAGGCCTGAGGGACACCTGACCCAGAGACAGTCTCAGGTCAGCGGGTCAAACACATCTTCAGTGGACAGAAGCACACGGGTCTTCCCCACACCCAGGGAGGCTAGTGGGACCATGTCTCTGGGAGCAGCTACATGGCGGTATCCCAAGTCGAAAGCACACAGCATTTACCACGACAGGTTATCATTCTGTTGTTGGTGGTTTTTTATTTTTTTAAACTATTTCCCCCAATCTCATTTTCTCCATTAAGACTCAGCATGATTTTCAATTTTCAGCCCAAGCCTTTGACTTAAACTCTTTATCACGAGTGCCCAGAAAGTGAAAATGACCATGTACATTTTACTATTTTGAGCACTCTAAGCTTTTTTCTTTTAAAGATTTATTTTTAGGGGCGCCTGGGTGGCTCAGAGGGTTAAGGCCTCTGCCTTTGGCTCAGGTCATGATCCCAGGGTCCGGGGATGGAGCTCTGCATCGGGCTCTCTCCTTGGCGGGGAGACTGCTTCCTCATCTCTCTCTCTGCCTCTCTGCCTACTTGTGTTCTCTCTCTGTCGAATAAATAAATAAAGTCTTTTTTAAAAAATTTATTTTTAGAGACTCTGTGTGTGTGTGTGTGTGTGTGTGTGTGTGTGTACATGCACGCGCAAGCTCACGAGCAGGGGCAGAGAGAAAGAGAATCTCAAGCAGGCTCCCTGCTAAGCACAGAGCCCAATGCAGGGCTCGATCCCAGGACCCTGAGATCACAACCTGAGCCGAAACCAAGAGCCGGGTGCTTTGCCGACTGGACTACCCAGGCCCCTGAGCACTCTAGGCTTCCAACGAAAACAGCTCTTCATATTCCTAAACAGGAAAAAACCCTCACACGGGCACCCAGGAGCCCAGCTTCCTCCTCTGCCCTCAGCCCAAGCTGCACCAAAACCCTTCAGTCCTCCTTCAGGGCAGTAAGGCCTCGGACTCTCCCCCTGTCTCAAAGCCTGGGGTCCCTTCTGGAGCCGCTCATGCAAATGGGTTCCCACTGCCCCTGCTCCGTGTCTCCCCTTCTCTTCATTTGTCTAGTTAGAAACAAAATGAAGTATTTAAATTATGTGTAATGGACCGTGAGATTGTTAGAAAATTGTACGTAACTCCTATGTTGAAAGCAGCCAGGCCATGCTGACACCTCAGCTTGTCTGGCCTCCTTCAGGAATCCAGGAATCCACTCCTTCTCGGTTTTCTTCTCCTCTTTCTACTGTGACACGGTCAAGGCCAAGCTCCCAAGCTTAATTAATCCACTACCTCGAAGGCTGGGCTACCTCAGTTTGCGTCCACTCCATATTCAACAGCCGAGGGTCTGGGAAAACGTGTCACAAGGAATATGGCTGACATCTAATCAGCATTTCTGTGACATAAACGGAATAAACGATCAGATACAGGAAATCATTCTGCTGTTAAATCCATGCTTTCATTGTTTAGACAACCTGCAAGAAATCCAAGAAAATAGTATGTGGTATCTGGGTGTGACGGGAACAGGGCTGCTCAGCTGCTTTGAAAGAACAAATGCCCCTGAGTTTTAAGCCTTCCATACAGAAGGCAGTCATCAGAAAGCTACCACCCAGCACCCTGAAGGAAAATTTGTATCTCCTGTTTGCACTACATAAACAGGTTGTACAACTTACTGGCTCATAGCTAATAGCTATTTTCCACAGAGTTTGAATTTTAAAAAAGCCACTGCATCACTACACACATTTTCTTTAAAAAGAGGAAATTTATCTAGATGCTCAAGAACTACCTCAAACTATAATTTCATATTACTTCTCTGTTATGTATGTATTATGTTGTTCGTGTCTGGAAATATCGAAATTTAAAATCTTTTATTTAACAGAATTTGGGGGGGGCTTTATTTCATATCAAAGTTTCTGTGTTTAGCAGTTTTTACGCTCAGTAAAACAGGTTCTAATATACAAAAAAAGGCTTCTGTGTGTGAGTAATGTTACCACTCCTCCTATCCCCATTTTCGTGTTTTAGCCAATTTCAGAGGGATTAACACAAGTAATTTCTCATTTCTTCATATCATTACAGCCTCCCACACCCTCCCCTCAGACTTAGGATGCAGAAAACAAGAACCACCTTCACCTCAAACAGCAGCCATTCTCAGCTCGTGACCGGGATGTTTCAACACAAAGTAAAAGAGAAAAGGAGAGACTCCCCCTCAGGGGCTGTAGTGAAATGGACATCACAAGGCTGTGAGTTTGCCAGGATGGCAAATGCCATTATTTATCGACACCTCTGGAGGCCACGTGACATGGGGTGCACACAAGCCTGCCCTCCAGGAGCTTCTACAATCGTCAGCCTCTGTGAGAATCTCCCCATGCAGGAACGGCTCGTGATTCTCCAAAAGTTACCCTGTCTTTTGTGAGCTACCTGCCATCATTCTTCAAAAGGTCTCAGAAGATAATAGAGATAAACAGCAATTTCCCTTCAGACTGAACCCTGAATCAGGAGCTGGCAAACTACAGCCATTAGACCAATCGTGGCCCCCGCCTATGGTTGTAAATAAAGTTTTATTGAAATACAACCAGCTCCATCCATTTAGCTGTTTTCTATGGCTGTTTCTGCTGTACAGGACAGGACTGAATAGCAGCCCTAAAGATGCTGGATCTCTCGGGGCACGTGGGTGGCTCAGGGGGTTAATAAGCCTCTGCCTTCGGCTCAGGTCATGATCTCAGGGTTCTGGGATCGAGTCCTGCATCAGACTCTCTGCTTGGCAGGGAAAATGCTTCCTCTTCTCTTTCTCTGCCTACTTGTGATCTCTCTCTCTGTGTCAAATAAATAAATAAATAAATCTTCAAAGTCAAATATTTACTCTGTGGCCTTTCAGGAAAAGTGTGCCCTAAATGGTACCAAGCCCTGAACCTCTAGGAGGTCCACTGCATTATCAGCAGGAAGCAGCCCTTACCTAAACAATGCCCGCGAGTGGGTGCAGTGGACCGAGGGGGCGGGGGCTCTGAGGCAGAGGCTGTGCTTCTTACCAGCTTTTATGACAACCACAAGATTCGGGCATAGTCTCCGGGCCTCTGGCTATACAATTAGGGCGTCGACACCTAGTTCACGAAGCTGTCTTGAGGACTGGACAGGATGACGTATAGAAAAAGCCCCTAGAACTGGACCTGATATTCCTCAAGGTGCAACATTAATGCCAACGACCCACCACTCACCCTTCTCCAGCCATGGCGACCTGAGCACCAAATGTGAATCTACTAAGATACTCATTACGACTCCTCCTGCCCCGATCTCAGAAAGGATCACAGACTCGGAGCAGCAGAACCCAAACAAAGATGCAATGCTCTCTCTTTGTTGAGTCGCAGAAAGTTAAAGGCTCAGGATTTTAAGTTCTTGTGTTTGGGGGAAAATATCATGAAGGGTTTCTGGGTAGAATCTTTCTGTACCAAATTTCAGGCAGCCTCAGAATATGGAAGAGACCCAGAGCTTAGCCACCCAGGGTCGGTCTTTGAACACTGTGTGTTTAACCTTATTAAGAGAAAGCAAAGAGCACAGGTATCCCCAGACAGTAACAAAACCACACCACCATGGGCTAGCCAGCACTGTGAGGAGGTGATGTTTTCAAGGGCCGTGAGATCCCACTCCTGTTGCTTCGTGCGGGTGTAGAAGGGACTCCAGCGGGAGCACACGGCCAATGACGAGAATCGAGATAATCAGGACAAGGTGGGGGCAGACACCCAATATCACCCAACCATGACAATGTCCTATGCCAGGGGCAGCCACATCTCAGCCTCTCTCCCATCCCCCCCCCCCCCCCAACCACTCCACCGCATCGCCTCTGACTTTGGCAAACCAAAACCAGACACAGCCTTCAACCACCCCAGGTTTTCCCACCACCTTCCCTTCATGTTTCCCTGCTTCGGGGCAACTGATCTTAAATACAAATCCTTTGCGGTGGGCCCCACAGAGTTTAGTATCAGTGTCGAAGCTGGGAAAACCAAGGCTCAGCAAGGAGTTGTGTGCTGGCAGCTAAGGCACAACGATCTGACTTACCTCCACTCCATACCCAACCCCAGGGCCCCACAAGTCCTTGGGAGTTAGTACACGTACATCCACCATTATTTAGGGCCTCGATTCAGATTCCAAATCTGCCATCGCCTAGCCATTGACCTTGGGGAGGCCAACTGACCTCTCCTTCTGCGCTCTCAGCCCAGGTTCTCATCTGGGAAATGGAAATAACAGTAACCTACCCCATGAGACCAGAATGAGGTAGGACAGCACTTGGCCCAAAGCCGGTGTCCATCAACCGCTGGCTCCTGTTACTCGCTGGGTTGAATCTACCTGACTTCAGTCCCCGTCTTTGGACCACTGTGTGCCCTTCTCATTCACAGAGTCATTCCCCAAACACACATACAGCAATTTTTTTTAAATTATGACCCGAGAAAAGCCACCTCCGAGCATGTCAGTGTTAGAGCAGCAGGGAACAAGAGCCTTTCTCAGAAAGACATCTGGCTTAAGCTGATAACATGCCACAGAGTAAGCTGATAGCGGCAGTCGGTCACGTGCGCAGGCCTACACTGGAAACCGGAGGCTGACATGCCCACTCAAAGAGCATTTCTTCAGTACACTCAGCACACGCGCATCAATGACACTCAACCGCGCTCCCGGCCCCTAGCCACCAACACCGTCCCCACGACTTTTCTTTTGGGGGGGGTGGGCATTGACGACTCCAACTGTGAACATGTTACATTAAGAATGTTTCTGCAGAGTTCTGCCCTCTACACAACGGCTGCTGCAGCTTCCCGGTCATGGAAGGGCCGTTCCCAGCAACCACAGACCAGATAAAGAACAATGTGAAAGGCTTCCTAAGAAAAGAAGCTATTTCAGCTGTTGTGGGACAGGACTCTCCTTTGGGTCACAGGATCCCAGCTGACACCCAGCAGGAAAAAAACCCTACTGCAGGAAGAACTTGCTAAATCATTCAAGGGGCTCAGCAACAGGAAAATGCACTGACTCGGGTTCACTCTGACCCCCGGATTAGGGGACCCAGGGACTTCCTGCTCGCTAGGCCTCATTCATTCCGATCTCAGGGCTGCAGCACACTCTGTCCCAGGGGGACTGATCTCCTCTTGGGTTCTCGCCCAGAGCCCCATTCCTCCTCAGGGGCGGGGGTTGGGGGCAGACCCGTTCCTGGTCTGTCAGAGAGCCCCATTCTGTCCATTCCACTTTCCTTAAAGGATTTTCACTCCCCAACTTCAAAATTCAATTCTAAGGTCACCCACCTTGGGCACCCTCTCTGGGCTGTTTCCACAGGCTCTGACCACTGTTAAATTCCCCCATCCACTAGGAATCACAAACTCTGTAATAATTGGATGGGACTCAGGAAACAGCTCTTCCAACTTCTGACCCATAGAGAAATTTCTTCTCTACATCTGCACTGTCCAAGAGAAATAGGATGCAACCCACAAAGTAAGCCACAGGAGTAATTTTCAAATTTCTGGGGCCACATTACCACTAAAAAAACAGGAGGGATTCATTTTCTTAATATGTTCTATTTAACCCAACATAGCTAGACGACTGTCGTTTCAATACAAAGCCAACTTACTTTAATTCCATTTTTTTTACTTCAAGTCCTTTAGAATCCAGAGCATATTTTCATTCTCTCTTTCTCTTTTAAGATTTTATTTATTAGAGAGACAGAGCATGCTAGAGAGAGAGAGAGACCATGAACAGCGGGGAGGGGTAGAGGGAGAAGCAGACTCCCCACTGAGCAGAGAACCTAAAGCAGGACTCTGGGTTCTTGACCGGAGCTTAACTGACTGAGCCACCCAGGGCCCTCCGTCGTGTATTTTCCACTGAAAAATATATCTCCATGTAGACCAGTCACATTTCAAGTGCCTGACAGCCGTTAAGAGGCCAGTAACCACAGTGTGGGACAGGACGGTTACACCATTGTCTGTGGGTACTCCTACAGAGCAGGGGAGTGTGCTCCTTCTAACAATGCACAGGAAAAACACAATTCCTTCCTACAAAGACAGCACTTTGGTATGTCAGTTAGCAAAGGCTACCACAGGGGAGGAGCTACGGCGTATGCACAGTTCCACATTTCCCTGTTCATTCACTGGAACAGGGACTTAAGAGATCTCACGGTCCAACTTGACAGATGAGAAGACTGCCACTCACAAAATGAATGTGCATGACCTGAATTGAAGTCATACAGACAAGCAACAGCAGGGGGTAGGGGGTCTGCAATCTACATGTCTAGTCTGGGGTTCTTCAAATATTGATACCACACACACACCACTGTCTACTTGGGTACCACTGTTTGCAGCCAATGCATACTTTAAGATTTAAGATGAAGGCAGTTATCAAAGGCAACACAACTCTGCTTTCTACCCAATAAGCCCCAAATTTCTGAGATCTAGGAAATGCAACAGAACCTCACCAATTCCGTCCAGCGTCCGCTTCCCACCCTTAGCTGGGATGTAACGAAGAGCGTAAGAAAACACAAATGAGGAAGATAATCACAGACATACCAAAGCATGCCTCTTAACGGGGAGTAAAGCACAAAATGTGTAGGATGCCTCTGTCCTAGATATATCCACCCCACCTTCCACCTCTAATGGACACACTTTAAGACAGCGAGCCTTGGGAACCTTACAAAAATGGAGATAACCTACAATGGTTGCTGAAAAGTGCTTCTAGAGAGTGATCTCACAGAGACTGCTTTCATGAATCTCCCCCTAAAGACCCTGAAGCCTGTGCCTCCCCTCCCCCACCTGATACCTGTGGTAGGTCACCTGTCACCTCTGCGATCTCATTCACTCTGTGACTTGACTGCAGCAAACTCTACTTGACCCCGTGACGGCCTGAGTTACCCATCCATTTTGGGACAACTGTCAAAAGGAATCCACAGATTAAAACGCCACACATACTCAGTTCTGAGCCCAGACACATGGGGTCGGCCTAACTCTGGAATGCCTGGATGGGACACATGCACCAGGCAGGTGGAGAAGGACTGGGAAAGGAATTCAGAAAAGCAGATCTCATGGGAAAGCCCAGATCAATTCCTTGGCCAACAAGAAAAACCCAGCAATGCTCTGTGAGAGGACAGCTGGTTGGGGCCAGTCCAAAAGGTATCAGCTCAAAGTTATACCCAAGGGAAATGTGAGGCTTAGTCCACCATCTTGAAACAAAATGGTTGGCTAATAACTTTTCATATACTACATCTTTTGTATGTTTTTATTCATTATAACTGTTGTTGATAGAATATGAGGGGAAAGGATGTATGTGCCAGCTTAAAAAAATATTAAAAAGGCCTATGTAATATTTACTTTGAATAAAAATACCCCTTTTCTTCGTAGGTGATACCACAACTATGACTTTCTTCTGTGAGAATGTTGAGGGAGGTCCAACAGAACCACTAGAAGTAACTTGCACTCAAAGAATGCTAAAAACGTGGACAATCTTAACTCATTCATCCCCTGAGTGCCCACCACAGGAAAGCTGTATGGCCTTGGCTGCAGGAAAAGCCCTCTTTCCTATCATGGTCTCAGGCAGAGCAGTGATGTCCCAGGTTATTTGCCGTCTAGATCCTCTGCTGCTAGGCGGATGCTCCCAGACATCTCACTGTGAGGGTAATGAGGGGATCCTCGTCACTCACTGACCCGCCAGCTAACAGAGCAGCCTCAACTCCTAAGGAAGGAAGGACAGGCCCGAAGCACTCTTGCAGAGAGAGTTGCCAGGAAAATCCCGAGGATAAGACTCTTTGCCAAATGAACTCTTAACCTATTTTTAAATGTTTGACCCTCTTCTCCCATCCAGTTTGCATTTTAGAGAGATGGTGTTCTTCAGAAGGAAAAAAACTCTGTTTCAAGAAGCATTACGGAAGCAAATGTTCCCATCCATTCTCTCAACCGTCTGTCACTTTTCAAGGTGAAAATAATAGTGTCTAAAATGGAAGGCACATTAATAAATTATACAGCGGGAGAGTTCTTCCCTTCCCATAGATCAGAAGAAATTACAAATCACAATTCTGAAAAATTCTGAGAAAAACAAGTTTCATAATGTGTAAACATTCAAAGGTTCACGCTAAACCGCGTGGTGTATATTCTTACGTCAAGAATTCTAGGAGTCGAGATACTTCATGCTGACCTGGCTCAGTCTCTACTAGCAAGGTGACCTTTGCCAGCTGGGTACCCTTTGAGGTCCCAGTGGCATTTCCAAGAAAGAGAAGGCATAAGTCCCAGGACTACTCTGGGATAAGCATAACGTGACCTATCTAGAGATAGGCCCCTGATTTATAATGGTTCAACTTAGGACTTTTTGAACTTTACAGTGGTGCAAAAGTGATACACATACATTAGAAAATGTACTCAGAATTCTCAGTGGGGATCTTTCCCCTGCTAACCATACGTGGGACGCTGGAGCTACCAGTCAGCCCCAAAATCACGAAGGTCAACAACCAATACACTGACAGCCATCCTGCGCAGCCATTCTCTTTGTCACCTTCAGTATGATATCCAGTAAATGACATGAAATATGCAACACCTAGTTACAAAACAGGCTTTGTGTTAGATGATTCAGCCCAACTATAGGCTAATGTAAGTGTTCTGGGCATATGGCAGGGGGGCGGGGGGGCTATGCTAAGCTAGGATGTTCCATAGGTTAGGGGTGTGACATGCATTTTTTCCACTCACGGTATTTTCAGCTCATGGTGGGTTTATGGAAACATAACCCCATCGCAAGTCAAGAAGATCTATATTAGCAAACACGATAACCAATGGGAACAACTCTTTATGCTTACTTACACTTCTCACCAACCTACACAGTTATCTTTCTGCCCATTTTTGACAAGCATGCCCTGAAGCTCAAATAACTTGCTCAAGGCCACAGAGTTAGAAAGTAACAGAACAGGGTGCCGGGCTCTAGTCTTCTAGTGCCCAGACCTCTAACAGTGTAACAAGAGTGCTTAAAGATCAGTCAGGCCCTCTAGCCCTCATCGTAGAACCACTTCCCACTGAAGCACTACCCCACCCTCCCTTTCCTGTTCTGTAGCCCATAAAAAGCAGAGTGACACGTGGGCCAGAAAACAATGTGCTTACGAGGCAGGTGTGCTGAGCACAGCCACCCTGTGGCTCAGCCCAGGTGGGGGTTCTTGCCATAGGGGCCAGCAGAGTCCCGCCTGTGTACCAAGCAAGTCCACTGAGCCCTTCCAGGGAAGCGTTTGTTCCCTCAATCACTGCAAATGATTCTACAAAGCAAGTTGTTCGAAGCCAACTCTGTTGGCGACCGTCAGCTGGACACAGAGAATGGCATTTCCGAGTGTCTAGGGCTTTCGACTTCCCTTTGCTGGATATGGAGCTCCATGCGAATTCTCCAGTAGCCGGAAAGCCAGCTCACCCCAGCAGAGCAGAGAGGGGTCTCCACTGCAGCCTCACGCCAGTGAGAGCACCCAGAGTCCTTGAAGCCCCACAAAGAGCCCCCTTCCACCAGGTGCCGGGACACGCACTAAAGCTTCTGTCTTCAAAGAATTTACCACTGAACTGTACCCGTGGAACAACCCAGAGAGTGCCATGTGCTGTGACAGTGACATCCACATAAATAAAGGAGAAGGGCCAGTTACTGATGAGATTTGGTTAGGAGAGATTTAAGCACATATCAACACATACAATGATAGGACTTTGTATTTGGATTCAAATGAACTAACACAGAAGACATGTGGGTCCAGGGCCCCTGGATGGTTCCGTCAGTTAAGTGTCCAACTCTTGGTTTCAGCTCAGGTCATGAACTCAGGGTCCTGGGATCGAGCCCCACTTTGGGCTGTGCGCTGGGTGTGGAGTCTGCTTGAGATTACCTCCTCTGCCTCCCTGTGCCACTTAAAAAAATAAATAAAAATAAAAGACATTTGAGTCAATTGAGGAAAACGGACTACAGATTAACGATGTGAAGAAATGACTGTTAATTTTGCTAGAAGTGATAACAGCATTGTGGTTACAGCCTGTTGTTTTTTTAAAGTCTAATCCGTTAGTGGTTCCTGCTTAAGTGTAGATGGGCAAAGTCACGTGTGCATTTAGCCCTAAGACACCGCAGCACACAAAACAGGAGGGCCGCGCATGTCTGAAAGGAGGCTAGTGGTAAGTTGTTGGGTGTTGACCTGAGTAATGGGTAAATGGGGCTCATCAGAGTGTCTGGGTGTCTGGTCTCCTTTTGTGAGTGTGTTTAAAAGTTCCCATACTAGGGTGCCTGGGTGGCTCAGTTGGTTAAGCATCTGACTTGGGCTCAGGTCATGATCTTGGGACCCCGGGATTGAGCCCCACCTCTGGCTCCCTGCCGAGTGGGGAGTCTATTTCTTTCTCTCCCTTGGCACCTCCCCTCTGCATGTGCTCTTTCTCTCTCTCTCCCTCTAATAAATAAAATCTTTTTAAAAATTTACCATACTAAAAGGATTTTTTTTAAATAAAGCCAGAAAAATTAGAAGGATCTATTTCCTTCTTCTTGACACATATGTCATTTTAAAGGCAGAGTAAGCTCAAAAAAAAAAGACATTTAGTCGCAGATGGACTACATGTAAATAGAGGCCAGTTCCCTCCACATGGAGCCAAAGACACAAAGGCTCAGGAGCAACTCTGTGCCAAAGAGAATTCCAGGGTCACCCCAAGCCCAGCGCCCATGCATCATGCACAAAGCAGACAGACAAAGCCCTTGCCCCAGTCCAAATTTAACCAGATAAGGGCCTTCAAGTGACACACAGGACCCCTAGGTACCAACCTCCTTGAAGAGGCATGAGACCCTCAGCTCACACATCCACCCCACAGGCAGTTTGGAACCTAGCTGATAACCTCATTATGAACCCACTTCAAGTTGTCAAATCACGAGCATTATGAAATGAAGTCATCATGAAATGAAGTGCTACAGACTGAATGCTGTGTCCCCCTGGAAATTCACATACTGAAGCCCTAATCCCCAGGGTGACTGTATCTGGACGGAGGGCCTTTGGGAGGGAAACAGGTCATGAGGGCAGAGTCCCCATGGGGGGAGGGATTAGTGCCCTTGTGAAAAGAGAAACAAGAGAGGTGATTTTTTTCTGCCACGTGAAGACACAGCAAGGAGGTACCCAACTACAGATCAGGAGCACAGCCTCACAAGGAACCCAATCAGCCAGTACCTTGACCTTGGAGGTCCCAGCCTCCAGAACTGTCAGAACGAAATCTGTTGTTTAAGCCACCCCGCCTGTGGTATTTTCGTCACAGAAACTCACACTGACTCACATACCATCTTGGCCTTATTTCAAATGAATGTGAACAAATCCCAGCAATTCTGAATTTGTCGTCTTGGATGTTAATAATCTACCAGCTTAACCCTGACAAACAGTTCCTTTACAAGAACTCAACCCTCCTAAAGAACCTTGATACAACTAGAATCGTGGATGATCAGAGAGGAAACAGGTTGCTATGAAAATTTCCTTTCCGTCCTGCTCAGAACAGTTATTTCTCACGTCAGGGTGGCTGTAAATACCTAACAGTCGAACAGTAGCAACCTCCACACCGGTCTAGGAGCTCAGATTCTATGGATCTGCCAGCTGTAGTTCCTTACTTTTCCCCGTGACTCTTGATGCATTTTAGTGACACATGTCTCCGGAACGACCATATATACACCTACACCTTGACCTGATAGTACCGGGGCTGTTTCTCTTCAAATAAAGGGCAATGCAGGGATCACAGCCCATAGATCAGCCCTCTAGGCTTATTCCAGAAAAGCTACCTAAAAATCACATGGAGCCGCTCAGCTCATTTCTCAGGAGATTAAAGGCTGAGAACTATGATTTAGCTCCAGAAGCAAAGAGCCAAACACTTCAACCACACTGTTCCCACTGGCTAAATTATAAAGTCCACAGAAATTCCTGGGAGGAAACAGACAAGGTACAATTGTCACAGGATCAAAGGGGACCATGTGTAAATCACCTGGTCACCTTCTGGGTCCTCTCCCTAAGCAGAGTGATGGAGTGACACTGGGCCACCCCGCTCCCAGTGGGATGTCCCCCTGCCTTCTTACAGAAATTTTTCCCAGCCTCTGGATCACATCTTCCCTGGGACTGCCTTCCCAGAGATATTTCTATCTCGACCAAGGCCCTGAAGGGAAGGATTGTGGTTCACGCATCTTCAAATCAGAAGCATCTAGCAAGGCGCCTGGCTCGTGGCGGGCATTCAAAGGCTGGCTGCATAAACAAACGGTGGACGGATGGATGAGTGGAGGACCCATAATCCTGAGGAATTAATAAAACATACAGGAAAAAACAGCATGTACTAAAGTACTGGGAAGACATTAGATAAGGATATTAAATCAACTTCAGAGAGTGAGAATGATCCTGAGCATGGAATTAAATGAGAGTCCCAATAAAATCACTAAACAGAAGTAAATACAGGGATAAAACGTGTTCGGGCAGACGTGGTCATCACAACACTGGGGGACCGTCCATCAGGGACCCACCATTGTGAGAATAAACCTCCTTCTGACTCTCTCTCTGTGATGGTCAAAAAAAAAAAAAAAAAAAGTGATCCATTTCCCATGGAAGTTGAGAACCAAAAGCCACAGTATTACAAAGAGTTCGCATCTTCACCTACTCAAAGGTACTGCCCCCCGCCCCCCAACACACACATGCGCACGAAATACGGCAGGTGGGGTGGCCATTCTAACCAGTTAGAGCTCAAAACTGAGCAACCGCCTCAGGGATATCCTCAGACTTCAAGGTGGTCTACACAGGTACGTTAAAGAAAAGAACTTTGAAAAGTCCTACACTGGCTTTGGGCTCAACCGTGTGAGACAACAAGGCACTGGGCAGCCTAGAGTCCGGTTTCAAAAAAGCACAATCCTGGGAGCCCTCTGGGATAAGTTGTGCCACGAAAACACAAGCCCTGGAACAGGGCGGCATTTTAGCCAAAATAAAGTCAACAGGGGAACGAGGGGCAAGAAACCAATGACACAAGGTTAAAATTGGAAGGTAATATTATGGTATTTCGAGAGAAATACACACACACACACACACACACACACACACACGGTGAGGCAACAAATCAGCAAGGCCTCCCCCACCAAAGCTCAGATCACTATTCCACTCCTCCCACAGAGAAGGAACTTCCTGGGTTAGAGCTTAACCGTCCCCCCACTCACCCACGTATTTGCCTGGACTGAGATGCCTCCCACTCCACACCAACAAGGAGGCCATGGCTTTGTGAGGAAATCCAAGCAATCCCGCTACTTCCATGAAGGAGGCTCTAAGTGTGTATGGTGTGAATGGAGATGAAATCCCGGGGCGGGGAGGGGGGGGCAGCGCATGCTGATTCAGCTCTGGAAGCCCAGAACCCTGCCCTCTGATAGCAAATTCTCCCCCTCGATATTCTGGTTCTCCCACTGTGAAGGCCCCTTTCCCCACCTGGGCCAAAGGGGGAGCGACTGATGCCCTGAAGCCATTTCCAATTGACAAGACACAGAGACAGGGAGGCAAGGACCAGTGAACAGGAAAAACCAGACCCAGAGCGCAGCAAGATGCCCAGGGCAGGAGAACTCAGCTCACTTGGTCATTACGAAGTTTATCACTCGGAACATTCATCCCTTGAGTAAAGAGCTTCAGTAAGAAAAACTCACTAAGGTCTATGTTTTAAAAACTGAAGTCGATCTGCTTTTTCCAATAGAAAGGGTAATACGGAAGATTTTAAAAAGCCTGGAAAAACCACGACCCAGAAACAACTCCCAAATTACATTGGTTTATTCCTTCTG
Source organism: Mustela nigripes (assembly GCF_022355385.1). NCBI lineage: Eukaryota > Metazoa > Chordata > Mammalia > Carnivora > Mustelidae > Mustela > Mustela nigripes. The sequence goes on from NC_081559.1 coordinate 182,022,691, forward strand.
GGCTGTGTGTGTGTGTGTGTGTCCTGTAAACCGATGGATATTTGTAAACAGCCCATGCCACAGAGGCTGATAATTACAGTATCTAGACAAAGAGCATGCTTCATGACCCAGTTCCCCAGCGCCCACCAAAGCACGCATTCTTCTGTCTCTTGGACTGATTCAAAAGGAATCGGCACGTGGGAACGGACATGTGACCATCATGCACGAAAAGGCCAAATGAACAGGTAGTCGGATCCCAGCAAAGCCACAGGCACAGGCACCGCTAGGAGTAAACACAAGCCAGAGCCTTCCCTGCCCAGGTGAGGGGCAGCAAGCTTCCTTCCTGCACCCACATCTCCCTACACATGTCACCCTTCAAGGATGGGGCTGGGAAACCAAATCAGCACAGCAGCGCCTCATAAAGGGTTTCCCTATTTATCCAAACCACCAAAGCCACTTTAGCAAAGAGCCTGTTCACAGTTTGCTCATCACACATTTAGAACCTATTATGCTTCTCTGCATTCGTCTCCCCTGCTTAGACTCAGCAAGGCTTGAGTTCTGGAGCTGTTCTTTATTTACTGTCGTGTCCATGTTGACTGGCACACAGGAGGTGCTCCAGAAGCGTTTGCGGAGGGAACGGAAGAGGCATTTAAAATGGAAGAGGAAGCCAGCTTCAGCTTTGCTTTACATTAAAGACAAAAGAAAAGGATCGGTCCCAGTCTAGTCGGCGGGCTCTGCTCTTTAGTCTCTAGGTCGATGGGAAAGGCAAGGATGGCCTCTTACATCTATTTATGTCACTCACTACTAATGCTGAACGGTATTCCAGGATACCTCCCGATGGTGTTTGTAAAGGCCAGAACCCAACAATGCCTGAGAGTGAAGAGAGGCTGGTCTCCACATTTTCTACGCATCTAACACAAACAGGCACCCCCTCTCCCCCGGGGGCTCCAGAAGCCCCACAGTGATGGTCGCCACCCTGTTCTCGGGCCGGGCCCGAGCAGGTGGATCTCCGAATGGTACTAACTGCCAGGTGTGGCAGAGGACACTAAGAGAGGACGCAAGCTCTGTTACCAAGAAGCTTTTCCTTCGAATACCATAGTTTTTGGTCTGGAGTCCCCATGAAAATTACCTGTAGATGGAAAGATTTTCCAAAATACTCAGGAGCCAAGCTCTTTCCTTTCCTTCTCAATCACCTCTGAAGGCAGGGTCTGGAACACCTACTTTTCGAATAGCTACCCAAGTGATTCTAACACACAGCTGAGAACCTCTGCCCACACAGAGTAAAATAAAGCCATTGTGACCTTTATAAATACTGGGACATCAGCACAGGAAGAGGAGCGAAGCTGGTACTTTTTTTTTTTTTTTTTGTAAGCATCAATGCTTCCCTATACATGACGGCATTCTGCAGTCAGACAAAGCAGAAAGAGATCAAGGGCAACTTCCTAAGGGCCTGAGTGACTGAGAAGTGTGGCCCTGAGCCGTTTCTGATGCAAAGGGCAGCTGTTCACCTTAACCCCCACACTCAGCTCCCACCCTAACCCCCACACTCAGAGTCCTGGTGGTGGGGGCTGTCTGCATGGCCTTGGGCACAGAAACAGGTGGCCTGCGCTGACCTGCTGGCAAGGCCCCAAGTGTGTCTCTTCAGAAAAGGAGCACTTGCACTGCGGCCATAAAATCCCTCTCAGGAACTAGCACATTGTGCTGTTAAGTTTTTCCTTAGGCCACTTGATAAAACCTCATACTAAGTGAACAACACACGTTTGTTGAGGAAATCATAGCCTCAGGTGCCCTTTTGCTCAAGGAGGCTTCCCACAAAGGCTTTAGCAAAGAGCTCTAAGTGAAGCTAAGGACACTTGTCCCCTGGCAGGAAGGAAAATCCCCAGTGCCCTGTGTTCACTGGCCGTCTGCAGTCCACCCCCCCCCCCCCCCCCCCCCCCCCCCCCCTCACCCCCGCCCACCCACTGCCCCGGAAGCCTCCAGAGCAGGGACCTGGGAGCCTGGCAGGAAATGCAGGCTTGCGTATGCACAATCCGCCCCAAATGACCCACCTGCCCTATCCATGCCCCTGCCAATGTCAACGGCGGGAAGTCCCCACTTCCACTTTAACCCACGCTCCTCGATGCAATAGGTGTCGTGAATTTTGCTTTCTTGGCTCGTCTGCCACGTGCCCTGTTATTCACCTACATACAAAGGCTGCTTTCCTCTTCCTCCTCCACGAAGGGCCCTCAGAGTATCAGCTTCTGCTGTTCTGTCTTAGTTCATCCCAGCCACCTTTACTAAATGGTCTGCCACGGGCAAGGCGCAGGAGCACAAAGAAAAAGAAGATGCATCCCCGTCTTCTAGAAGGGCAAAAAGACACGTCGAACTGAAAATGCTGATGGAAAATGCAATGCGAATGATAAGCCAGGGCTTCGGGGTTGCACAGGGGACAAGCAGGGCTCACAGGAAGCCTTCTCAAGAGGCGATGCCCAGCTCAAGCCTGAAAGCCGAGAAGAAGTTGGTGACGGCCACATGGTGCTGGCAGACAAAATGTAGATCATGAGCAAAGCACAGAAGCAACCCCACACCCAGGGAGGGGAGACAGGGTGGCGTTCAGATGGGGCACGGCAGGGGGGCCCGCCGGAGTGGGCGGCAGAGGTCTGGGGGCCTTAGGGTGCCACCCACAGCTCTTGTAGGCTCTTCCCAGGAGCGGTTTCATGACTTCCAACCACAGGCCTTAGTTCAACCTGTCATCAGAGGGCACCCGAGTCCATGGCCCTAATTAAAGTGGCCTGAGACTCAGGCGTGGCCATTCCCTTCCGGCAAGGCCCGTCTCGAGATAAAGACTCGCCGACCACAAGGCCCAGTGGCCGAGCCCTCCCAGCGGCTCCCCACTGGCCTTTAATTTGATAGCACCCAGGGCAGTCGGGTCTGAACCCAACCATTTAAGGTTACAAAATGGTCTCCCTAATGGTTGGGAGCGTGTAGATCAGAGTTTAGGGTCCATGAGATTACAGGCCACACTCTGAAACCGAGCCCTTCATTTTCCCTCAGGTCTGGAAAAGGCAGATGACCACGGGGTTCCCTCATACCCCAAAGCACACACACTCACAATCCAGGGTCACATGGAATTGCAGGCCGCCCGGGCTCTTGCTCATCAGGACACTGGCTAGACGGAAATCCACCAAATCTGCAACGAGAGCACTTTCCAGAGAGCTTTGGCTTACATGGGGCCATTAGTCACTCCAGCCTCTAGGCCTGTTTCCCCCTTTCTAGAAACTCCACCACCACCATCATCAACGCATACTGAGTAATGACTGTGTGCCCAGAACTGTCCACCTGAACCCACAAAACAGACGACCACATTTCACTGAGTCCAGGCCCACACTTTGACTCTTTCTGTGGTCAATCCTTTCTCTCCCCATATTTTAATATCTCTAAAAAAACACATCACACTTGCATTAGCAGAAGCTTTTTTTTTTTATGGGTATAAAAAAATAAAGGCGCAGCTTAACTGACAGTGTTTGAGGAAGTATCTATTTTTATCTCTCCCCCTTATTGATATGGCCGCTGAGCACGGAAAGGGTAAATAACTCGCCCTCAGGCAAATGTTTGTACCCGGTAATCCGTGGGGCGCCTTTCAGTACTTAAATGATTTGAATACCCGTGTATATCCAAGAAGCAGGGCTGCCTTCCGAGCCTGAAGACAACATTAGTCCTGCAGGGCTCTCTCTCTGGGATTCTTTAAAGATGCCTTCGCTCTATTCAACAACCTGTTCAGTGTCAAATTCTATTCTTCATCCTGAATCTAATCAATGAACACTACATTCCTCTTTTCCCCTCTCTCGAGATCTCAGTTCATAAAATGCCATCCAAAGTTCATTCATTCACTTAGTCTCCCTTTTGGGCCTTTGCTTACTTTGTCTCCATCCTCATTCTGCAACCTCCTCCGGGAAGCCTTCAGTGATTTCCAACTAGCTTTTCTTGCTCCCTCTCCCTCCCTTGGACCTGTTTATCTGTATACACTCTACAGTAAACTGATCTCTCTGAGGGTAAACAGTGGGGCATATCCCTTAGCGCGTCCCCAGGACCCAGCGCTGTAGCTAGCTCAAGAGGGCTCGAAAAACATATGCTGAAGGCAGGCAGGCACGCCTGGGTGAACGGCACAAGTAAGGCATCACGCTTGGGAACACATGGGCAAGGCAGCCATGCAAACTATTAACTCCAGTACAGATGTGAAACCGGTGTTCCAACCATGTGCCGTACACGAACAATAGAAGGAAAACTTAATTCCGGAAGGAAGGTGCACTGGAGAAAAATACTGACGGAAGCCGGAGGGACAGAGACAGGAGGCTGGAAGGAAAGAGCACCAGCAAAGGCCAAGAGACTCCGAGGGCCGTCTTCCCGGGAATGGTCCAGCAGAGCAGAGCTCGCAGCTGGGATCCACACACCCCTTGAAACTGGGTGGACAGCTCGTTAGGGGAACACACACCTTTTCAGGTGGGAGGTCACAGCTTTCATTACTGCCCCAAGAGCAGATGGAGACCCGCGGGTCAGTGAGTCCAGTTTGGGGGACAAGGAGAACAGAGGGGGGGGGGGGGCGCCACATATTTTAGGATAGCCACCTTGCAGGTGAGAATGTTATTCAGCGGAGTTTGAGCTCATCGCGATGCGGAGTCATGGAGGGTTTTCACACAGGAAAGGGGGGTGATCAATTCTGGACTGCCATAGAGAAATCCCGTCAGCAGCATGGAGGCCACGCGGGAGAGAGGCAGGGGGAGACCAGCGGGGAGACCGCTGGGGGTGTACAAGAGGGACAGACCCTAAGAGAGTGGAAACAAGGACAGGAATCAAGATTCCCATTTAAGGGGCGCCTGGGTGGCTCAGTGGGTTAAGCCGCTGCCTTCGGCTCGGGTCATGATCTCAGGGTCCTGGGATCGAGGCCCGCATCGGGCTCTCTGCTCAGCGGGGGGCCTGCTTCCTCCTCTCTCTCTGCCTGCCTCTCTGCCTGCTTGTGATCTCTGTCAAATAAATAAATAAAATCTTTAAAAAAAAAAAATTCCCATTTAAAAAGGAACAGTACAAATGAACCCCCGACAAAAGTCTAACTCTGCTAGCTCTGTAAAAAGAAAAAAAGGGAAAAATAAAGGAACGTAGCTGGGCTTCAAGTGGAAGAGAGAGCAATGACTTCATTTCCTCCTCTCTTACAATCTGCGCTTCCACTGTGAGTTCGGGACGTAGGCAGACCTCCATGGGACGCTCTCCCGGGGGGGGGGGGGGGGATTTGGAGCTTAGCTGTCACTGGCAAGAACTTCAGCCTTCACCCATACTGCTAGGTCACGGACAGGGCTTGTGGTTATTCAGAAAACACGATTTTGTAGATAGTACCAATTAGCATAACAGATTCTTAAGAGATGTCAAACGTTTGAGACGTCAAACCTTCTTGCATTGTAATGAGGTAGAAAGAACACTAGACACATGGAGCCCAAAATCCTGGGTTCAAATTTCAGCTTTTAGGGAAGAATGGGAGTTATTATATGATGGACACGGAGTTTCAGTCAAGGACAGGGAAAAGTTTTAGAGACAATGGTTGTGACACTTGCATAACAATGTGAATGTACTTAATGCCACTGAAATGTACTTTCTAGAAACAGCTAAAATGGTGGGGCACCTGAGTGGCGCAGTTGGGTAAGCATCTGACTCTTGATTTTGGCTCAGGTCATGCTCTTGGGCTTGTGAGACCGAGCCCCACGTCAGACTCTGTGCTAGGCATAGAGTCTGCTTAAGATTCTCTCTCTCTCCCTCTCCTTTTGCCCTTCCCCATCTAAAAATAACTTTTAAAAATCGCTAGGGGCGCCCGCGGGGCTCAGCCGGTTAAGTGTCTGCCTTCAGCTCAGGTCATGAACCCCAGGTCCTGGAATCGAGCCCCACAGTGGGCTCTCTGCTCAGCAGAGAGCCTGCTTGTCTCTCCCTCTACCACTCCCCTTGCTTATGCTCACTTGCTCCCCAACCCCCGTCAATAAAATCTTTTAAAATAAGTAAATAAATAGTTAAATTGGTCAATTTTATGGGATGTGTATTTTACTAAATAAACAAATATTGATCTTGCAAAGTAGGTATTATCATTTCAGATGAATGAGGAAACAGAGTCTTAAAAAGGTTCTGTAACTAGCACAAGGACCCACAGCTGCCAAGCTACAGAACTAAGGTCCAAGGGCTCCAGGGCTATGAGCTCCACCAGCTAACTCTAGATCCAAAATGGCGCAGCACAAATCAGCCACACATGTTTCCACAGAACCGCTGCACGGGCTGGAGGACAATGGTACTTCTACGCTCCCCACTTGGTTATCTTATGGGCACAACCAGCTCCACATGCCACATCTCTTCCAGCACGTTTTCTTTGGGCCCCAAACCTACAAACATTTTGGTGGAGAATGGCACTGTGGACAGGAGGTGTCACCAGATCTGCTTGATCTAAAAGACCCAAAGCTGAGCTTCCACCCCTCAGTTCACAACTGCAGCAGGAATTCACCCCAGCTCTGCCCCATGCTCAACACCTGCCTTCTCTTTCCTACCCGGTGGGTCTGTCCGTAAATGGATTCCTCTCTCCGTGCAGTCATGGAGTGAGGCATCAGCCATTTTGTTTCAGGATGACAAAGAGACCCGCAAGGTCAACATAACATATCCTGACGTTCTTCAACCGCATACCACATTCAGTTATAAGGGAGGGAGGAAGAAGAAAAAAAAAAAAAATCAATGCCTCTGAACATGACCAGAAAACAAAAATGTAAAGATGCCTAAAGAACTGAAACCAAGACCTCCATGTATCAGGGTAACCAGCCCAAACTGACCGCTGTGTTGAAAATAACACCTGTACCCAGGACCCAAGGTCCATCCTTAGCTACAGCTATAGTTCCTCCTCTGATATGAGCTTTTACCAGCAAATTCTACAAAGTTTATCAAGGTCTGACTCCCTGTGTTCCTGTGATGCAAAAGAAACACCTTTTGGGGACACCTGGGGGGCTCAGTTGGTTAAGCATTTGCCTTGGACTCAGGTCATGATCATAGGGCCCTGGGCTGGGGCTCCGCATTGGGCTCCTTGCTCAACAGGAAGGATGCTCTCCCTCGGCCTCTGCCTGATGCTCCCCCTGTTTGTGCTATGTCTCTGTCTGACAAATAAGTAAATAAAATTTTTAAAAAGAGAGAGAGAGAGAGAAGAAAAGAAACACCTTTTGGTACACATAGGCTCTTTCCCACTCAGCTCTATACCATTACATTCCCCCATCAAAGCTGTTGAGTGAACACAGGCCTTGTGGTTTACATAAACAATCTAACTGTATCTGGCTTTGAAACTCTTTTCCAACTGGGTTTACTGCCACTGGATTTCATGTTGCTCCCCTCGAAATGAATTTCTCAGTAAACACCAAGCAGCAAAATAAGACCTCCAACCACTTCCATGCTCCGAAAACGCAATCCCTAGGACACCATGAGAACACAGCACAATTAGAAAAGGTTTCATCCCCACGGTTTTAGATTCTATTTTCTCTATAAATACTTACTCATTTTCTAATTAAACAAACAATTAGCAGAAAGCACAGCCTGAGAAATTGCGTGGGTGTCACCAGCTCACTACACAGAGATACTGTGACAAATGATGCTAACCAAGGGGTAAATAAAACGCGCTTGGCTCTGATGTTTGCACGACCTCACCGTCCTACTTTTATGAGACGGCTTGCTCCAAACTGGATAGACACATTTTTTAATGATAGGCATCTGAAATAGAGAAATAAGCCCTTAAGATAAAGCTCAGATTTCTTGGACCAGGGGCAGGGAAAAAAGAGCTAGTTGGGGAATATATTCAAAGCAGTATAATTTTAGTTTTGTAGGATGCTACAGTACTACAAAAGGTCCCAGGCACAAATGAGTCAAAGACAGTAAGCCACAGAGTTTTGGCTGGCTCTTACTAATGTTCAATATCTCTGTCTACACATACTCAGGGATACAAGGCAAAGCAAAGACCTTTATAGCTCAGGGGCTAGATCGGCTGGTTCCAAGGGACTATAAGCAAAGTTACTGTGCTCTTCCTAGTTTAATCCTGGTGAAAGAAAACTTGTAGTTACAGCATTCAGGTCTCCCTACGCTACACAAAGGCAGATAGTACAAGAGTCTTGCTCCTGCCCTACTAATAGTATCCAAATACCATCTCCACAGAAGGATGTGTCTGCAAGCACAAGCTATTTTTAAGTCCATTGATTTAACGTTCTTACGCATTCATTCATTCATTCATTCACTCAACAAGTCTTTACTGAATGCCGGGTACTGTGGATACAGATGTACACAGAGTTCTGCCCTCGTGAAGCTTACGTGCTAATGGGCAGGAAACAGATCCAAGAGGTCATGCGAATACGAATTTCATGTCATTCCAAGAGCCACAAAACGGGGAAGTGGAAGAGAGAAGGAATGGGGGGGGAGGGGCGGGGGCGCAGAGAAAGGAGGATGAGGTATCTAACCCGGGGTGTGTGGGTGGGTGTTCAGAGAAGGCCTTTTTAACGTTAACATTTGAGCTGAAACTTGCACGGAAGCCGGGGGAAGATCTTCCAAGCGAAGGGAACAGCAAGGATGTCCTGCCGGTGATCCTGGGGTGGAGAGGAGCTTACGCCGTTAGGGTTGAGCACAACACACTATGGGAACAAGTGCGGGGGGAGGGGGCTCGGATGGGGCCTCCCACACAGCCCCATAGGCCACCGGGGACTTCTGATGCTGTCCTACTGGCCAAGGACTCTTCTAAATCACGCGGAGCTATGACCTTAAATACAAACGTGCGGGCGAGCGCAGCGAACATGGTGCCCTCAGAACTGACAGTTTGAGAGGATAAAAATAAGGAAGCGGGCTTATGATGAACGCATTTGTAGAGCACCCTGGGGGCTACCAAGCGCATCCACCACATCGTCTTATTTGCATGATGAGATCGGAGCAGTGAGCGTCAGAGGTTAAGGAGGCACAATAAAAGGAACCGCATGCGCTTAATTACTAAGAAACCAATTCCTCCCGTCTCTAAAGTGGTTAAAGAAGAAAACTCCAGAGACCGTGGATGAAAGAGGTGGCTTCCAGGCTCTCCTGCCTCTGAAGTCTTCCAATCATCTCTTTCACGATCTCCTTCATGAGCCTTGAGGTGAGAGCCCATGAGGGCCAAGAGGCCTGGTCACGCAGCTGCCACTTTTGCTACAAGACTCAGGCAGCCTTGATATTCCACTGTCATCAGTTCAGATGGGACCTTCTAGGACACGTGCCTTCTCAGTTTTGTTTTCTGAGGTGCCTCTGCATCCCAACACGCTCATCGGGTCTGGACTGCTCCAGTCCCTCACGTCAGGCTACCCTGCTTGAACACTTCTCTCCCCACAGCATTCCTCATCTCCACAGAGCCCCCCTCCAAAATCAGAGCCTCCCCGACCTCTCCGACTGTGCCAACCACTCTTCTCTCATGGCTTCCAACTCACCTGTTCTCCCCTCCAGAGAGGCGTCTCCACACGGCCCTCATTAGTGCCAAGCTGTCCCCCCGCTTTCCACCCAAACAGAGTCCCGCAGGACCAGAAAAGTCACATTTCCTCCATGAAGCCTTCCTTCACTATCCTCGCTTTCACTGGCTGCACTGCCTTCTAAAACTTCACAGCACAAGAACCTGGAGACACCCAGTGTTTACATGAAGAAAGGTAACTTTTCATGGGGCACCTGCGTGGCTTGGTCGGTTAAGCGTCCGACTCTTGTTTCGGCTCAGGTCACAATCTCAGGGTGGTGAGATTGAGTCCCACCATGGGCTCCACACTCAGAGCAGGGCCCGCCTAGGACTCTCTCCCTCTCCTTCCCTCTCAGCCTGCCCTCCTCACTCATCCTTGCTCTCTCTCTAAAGTAAATAAAATCTAAAAAAATAAGAAGGAAGAAAGAAGGAAGAAGAAGGAAGAAAGACGAAAGAAGAAAGAAGAAGAAGAAAGCAGCTAACTTTTCAGAAGACCAAAGTAAAAACAGTATTCCAAGACATTCCCATTCCAGCAGGTGGCTCAAATTCTGGAGAAGGATTCACAGCAGTAGCAAATTAGTTCAAGATGTCCCAAGTTCAAGTTCGATTTTTTGGCTGTAGACAGCTACCTTTAGATAACAGCTCTTGGACGAGGAACACCAGATATCCCTTCTATAAACACCATCTTAATTAAAAACACAGCCTCCTGCCCCAAGAAATACCCGCCATGATCAACCTCCATTTCTTTTATAAGCATCACTCAAGGAGACTGGGAGCCTCCACTCATAAACACATCATGATCAACACTCTTTGTATAAGACAATAAAAAGACAAAAGCTCAATTTTTGCTGTATTCAGTGACTTCCTAGAAAAATTCCTAACCATCACAACACACACTAAGGGTACACATCCCCACACTTAGTAGGTACTGTCCTGTAGACATTTGCAGGAAATCGGGCAGCCATGCCCATCCGATAACCTTACGAATGTTGACAGGAATAGATGGATGCTTCATGATCACCTCAAAGAACGCTAGTTGAGGATGTACTTTTTTCCAGCATGTGTGGAGGGAAGTAATAAGACACACCCAGACGCTAAGGGACACATAGATGGTACTAACTCAGTAATATTATTTTCGTCCTCTTAAAAATACGGAGAAGGAAGAATGGCATCATAGAGAACTGTGGCCTCCCACGTGTCATCCAGGAAAGAGAAGGAGGGTGACTTTGTCCTTTCCATTTGATTTAAACCTCAAGAACCACATCCATGCCCTTGGCTCCAGACTCAGCAGTCAGGGTCCCCTTCAGGGTCTCCGCAAGCTAGGAAACTCAGTTCCCCCTACATGACACCCTGGACTGGTGTGTTATGTTAGCAAGGTGAGCTGTGTCTTAAAGCAGCACCAAAACGTAACACAGAATACAAAGCCAGAGAGGAGACCACACATGCCTTTGCTCGGCATGTTCCTTTTGAAGAAAGGCCCTCGAGGGTGCCCGAGTTGCTCACAAGGACAGCAGGACCCAGACGCAGACACACCCGGTGCACCCAGCGCAAGGCCGAGATGCGGAAATGCTGCATGAGAGTCCCCAAGGGCGGTCAGGCAAGGCGGCTGCTCACCACCATTCCACCCTGCGCTATTTTAAGCACTATGACTTCATTGTTGTTTGTTCTGAAGCGGCACAGATGGGCTGCTCCGATTCCTGTTACTACAGGAAGATAAGGAGACCCAGATTGGAGGCAGGGTTTCTCTCGCCTCCTGTTAGGGCATCATAAAGCGGGAACAGGGACGTGTTTAGCAGCTGCAAGCACTGTTTCTCTCTTTCTTTTTTCACAGCCCAAGACGTTTCCCCAGCACTGCCCTGCTTCACGGAGCCAAACGCCAGATCCACCTGAAAAACGGCAGAAGGCACCTGCTAGTAAGCCATTAGACGCCCTTCAGTGTCATGGGTCATGGGTGCCGCCCGACTGTGAGAGCGACCCTGGAGATCGCCCTCCCAACCCCTGGAGACACGGGAGGGCAGAAGGAAAATGGCAATCCCCCCAAGCTGGAACGTGGTTCAGGTAGACGGGGCCTCCCCCAGGACATCTGGAGATGCAGGGAGACCTCAGAAGCCACACGGCTTCTCCCCAACCCCTTCCGGGACTTGTAACGAACCAGAGTAGAAGGAGCAGGTATGTAGCAGATTACGTTTCCTAAACCTTGCCCAGGGGCTGCACGTCTTACTAAAAACTCCGAACGACCCTCTTAGGTCTTACTCTTTCTATTTTTAAAAGAGAGAAAACCAGCTCAAAGAGCTGGGGAAGTAACCAGGCCAAACATGCGCAGCCAGTAAGAATCCGAACAGAAACTGAGCCTTCGGCTCCCCGGCAGATGCTGTCAAGAAACTGTCTTTCCCTGAGAGGTGGGTTTGCAGCTTCCAGAGGAAGTAATCCTTCATTAGTCCATCTAGCTTGCTGGCTTCTCCCATGGCCCTGCGGGAAAGTATCACAGGGAAATAATAAAGATGCATGGGAAAACCCAGGTGCCAACCCTACCACTGCCACCTCCCCAGTGACCTGACTTTGAGCAAGTTCTAGCATCCCAGCCTTGGGGTCCCCTGTGTGAAGGTGTGTCTTCCTGGTACAGGTTGTAGACCAAGCATATCAGGGACTGACAGCTTCTGGCAATACAGCAAAAAATATATATATACACACACATATATATATAAAGATTTGAGAGAGCGCGGGGACAAGCGGGGACAAGCGGGGGCAGGGGCAGAGGGAGAATCTCAAGCAGAACCCCCTGCTGAGCACAGAGCCCCATGTGGTGCTCGACCCCACGACCCCAAGATCATGCTCTGAGGCCAAATCGAGAGTTGGCCACCAAAACCAACTGAGCCACACAGGCACCCCAATATATTTTTTTCATGTTCGTCAAATGGACATAACATAAAATTAACCATTTTAACATGAACAATTCAGGGGCATTTAGTACCTTCACAATGTTGTGCAGTGACCACCTCTACCTGGTTCCAAAAGGTTTTCATCTCTCCAGAACAAATTCCCATGCCCATTAAGCAGTCAGTCCCCGCCCCCCCCCCGCCCCCACCGCTCCTAACAACTACAAGCCTGCTTTTTGTCTCTATGGGTTTACCTATTCGGAAAGTTTCACATAAACGGAATCATGGGAGACCTTCCATATCTGACTTTCACATAGGGTCATATTTTCAAGGTTCATCCAAGTTGTAGCAAATACCAGCACTTCCTTCTCCTTGCTGTGACTGAAGAATATTCCATATTGTGTATATACCACAACTGCATCATCACTCACCCCCTGACACATCGCTGGGCTGTTTCTACCTCTTGGCTATTGTTAGAGCTGCTACCAACATTCCGGTAGCAAGTTCCAACTCCTGAAGCACTTTTACCTTTGATTCTAACAACTCTGTGAGGCAGACCCCAGTGGTCTGAATGACATTCGGGGCATGCTGCCCTCTTCATTAATTCGTCGCACTCTAATCCTTCCCCTGCCCAACCTTCTTTATTTTCATCAAGAAAAATGGCACTCGACTACCAAGGCCAGTCAGACACATGAAGACTTTGTGACGAAAGGAATGAACAGGTGTTTATTCATGACTTGATTTTTTTTTTTAATCAATCATAACTCAGAATGTAACAGAACGGCTACAGAACTGGACATTATCCCTAGCCTGAATGAAAGATGTAAAGGCCAACCTAAGAACTGAATTTTTTCCAAAGTAAAGATGCTGTAGGAATGAGGAGAGAAATGAGACACAGGGGCAGACAAAAGCAAAGCTCCCTATCTCTGGTCCCACAGTTCTTCACCACCGAGTTCAGAGACTTCAGAACACCCAGACCTTACATGGCCCAGGACGATTTTCATCCAGTGGACACCTTCGCTACCATCCCAAGACTTCCAGGCGGGCAACCACCGGGCCACCGCCATCCTGAGGGACCCGCAGGGCCTTCCCCGCACTGTTAGGGTCGAACGGAAGAAGCGTGTGCTCCAAGCGTGTGCTCTAGACTTGGGAAGGCTCATGTTGTCCCCATGCGTGTTCCTGTTGTTCAGCTTCTCACCCCACTCCTCCTCCGCACAGAGGGAACCGACCCCCGGAGGGGCCCAGAGACTGAAGCTCTCGATGAAAAAGTCTCAGTTCCCCCGAACGGTTTTTAAACCCAAAGTGAGGGGCTTCAGATGCAGTGTACCAAGCGAACCCCATACAACAGGCTTCCTGACAGGGCAAAACGCAGTCTCACCTGAGGACAAAGGCTGGCTGGCCACCGTCCCCAGGAGTCGGCCCAGCACAGGCACGCGGCGCAGCGACACTACTTGGCACGATTCACTGTGTCACATCAAGTACTCCTCACCGCATACATAACAAAGTCAGTCAGATGGACACGCTCACACTGTGTTCCCTCTGTGACGCAGAGAGGAAAACTGTCAACTCAGAATTGTAGAGGTCTTGGGGGTGGGCCCCAGAAGAGAGCAGGAGCCATAAGAACTCCCTTGCTCAACAACATCAAAGCCTTCCTTCCTGAGGCCTCCATCAGCACCAATGGTTCATTTTTTTTTTTCTTTTATCTCCCCTCCGTCAAGACTTTCAATGCAGGGATACACGAAATCAGGAGGGAGAAAAAAAAATTTTTTTAAAGATTCATTTGGAGCATTTAAGTCTTACCAAAAGCAGGAAGAAGGAAAGGGACACAGACTGCCCGCCTCTACCTCCATCCCCAGCCTCCTTCCTCCCAACCTACTTTGCTTTAAATCAAAGCAAACTTTTTCTGTAAAAGGGTCCCTGGGTAATTATCCTAGGCTCTGTGGGCCATTAGGTCTCCAGTACAAAGACTCGACTCCAAAACTAGCCACAGACCAACAGCCACACGCTAACTGGCTGGCTCTGTTCCAATAAACCTTTATGGATGAACCCTTAAGTCTGAATTTCACGTTCATTTTTACACATCATGAAACATGACTCCTTTTATCCAACTGTGCAAAACACACACACACACACACACACACACACACACACACACATTCTCGGCTCCCAGGCCAGCAGGGAGGAGACGTGGCACACAGGGTCCAGTCTGCCCGACCCTGCTCTAAATGGTTGATGCCAGCTTGTTAGGGATGTAGTATACGTGGGGGTTTTTTGGGATCAGGGCAGGGGAAGGTTTAGAGGTTTGCACAAACCAAAACAAAACCAGGCACGGGCGCAACACAACAGTACATTTCAGAAAGAAAGCACCCACCTCTGTCACTCAAACCCCAAGAAAGTCCGAAAACTCCTTTCGTCACTTCTTGGCAGAAGACTACAAATTTTAAAATGCGCCTCCCTACTTCTCAAAGTTAAGCTTTTCACTCTCTCCTCCTTGAAAAAGAAGTATGAGGATACATATTTATGTTTTCTGATTTAGACCCCTAGCTACTACTTAGATTCCCCCTGTGGGCTCAGCTGTGGACATGCTGTCGCATATAAAGGATATCAAAACACACCTTTTCCCCTAAAGGTCTTTGATCCCTGAGTGCTGTTCGGTGATTTACCCGCAGTGCGGATGTGATAAATTGAGGCTGATCCCTCCCACATCCATAATCCCAGCTGATCCGCCTTTGATCTGCTGCAGGCATTTTAGAAATGATTTTACCTAGAAGTCAGTACACATATATATTTTTTTCTTTTGGGGGGTACGTATGTGTTTGTGTATGTGTCGTTAGTACTTGTATTTATGGCAATGAAGTTAGCATGGTCTTACAGGAACAATCCCAGACTTTAAAATACTAACTCTGCCACTGAGCTCTGTGACCCAAAAAAACCTAATTAGCCTCTCCAAAGCTTTTATGAGAACAGACACAAAAACAATCTTTCTCAAATAATCCCAACACTTTGGTACAAGGCCTGGTTGGCACTAATTCGCCCACTTATTCAACAAAGGTTTAATGAGCCCCTCCAAGGTCCGGGGCCCGAGGAACACATGAACAAGGCAGACCCAGACTCCTCCACTGTGGAATTTACAGACCAATGGCAACTCACTGACTGTTCCTAAAAACACACACGCACGCCTGAAACACTCCTTAAACTATAAAACGTCTGTCCTCTTTTGCTTTCTCTACTTTGAATTCCACTCCAACCTGCTAGCCTGGGAGTGGCACTGGCTTTGGAATCTAACAGACGCAGATAAACACTCGTCTGTCTGTCGTGCGTCTGTCATTCCTGCTCTAGAGCGTGACTTCGGAAGACCGTGGGCATCTGAAGATTCAGGCACTCCTGACCGAGACCATTCTTCAGAAATTCCGTAGCAAGGGTTCTCACGTGGCCTTGCCAAGGCACGGTCTGAATCCCATAGTGGTGAGGGGGATCGGGACATGCTGCCCCCAACTATGCCACTTTGACATAAGAAATACTTAAAGCTGAAGGGATCTGAGACGCAGCAGGTGCAGGAAGGACTCTCTGCCCTCGGAGGGAAATCTAGAGGAATGCGAATGAACAGGCCTTGATACGCTTGCCCAGTAACTCTACCCTTTTGTCCCACCACATTTTCCCATGACTCTCTACTCTTCATCAAAACGTACAAAAGCACTCAGGTTTAACCATTTCTTAGAATCTTCATTTCCTTATAAAGGCTCCCATCTGGCATGAAACTTACATGAAATCAATGTGTATGTCTTTCTCTTGTTAATCTGCCTTTTGTCAGTCCAACTCATGGGGCCCTCGCTGGAGAACCTCAGAAGGTATTGGGAGAAAGTGTTCCTCCCTCACAGAGGCGAGGTTGGTCTGCGAAGGCAAGACCTTTAGCTAGTACGTAAGCCAAGACTAGCACCTGCCTGTCAGCTCTGGTTTGTTCCTTTCATTTAATGGACTTTATTTAGTCTTTACAACTACTCTAAGAGGCAAGTATAACCATCCTCCCAGAACACGTACAGGAACTCGAAGTAACTGGACACTAGAGTGGCTTTGAGGATCCTGTCCGGTCAACCTCCGATGCTCAGGGTCTAAGAGGTGGTTTCTGACCCTGTCCGCACTTAGAACCAGCCCAGGCACTTGAGCAAATCCTGATGCCCAGCCCCACTCCAGAGGAGTTAAATCAGACCATCCAAGAACAAAGCCCAAGTATCAGGACTTTCTAAATGCTCCTCTGATTTTCGTCTGGGTAGATGCTGTAAAGCGACAGTCACTGAGCCAAATGTAGCCCGGAAACTCCTAAAAATCAGAAGACTGCACGTAATACCCACATTCTGGCTTCTTCCACAACCGTGCTGCCCAGTGTGGTATCCCTGAGTCACACGTGGTTATTTCAGTTTAAATCAATTCAACTGAAATAAAATTTTAAAATATGGTTCCTTGGTCATACCAGCCACATTTCAAGTGCTCGGTAGCTTCACGGGGCTGCCTTACTGGACGATGCAGATATGGAACACTTCCATCATGGATACAACAGCTATTACCATCCCGTTACAGTCTAATACAATCTACTGGACAGCACTGTTCCTAAAACTCCAAGGATCTAGGCCCACATTCCAACAAGACAACAGGGTCATCGCCTGCTTTAGACGGGCCACATGTTTTCCCATTGGCAGTCTGACTCCACTCATTCAGGTCTGTGACCTGCCCCGACCCTTAGATGCCATACCCAAGCCCTGCCTAGCCATTATGCAAGTTAGATAAACTGGTGCAGAGCCTGATAAGAAACAGGCTCAAACCCTTTACCTCTAAAGCTTACCTGCACCGGTGGTGCGTCCCCTCTGCACCCTCACCTCCTTCCTTCCATCGCCCTCTCTCTGTTTTTACTGAAGCAAAAAGGTTAACTTACGTGACATGAAATTCTACCTGACAAATGGCCCACTGGCCTCTGGAGTCAATGTCTGCACGGACGTGTACTCGTCCTGTATGTTTCCCTACACTTCGAAAGATCAGATTTTCATCTGGGCAAAGGTCCACCAAAGAAGATTCAAAAATAACTCCAGTTTCCACAGAAAAGGTCACTTCTTCCTGTGAGTAATTGGATGGAAGGTACATGCGCTCTTTCCCATTCTGGCCAGTTAGCCCTACTGGGCCCAAATCCTTGCCTGATCTACTTCAAAAGCCCTTTCCAGAAGCTGCCCCAGCCCTCTAAGAGCATCCTGTGTGTGTTGGGTGAACCATGGGACCAACTGCCAATTGGTCACAATGCAAGAGCTGGACGTGCTGTAGAAACCCACAATACCGTTTGACTCATGCCTCCCACTGAACATCCGAGAACACCAGTGCAGGATTTAAGGACTGCGAGAATCTCGAAACCTCCCACACGCTGCAACAAGATCTAGGAGAACGTTTAGGAAGCAGCCCAACTCCTCAATGGGAGAAAATTTATACAACACCCTGTACAGGACTTGACCAGGCCTAACCCCAACGGTCGCCATCATGAACCTCACATACACTCTAGTTTGGGTTTTGACCAAAATGGCCTCCAACGATTGCCAAGACATTCTCTAAACTCAAGTCTTCCTTATTTACTCCAGAACTTCTATTTTTGTAACCAGGGCACACAAAACCAGTGAAGGCAGGTTCTTCCAATCAATATTTAAGTATTAAGCCCTAGGGAACACAGAAACTGAGTCATACTGGAGTTTCAGTTGTCAGTACATAAAGTCCAAAAGGCAGAATGGTGCCCCCAGGAAGAGATTTTTAAAAGACAACTTCTTCTCCACTGCCTCAGACCGTACATCTGGAATACAGGACGTTCGTGAGCAGCTCAGCTCCGTCCCCGGTCAGAAGCATCAGGTAAGGCCTGGAGTCAGACTGCAGGACAGGGAGGGGACCCGTCACCAGAAGAAGGCCCTCCCTCCTCCAGCTTACCAAACCCTAGGGGTGCATGGCCAACTAGCTGCTGCTTCTGTTCTCAGCTCAGAGTAGTTCAGAAGGAAGCGCCTGGAGGTTGAGCCCCACGGGAAAATGCTTTGGGGTAGGAGAGGAGAAAACAAAGCTTATTTATATGCCACAATGAAAGCACTCAGGTTCCAGAACCCAATATAGCATTTCTACTATGTGAACAGCATGTAACAGATTATAGTAATAGTATATTTTAACACTTCGGTTATATTCATCTCTTTCAAGAACACCCAGGACCTGATCACCAACATACTCTCAATGGAGAAACTCGACCACCTGTTCCATGTGATGAAGAGCATTCATGGGTGCCAGGCACAGTGCTTCCAGAGCGTGAATGAAGGACACACCCCTTAGCAAAGCAGGGCAGGGCGCCAGGAGCCCCCCACCCCTGTCCCCACGGTGGAGGACTCTCGCTGCTCTGCACTGACCTCCTTACCCCAGACTTGATTCCTGTAGGAGAAAGGCTACACCCGGCCCTCAAGACCCTCATGGCGAGAGTGGTGGTTTCTTTGGACCATGGAGAGGGAGCTCCTCAATCACATTTAAGCAAGTTAATAATCTCTTCAAGGCCACCTGGGGATTAAGTATCAGAGCAGAGAGTAGAAATGACCCCCCACCCCCACCCCGCCAGGGAGCAGACTCCAAGGTTCAGCATTGCAAACAAAGAACAGGATTACTGGGCTCAGCTTCCTGCTGAGTGAAAAGCTGGACTTTGGAAACCTTACACAAATGTGTCTATCAAGTCCAGAACAACACAGGAAGCTGTGGCATTCTTTAAAAAAAAAAAAAAAAAAGCAAATGACAAACTCAAGTAACTAATCTCCCGCCCAGCATCATGCATCAGTCATGAAAGGTTCTGCTTTCATGCCGCACCCAGCTGTTTTGGGGGTGTGTACGCATGCATGTGACAGAGAGAGAAAGAGAGAGAGAGAGAGAGAGCGTGTAAGTTTTTTTACATGTCCACAATGAAAACGTACGCATCCTAAATATATTCCAAACTATTTCAGGGAACCCAACCACTGTTTAAATCAATGCCACCTCTCTCAGAACCACTTTGTAGAAAGATTAATTAACATAATCTACAGCAAACACACAGCACACTGCCTGACACATTCCAGTGGACTGACAAGTAGTAGCTTACATTCTTCATAGTAGGAGCTAACACGCAGGGGCGCCTGGCGGGGCTCGGTTCATGAAGCTTCTGCCTTCAGCTCAGGTCATGATCCCAGAGTCCTGGGATGGAGCCCCGCATCGGGCTCCCTGCTCAGTGGGGAGCCTGCTTCTCCCTCTGCCTTACCACTCCCCCTGGTTGTGCCCCCTCTCTCTCTCTCTTGCTCTCGTTCAAATAAAATCTTTTAAAAACTTATAGCTAACACATAAAGCCTGTTATGGACCAGGCACGGCACTAGGCCCTTACACACACACACACACACACACACACACACTTCCCTGCAGCCCTACACGGGTACTATCTTCACATCCAATTCACACACAAGGAGATTGGGTATGCAGAGATTGGAGCCATTTACAGCTGGGCAGCATTCACACCAGAAAAATATACCCTCTTTTGCCATTCACACTGATGTGATTTGGGGGGTCATTCTTCTGTGGAGTGAGAGCAGGGTTCCTCAACATGGGTGCCCTCTTCCAGCAACCCCCCTCAAGCCGGGGTCCGCCCTACTTACTGACTGGCTGGTGCTCCCTGGGTGTGACACAGCGATCATCGGTGGCAAAGCAGCGGGGAGGGGGAGGACAGGCTGCTGAGGGAGGGCCAAGAGTGAAGGCTCGCTGCCTCGGCTGGTAGAGGCCGACAGGGACAGCTCTGGGCAGCTGCCACAGCAGTCCCCACCTCAGAGACCGAGTACAATGCAGGGAAGGGACGACAACACAGCGCAGACACAGCATGTGAGCAGACACAACGACATGAAACAGCACTTGAAGCCAAATGCATATGAAACCCAGTCCAAGACAGCAATGGGGTTCTGAAGCCAAAGTACAGCCCTAACCATGTTCTTGTCAAAAAAAACAAAAAAGGACGGGCTTTCAACAATGGACGACTGCCCTGTCTTGCTTTTCTAATTAAAAATGGTCATTCACCCTTCCTTCCTCAGCCTCCAACAGCACCAGACCACCTTGGTTCCAATCCTAAGGCTTCCTGAAGTAAAGAAGCAACAGCACTCTGAACCGTCTGGCCCCATGTTATTTACATGGACTTAAGCATGATTGGCTCATGTGTCATATTACAGAGCTTCCGGTTAAAGGAAGCAAATAATAAACAAATTTAAATTAAAAAATGGAAGAGGAGTGGCGACACTAGACATCCTCCCCCTGAACGAACTGTAAGCAGAAAATAGGTTTCTAACAGCGTGTTATGAAACACTGGCCCACACATGCATACGCAAACACATGTGGTCCCTGAGCCTTAGGCTCTCTACTTAGTAGGGAATTTCCGAAGAGTGCCGGTTTCTTTGACAGGCTGGAAGGAATGCAACAACACAGATCCGTCCCCAAACAAGAAAACCCCAGCTGGAGGCCAGGAATGGAACAATCCTTCCAAGGGTTCCAACTCCAAAGAACCAACTGCCATATCTGGGTCAATTTCTCTGGCAGCAAAAACCACAGGATGCACGGAAAATCAGACGATGAAAAACTGTTGCATTGGGATTGGTCAACCGATGGCTGAAAAGACACACTCAGGACCGAGGTAAGAGAATATGGTGGCTCAAAGCCTGGAGGCTCTAGAATGAGGCCCCAGTTCACCCCCTCCAGGGGTGGTAACAGCAGATACCCTGTGAACGTGGGGAGGCCATAATCAATCAGCACGGTGAGGGCTCGGTTTGGCTAACTACCAACACTACTGCCATCTCTGTCACCAAACCAAGAGTGAGCTTTGGCTGGTCAGAGGGCAAAAGGTGGCCTAAGCCTAGGGGCTCCAAGTATAGGTCATCAAAACAAATGGAATTTTGTATCTACACTTTAGAGAGAAGAAATGATCCTTTGGTTTATGGCCATGGCCAAATCTTGGAGCCCACAAATACATCACAAGAGTAGAAAATGTCCACAGTAAAACAGAAACTTTTCACTATTTTTTCTAGACAAACAAAACTGTGAGCTATTTTGCATTTTTTATAGTTTCTTCTTCTTCTTCTTCTTTTTTTTTTAAGTCGCTGCTAGCACAGCCATTAAAGACAATCTCTAAAAGTCTTTGTTGAGCATCAGAATGAGACAGCTGGGATACTGGCATGAGGAAATGTTCAATCTTGTCATTCTGCAAAAGGAATTCATATTCATAATTAATGAGGCTTTTGTCCATGCCAGAAAGAAAATCTAAAGGCTCAACTATGCTTAAGTCAATTCTACCCAAGCCAACTGCAATACAATTTTATAAATTATAGAGCAACAGGGAAGAACAAGATTTGAGAAGTGAGCATAAAGAAAAAGACTAACATACTTCAAGGAAGAAACTGGCTTAAAGATATTAATTTCTGAAAGGATGGCTCCAATTTTTTTCTCCTCCATAAAAGAAACAGTAATTGAAAATTTTAACATCCTAAGAAAAAGCAGGTACTTGGCCATCACTGCATCGATCTGAAAGAGTCAATAAGACTTTGTTTCTGAGCGTGTCAGTCGGATGCTGCAAGGTACAGCACCAGGACCACCATTATTAACCCAAAACATCAACTAAAAATTACCAAGATGGGCGGATGAACCACAAAAGTAGCTTTGGTTCCAGAGGCACCTCTACACAGATGGTGGACAAGTAGAAAACTCTTAAATAAATACTAAGGAAACAACTCCAAGAAATTTCCTTAAAGATAACTTTTCTCATTATGTGGCTATTGAAGAAATATACAAAGACAAACCAGTGTTAAAGGAAAAGCTCATTTCATTCGCTAATCCAAGTTTTATTCAACAACAACCATGGTGGAAGCTAAGGGTATAACGATGAAAAAAGTACAAAACACTGGCAGGATAATTGCCAGACGCTAGCCGAGGGAGTAGACACAGAAGAGGAAGAGGGATTACCTCTTTTGGGGGTTTTTTTGTGATGAAATATATCTAACACAAAATTTAGCATTATAGTCATCTCTTTAATTAAGATTTTATTTCCTTTTAGAGCTGTTTTGGGTTCATAGCAAAATGGAGGAAAAGGGATAGATCTCCCATCTATGCCCTTATCCTTACAAATGCACAGTCTCCCTTATCCATATCCCCCACCAGAATGGTACAAGTGTTATCCCCGATGAACTGACTCTGGTCCATCATTATCACCTGAAGCGCACAGTTCGATGAGGATGCATCCTTGGTGTTGTACAGTCATGTAGCCATCAGTATGGCATGACACAGAGTATTTTTTACTGACCTAAGAATCCTGTGCATTATCACCATTTTTAAAAAAGATTTTATTTATTTGAGAGAGAGCACGCACAAGCAGGGGGAGCGGCAGAGGGAGAAGGAGAAGCTCCCTCTGCTGAGCAGGGAGCCCAAGGTGGGGCTCGATCCCAGAACCTGGAGATCATGACCTGAGCCGAAGGCAGATGCTTAACTGATGGAGCCACCCAGACACCCCAACACTATAACCATTTTTAAGTGTAGAGTTCCATGGCGTTCCAGTTTAGTCACTCTGTTGTACAACCTTTACCAACACCCATGTCCACAACTTCTCCCTCACCCTGGGTGCAGGTTTAATTTGAGGTGATCAAAATACTTCAGAATCAGACGGAGGTGACAGTTGTACAACACTGTGAATAATGAAATGCCACCAAACTATTTGCTTTCCAACAGTTTTATGTTATATGAACTTCATCTCAATTAAGGAAAAAAACTAAAACAAAAACAGGGCACACCAGAGGACTGCTCACCGGTGTCATCAGTGAAGGAGTCCTTGCCTTGAAGAAGCTCGGAAGTTTGAAAGGGAATGGTGACGGGCACCCAGGTTCTGGGCTTGGAGCAAAGCAGGGCAGCCTCTAACCCGCCTGAGGACCAAGGAAGTCTTTCCAAATGAGAAGGCACCTGAGAGCAACCTTAATGCTTCAACTAGGGTCTGCATGAGGGAAGGAAAGGAATATTCCAAGTGAAGGCCAAGGTGGGGAAGGTGAGATTCCCCAGACCAGGGCGCATGCAAGAGACAACTAAAAAATCTCAAAATTCATTTTTTAAGAATGGTAACCATGTTAGATGATGGATTTGTTAATTAACTTAACTGGGGTCATCATTTCACAATGTCTAAGTATATGAAATCATGATATACACCTTAAAAAAATCACTTTCAATAAAGCTTGAAAAAATAAAACAGTAACAAAATAAAAATTCATTCAAGTTACCATTACAATACCCCAAATCTAGGAGCAATATAGTATGACAATTACATGTAATATTTATAATATGTAAATACTCATTTATAAACAAAAATATAAACCGTAGGAGTAATAAAGTAACAGAGCCCAGAGAAGAAAGGGAAATCGTAAAACGTCAGAAGTCTCTAGGAGGAAAACCAGGAACGTAAAGAGATGAAGAGACATGAGCAGAGGTTGGAGACAGAGAAGTAGGAGACAAGGCAAACAATGGCGGAATGAGACATGAGCATTGAGACATGAGACATGAGACATGAGAAGCAGCAGAGGAACCCCCAGTCCAACATGGGCAGGACCCCCAGAAATTATGTGACATAGAAGCACATGACCGTGTGTCAAAGCTGCTGGGCCCTTTCAGAGTCACAGCATCAAGCGACTCCACAATCACCCTGACAGGCAGGGATGGCCAACCCAACTGTCCTCCAACAGACAACAAAGCTGACGTGTGTCCAATCGGACCGACCCACCAAGGCCACCCCCCGCTGTGACCGGGCAGCACGGACCTCGAGCCAGCGTCCCAACACAGGCTCTGCCTCAGCCAAGCCACCTCTCCGTGAAGGAAGCCAGCCCATCAGGAACAAAAACCTCTGTCCGTCTCCATCACTGTTCTTAGTCCACTGAGTCTTTTAAAATACTATGTATATCTTCACACTGGAGAATGACCTTCTGCGGAAAAGGAGCAATCTATTTTGGTAAGATGCGGCCTCTTCACAAAGTTTTATCCACCACTTGGCACAGTGGTCATTGCTCAGATGAAACCATTGCATGAAGTGTCAAACTTCTAAAATTGAAACACGGTTATAAATAACTTAAAACCCAGCTTAAAGGAACCAAGTTCTCCACAAATGAGTCAAGAAAAGGCACAGCCACGGTTCCACCAAACAGCCCTATGACAAGACCTGAAGGGTCTAATTCAGAGGTTCTCACTGGGACCATTTTAACTCCCAGGGGACGTTGGGCAACATCCAGAGACATTTTCAGTTTTCACAACTGGGGGACAGACCAGGCACGCTTCCAGACATCCCATAATGCACAGTCTTCACAACCAAGAATTCTCCAGCCCAACATGTCAATAGCGCTGCAGTGAGGAAAGGCTGGTCTCAATCCCAAGAGGGTTCTGTATAGACAAATGATCTCTCAGGTGGAAAGAACGTGGGACTGAGGGTCACACAAAGCAGAGACACACTCCAAGCTCTGTGGCTTCAAAGTTATGTGACGTTTTAACCCAGTCCCTGCGAGTCACAGAGCTGGTTCCCCTTGTTTTCAAAATGGGGTTGCTACCACCTCACAATAAAGCGGCTGGAGGACCAGCTGAGCGCTTCAACAGGTGGAGGGCCCTCCGTGAACCCTCAAGGCCATGGCTGGCCTGTGATCCCCACCACCTGTGACAGGCAAAGGCTCTGGGGTGTCCCACTGCTTCTGAAGAACACCCGATCCCAGGATTTGCTTTGTACAAACACATTTGGAAAAACAAATGTCAGAGGCATTTGTCATCCATCTAAACAACGCTGGGACCCATCTTACTGTCCCTCAATCTCACGCCACAGGAGTCTGTTCACAGCAGTGGGAACCTGGGGCTGAGGACCTGTCACGCCCGACACAGATGTGCTCTGAGCCCACCTGTGGCCAGTGACTGAGAGACCACTGGGAGGTCAGTGGGTGTGTCTTACACTTGGCTTTTTTAAACCGTATTATCCAAATGAAGGCTCAATGTCATCGTCACATCCACATTTCAACAAGCACAGATGGCAGCCACATGCTCAACTGGCCAATCCAGGGCAAACGTTCAGGTGAGCTCTCCAGGCTCTCTGATCCGGTTCTCTGGGCAGGTTCTGAGACAGTGGGGTCAGGAAATGCACAAAGGTTGGGGTGGAGAACATGCAGAAAGCTGGAGGTCTTTTGTCTGCTCTCAAGCCCTTCGGACAAATCAAACGGACTCAGCCAGAGTCAACAGGATAAAAGGCCGCGTCAGTCCGGTGTGCCCGTCATTCCCGAAGGAAGCCTACAGACCCCCGGCTCGAGCAGGAAAGGTTCCACTTTCACCACCTCCTCCAAAATTCTTCTATATTTTATCAGATACCTCTGGCCACCTTTGGGTGATTGTGCTGTTCTACGACCGACACATGAAAAGGGTGCATATTAAGGTCTCTTTCTGCCTTTGCAGAAACAGCATTTTTTAAAATTTGTAATCACGCAGTTTTTCCCCCTCCCTGGTTATTTTAAAGGGAGAAGCAGCAGCATTGTATCGAACTGTGAAATGTGCTCAAATGCAGCTCTAAAGGAAAGTACCACCAGCGGCTGGATATTAGTTTCCATGGCAACCAGGGTCCCTGGGCCCTGGCACACACAGCAGGAAATGCTGATTTCCACAGCAGTATCTTTTACTAGAAATAAGAGTCCCGTGGCAATCTTAAATGTTCGGGAATCAAAACACATATTGTGTGTGTGTGTGTACGTGCGCGCATGTGTATGTGCACACACGTGTGGATGGAGATAGATTTGCAAAACTAAGACAAGGCAAACGAAAGATACCTCATTATTCTTACAGATAAATACGCATAGGTATGGCAAATACAACAATATATTTTTGCTCCAAATTTAAGCAAAGCAGACCCCCCTCATAGACACAGAGCTAAAAGAAAACAAAAGCATCTTCCATAGGAAAACGAAAGACTGAAATGAAGTGGGAAATGGCTTTCGAGAAACAGCTGACCAAAGATCCTGCAGAAGCAAATAAGCAACAAAAATCCTTACAAATAATTGACTGAGAGCGCAGAAGAGATTTTTTTTCTTTTCTTCCACAGCTCATGTTATTTCCTACTTGAATCTCCTCAACATTAAACCAAGGGACGATGTGAACAAGTGGTTTACCACGCGGCTTTTGGGGGAAACCAGGGGGCAACACGCTGCACTAGCAGGATAATTCCCCATGAGCCCCTTCAAGCTGAGTGGCCTCGGGCAAGCGACTTTGCCCCCTAAAAATGAAAGGTTCCCCAGACACTAGGTGGTCTATAAGAAAAACCCTGTACCGGGGGCATCTGGATGGCTCAGTGGGTAAAACCTCTGCCTTCAGCTCAGGTCATGATCTCAGGGTCCTAGGATCGAGCCCCGCATTGGGCTCTCTGCTCAGTGGGGAGCCTGCTTCCTCCTCTCTCTCTCTCTGCCTGCCTCTCCACCTACTTGAGACTGAAATAAATAATATCTTTAAAAAAAAAAAACCCTGTACCGTCTTAAAAATGAAAGACCACAAGGTTAGGTTAAAAACAAACAAACAAACAAACAACTCCAGATCATTCTCAATTTAGGGAACACATAGGTTTCTAAAAGTAGTACATAAAAACCAAATTTCTTTAAAATATATCAGAAGGATTCACTGCCAGATTTTTTGTGATAAAAGAATATCCTTTTGAATGGTCTGTACTCTCAGAGCTTTGACTCAACATTCTATTTTTTTCCCCTCCAGCTGAGCACACGTGTACGTTCAAGTGATCATGGGAGTTCAGAGACTTCCTGTCTCCCCAAGTTTTAGGCCACACGTTTATCAGCAGAAGTGGAGAAGAGGCGCTTGCAATCAGGCAGGATAGGCTCAGCGTAATGAACACTAGTTCTGACAACTTCAAGTGTCTTCAAGTTCACATTTACATTCCAAACAGTTATTCTTATCTGAGGTGGGCAGACCAGACCAAGTGTACAACTCTACGGCAAATGATCTTTCACAAGAAAACATCATTTTAGAGCAAAACAATCTTGCCGCATCTGTAGGAACTAAAATAACTGCATCCTCCCATGAACACTAATCCGTATTTCGCCAAAGGAACACCGCCATGGTTGTGTGCAACAGGAGGATGGGGCAGAGTATTAGTTATTAAGCCAAAACGAAGAGCAAAAGGGAAAGAATTAGGATGGAGAAGAGGGAGGGAGAAGGGGAGGTCCTCACGGCTGGTGTACAAAATGCAGACAGCCCAGCTAGCGGGAAGGACGGAACTGCTGAGCAAACCACTTCATTATGTAAACTGCCTAACGACACAAATAACGACGCTGCACACATCGACCCGGTCAGCCATGAAAACACACATCCTCTCCGTGCCCGGACCTTCCACCCCAGCGCCACCATTGCCACCGTCGCTGCCGTGTCATTCCCCGACATTTATTACGGCGGCTGAGGTTAGACAGAAAACAGCACATACCACCTACAGGCATCACCTGGGAAAATACACAGGGGCCAAACTGGGTGATGCCACGGAACTGAGCATGAACAGATGCTCCTCTCGGATTAGCGGCAGGACAAGCCTTAGCAGGACGCGCGGGCTCTACTGTGCAGCTCAGACACCCCCAGCTCTCCCTGTTACAGGATTTCAGGATTCTGGGGACAGCCTGCTCCGGACTGCCAGGATGTGCTTACATTCAAGTGGGCACTAACTCACGTTAGTGCCTTTCAGCCCAACACACAATAACCGCCGGAAATGTCATTTCGGGAAGATAGTGAGAAGTCACACAACCACCATGAAGGTGGTTCGTCTCTGGCACCTGTTGCTACCCAACCAAACGTCAATAAGAAAAGGCCACTACTTGTAAGGGGGGAACAGTACTGCTGGTCAAGCATGAGTTTTAACAATAAAAGAAGATCAATGGGGGGGTGCCTAGGTGGCTCAGTGGGTTGAA
This sequence comes from Mustela nigripes, assembly GCF_022355385.1. Classification (NCBI taxonomy): domain Eukaryota; kingdom Metazoa; phylum Chordata; class Mammalia; order Carnivora; family Mustelidae; genus Mustela; species Mustela nigripes. The sequence goes on from NC_081559.1 coordinate 182,051,040, forward strand.
GCCTCTGCCTTCAGCTCAGGTCATGATCTCAGGGTCCTGGAATCGAGCCCTGCATCGGACTCTCTGCTCAGCGGGGAGCCTGCTTCCCCCACTCTCTCTACCTGCCTCTCTGCCTACCTGTGATCTCTGTCTGTCAAATAAATAAATAAAATCTTTAAAAATAATAATAATAATAATAAAAAGAAAAGATCAATGGGAACAGAAAGAAGGGATTTCATTGTATCACCAGTAATGTCGCCATTCATGATCCCAATCTCCTGGAATATACAAATTTGCCCACCAAAATAATCGCCTATATTAGCACCCACTTCTGCATTCCTACAACCAAAAAATGAGGGGGTGGCGGGAAGATTTGTTTTTTAAAATTTATAAAATAAAGATACCTAATAAGTATATCATTCCTTTATTTTTTGTTGTTACCTACAGTGTGATTTGTAAAAGAAAAGAGGTTTAAAATACACAGTCCTCCTTCCTATGCTAGACTCAACACCAAGTCTGAATTTCATAACAAGCAAGCCAAAAAATATTAAGTTTAAAAAATGTTAAATGGTAAGACAAACTGCACATTCAAAGGACCGTTTTTATTTTTTTTTTTTTTTTAGATTTATTTGAGAGAAAGATTGCAGGCACGTGAGCAGGGAGGGGGCAGAGGGAGAGAGAGAATCCTCGGGCTCCCCTTGGAGTGCAGGGCCCAATATGGGGCTCAATCCCAGGACCGTGAGATCAAAAACGAGACCCAATCTCGAGACCCTGAGACCAAATGGAAACCAAAATCAAGTCGGATGCTGAACCAACTGAGCCACCCAGGCGCCCCTATTGGGTCTTTTTTTTTTTTTTTTTTTAAACATTTCTTCATGTATCTGAGAGAGAGAGAGCATGAATGAGAAAAGGGGGAGGAGAGAATCCTCAAGCAGACACCCCACTGAGCAGAGTCTGACACAGGGCTGGATCCCAGGACACTGAGATCAGGACCTGACCTGAAATCAAGAGTCAGATGTTTAAAAGACCATACATCACCCTCTCCCCCATAGGGACAATTTTTTAAAAGTTGTTTTATCCCAAGCAGAATGTGTAGGATTAAATGTATTGTGGTAATGGGTTAAAATGACTCAAGGTCTATCAGAGTGGAAAAGCATCAAAAAGTGAAACCCACAAGCAGAATATGCATCCATGAATCCACTTAAAAAGGCATTATATTTTTTATGTCACCCCTTTGTAGGTCAAAGACAACTCCAAAATCTTTCTAGGACATGCAGAATTTATATCCTGAAGCGATTTAAATAATAGGCACACACTTTTTAGCTAGGATAGATATTATTATAAAAAGCAACAACTTACAACTTTTTTTTTAATTTGGACTTCATGTAAGATTGAGACTATGACAGGTATTAAAATACAAAAATAGATGGATACGTACTCCTAGACACGTAGTACACATTTCAGCATGGAGTGGCTTGAGAAGCTGATGGAAATTCCTGAAGCTACTATTCCAGATTGTGGCCCAAAAGCCCTCAGCAAAGTTGTAAGTTACATATAATTAAAATTAATTAAAATGTAAAAAATTAGGAATTCAGCTCCTCGGTTACACTAGCCCCGTTTCAAGTGCTCAAAAACCACATGCAGCAAATAACTACCATATTGGGCAGTGAAACCACAGACCATTTCCAGAATTTCACAGAACAGCCTCGCCCAGACTGAAAGCTGCACAGGGCCAGGACGCCACAGCAGGCGTACACGGCACCTGTCAAGTCCTGGCACTGGGCCTGCAATTAAAGGGAAAACAAACAAAAAAGAAATGCCAGAAAAGAGGTGACTTTGTCTTTGCCTGGTCAATTTCCTACTTGAAACAAATACAAAGGTTCTTATTCTGCATAGCTCTGTTCTTACTCCCCACACCCGCCAACATCAAACCAGCAAGACCTTTCAAAACGTAACGAAGAGTGGGGCACAGTTAGCTTAGAGCTTCCTCAGCACAATTCACCAGAATCGAAATCAAGAAGGCAAGTTCAAAACCCTGCAAATGAAAAGCAGTGGAGAGTTTCTAGGTCATCTTCAATCCAGCATACCCAGGCTCATGTTTAAAAATATGAGAAAATACAGCTGCTGGTCCATCCACCCTGAAAGCTATGAAGGGTTTCACTTTAGGAAAAATTTTTAATACATCAGGAACTGTTTCCTGGGCACCTAACATGTGCCAGGCTCTGGGAAATCAGAGCTCAGGTGCCCCTATGATGGTTACATACAGTCTCTAAGCAAAATTCACCCCTGCCAGGTTTCCATAAAGCTCGTTCTCCGAGCTCCAGAAGAGGCTTTCTGCTAGACTCCATTTTCTCCTATTATCTGGTAAGTCCTCAGAATACGATCATCAGAAAAATGAAATACATGATCCTTGAAGTTTTCCAAACAAGCTAAGCTCTTAAAAAAAAATCACAACGGAGCTTGTTTCCCAAAGACTTTTAAGTCCTCTCTTTTCCTAAAGGCAATAAATTCCCAAAGACAGTAACCAAAAATAACCATTCACATAATCTACCACCGTATCTAGAAATGAGCAGGCTGCAGTTTGAGCCCTTTTTATTTTGAATCGATGAATGAATTTGTCGACATTCCTTTCACGTCCATAGTCAAAGAATATTCAGTTCCAGGCCTGTGAGAAGGGCCTTATTTATGATTTTTTTTAAATAATTATTTTTTTCCCCCAGTTTGTGGCTGAGGAGATTCCTAGGTAGAAATCACAAGGCTCTGATTACATGAAACAGTCTGACTTGAACACACACCAAAGTCAAGCCAGAAGTTAAGGGCCAGTGAAATCTCAATCCACCTAGTTAAACTAAAACTCGGGGGCAAACAAAACCGGTTGAGCTGCCTCTTCGAACAGCTTCCGAGCACCTCCTCCCCTAAAAGAGAAGGTTTCCTCTCTTCCCTGGGCCCAGCCACTCCCCCACCCGCCCCTTCCTGTGACCGCATCATGAAATTGCCGGGCCCTCTTCAGCTATAAGAAATATAAAGTCACACACTCCACACCAGACTGGACCTCCGGGCGGGGGGGTTGCCCAAATGTGAATTCTGAACCCCCACAAGGAATCTGACCAAGATCCAATCCCACCAGCTTCCCACCCCCGGGGATGAGAGCCTTCTTCACCCGGATCCACCGAGGGCCGTGCGAGTGTGCTCACTGCTGTACGTGCTCAGTCATTCATTCATCAAACACTGTCTGCACTTTGCCAAATGCCAGAGAGCCACTGAGCATCTAGGCGCCCAGGCTCCTCAGAGAGACCTGTCCTGGAGGGGCCTGCATCCTAGTACGGAGCCGGGGATGACACAGCGAGCCACACGCCTGCACCATGCCGCGGAGGCCCTGAGGCCCGAAGTCTCCCCCTGCTTTGGTGATCATCGGTATCATCCGTGACACGACTGCGAACCTGGCTCTTGGAAAACAAGCAGCAAATCCTCGAGCATCTAAAGGAGGCGGACAGGGGGTGGAGGGAGAAGGACATTCCAGGTCTGGAAGGCACCCACAAGCGAGCAGATGGGGATCAAAGGATTTAAGGGCTTCAGGGAGCCAGGAGCGTCTCTCTGTGGTTGGGAGTGCCAGCCGCTGGCAGAGATGTCTCTGGACAGGTGGCTTATGGCAAGAGGCCCAAACCTCGCTGGGGAGAAATCTCTCCCGAGGAACTTAAAAAAATCTGAGATTCCCAGGTCCTACCCACACCCATCTGACTCCACAGATACAAGGCAGGGCCCTGAAATCTGTATTTTTTTTTTTTTTTAAGATTTTAAAGATTTTTTGGGGCAACTGGGTGGCTCAGTGGGTTAAGCTACTGCCTTTAGCTCAGGTCATGATCTCAGGGTCCTGGGATCGAGTCCCACATCCGGCTCTCTGCTCAGCAGGGAGCCTGCTTCCTCCTCTCTCTCTGCCTGCCTCTCTGCCTACTTGTGATCTTTCTCTGTCAAATAAATAAATAAAATCTTTAAAAATAAATAAAAAGATTTTAAAGATTTTTAAAAGAGAGAGCATGTGATTGAGAGCAAGAGAGAGAGAGAGAGACCGCTTGCACAATAGAGAGCCTGCAGGAGCAGGGGGGCGGGGCAGAGGGAGAAGCAGGCTCCCCGCTGAGCATGGAGCCCCATGTAGGCTCAATCCCAGGACCCTGGGATCATGACCTGAGCGGAAGACAGAGGCTTCAATGACTGAGTCACCCACGCACCCCTAAAATCTGTATTTTAAAATCAACTTCTTGAGTGATTATGACCTACACAGTCCTCCTCAACGCTCCAGCTTCTACCAGCCCTCCTCAAAGGCACACTGCAGGTCTGAGGGGGCCTTGATCTTTCTCTTCTTACCCTCCCTCTCTCCATTACCCTATGCTTCACAGTGCTTCCTCCACTTCCTTTGTCTCCAGGGCAAAAATTGGAAAGTCTAAAGATAACCGAGGGGAGAGAATTTGGACGTCCATCTTCATTCATATTTTATGGACTTAATAGGGCCAAATGAGATTTTTCAAATCAGAGAATATTAGAGCCGAGAAAGGTTCCTTGTGATCATGTAGGACTTTGTGTCCTGAGAACACCCTCTTTTAGAGGTGGGGAAATTAAAGCCCAGAAAAGTGAGCTAGACTCGACCCCTCTTTACCGAGGTTTTGCTTTTCTGCTGTGTCAGTTAAACCCGCAGTCAGCTGTGGTCTGGAATCAGCTGACCCTCCTTCTGACAAACCGTCAGGAGGTCGGTTCAACAGGAGCCCAGCGCTGGGTCACAGCACCTTCGTCACCCCCCTCACTTCGGCTCACCACGTAGGCATTTATCATTATCTCTCATCATCACGAGAAGTATGGGACAAGATGTTCTGAGAGACAGAAAGGCCGCATTCACATAATTTTTCTTATAGGATAGTCTTATGACTGGTCTATTTTATTATTACTATTTGTTGTTAATCTCTGAGCCTAATTTATAAATTAAACTGAATCACAGATATATACATATAGAAAAAACAGAATGTACAAGGTTCAGGACAATCCCCAGGTTCAGGCGTCCACTGAGGGTCTTGGCTAGTACGCCCCTGGGATACGGGGCGGGGGTTGGGAGGTTGGCTATCGTAATTTACTCAGCGTTGCCTAGTCAGCAAAACCAGAAGACAAATCCAGGCATCACAGTTCCCAATCTGGGTTACTCCAAGGTGCTACCTAGATTCTTTTAATGCATTCGGGATCAAGTAATTTTAAAAGCAAACATAAGCTTATACTAAACCCAGGGAGCTCCTTACATAAGGAATTGTAACTTTATGGTTAAAATCTAGGCTCTGTGCCAGACTCCTTTTACCACTTACTGGCCATGCAATCTTGCTTTAGGTAAGTTCCTTACCCTGATTTCATCACCTAAAATGGAGATCACAAGCATGTATATTCACGTTGTGAGAAGAGATTCAGCATACGTGATGCTCTTATAACACAGCCCAGCCAGCATTACTATTCAGTAAAGGTTAGCTATCGTGATTTCCAACACTGAAACCATGCCCACTTTTTTAAAGTGATGTACAAAGGCTTCTAAACATTAAAGATGATCTGGTCGGCTGGGGATCCATTTCCTTTCTTCATAAAGTCTTAAACTCCTCACTCTGGGTTTGGTGTATCACTATCTAAACAACCCTGAGATGGTTTTTCAAAGCTATAAAGTCATTACACAGGCATACAGAGGCAGCCAGAAATGAAAGTCACACAGCATTATGCTTTTCAAAGGCCCTTGCTGACACAAGCAAACAATGCAGTGGTGCGAAGGGCCAGTGCTGACTAAGGCGGAGGGTTTCATCAGCTCAGTACCCCAGCCTTCCAGTGACATAGGGAGCTGGGCCCAGTGTGCAAGGATGTGCTCACAGGTGCAGGAACACTATTCCCCAAGAGGTGCCTCTGCTCCAGAGGGTCCTCCTCCTCAACCCCCTTTGTCTTTTCTTTCTTTCTTTCCTTTCCTTTTCTTCCTTCCTTCCTTCCTTTCTCTCTCTTGCTCTCTCTTTCTTTCTAAGCAACTGAGACAACTGCATACCAGTCAGTCCAAACATTTCTCAACTCCAATAATAGGTCATTTGCTGGTCCATCATGGACACGAAGAAGATGGGGACTCACTCCACAGTCTGGTATCCCATGCAGAGCAATGCCCAGACACTAATTCTCTGCGGCTAGTAATATGGGGAAAGGTATACTTTCATGCTAAATACATATTGTATATTCATTCCAGAGTGCACAATCAACAGAATATGAAACTGTACTATGGATTATGATGCTAATAAACTCTTAAATTCCATTATGCTTTAATTGTTCATCTAAATACACACATTACAAGAACAACTTAAATGCATTTGTATAATGAACAAAACAGAGTTCTAACATATTTCCACATCCTATTTAACAAGTTAGATAATGACTACATTAATTTTGCTCCTATAGTGAATAGCTTTAAAAAGTTGTTCCTAAATAAATTATATTAACAGCAAGTGCGAAATATTAGCTAAAAAGGACAAAGGAATTTCAGAGCTTTGGGAGGTAATATGGAATGCTAATATTTTGGAAACCAGAGACATGCTATCTTAATTCTGGAAGCCTGCCCAAAGGAGATGCACTTGAATTGCCTTCTATCACTTTGAGCAAGAAGGACTTGAAAAAAACATTCCAAAGCTCTAAGCAAAACAAACAAAAACCAAAACAACAAAACTGGAATTTTGTAGAGGGCAGATATCAAATTGCAAATCACAGAGTCACAGCCTTTAATGATCTTTTTTTTTTTTTTAAAGATTTTATTTATTTATTTGATAGAGAGAGATCACAAGTAGGCAGAGAGGCAGGCAGAGAGAGGAAGGGAAGCAGGCTCCCTGCTGAGCAGAGAGCCCGATGCGGGACTCGATCCCAGGACCCTGAGATCATGACCTGAGCCGAAGGCAATGGCTTAACCCACTGAGCCACCCAGGCGCCCAGCCTTTAATGATCTTAAGTCCAAATATATTTGTCGCTGACCAAAACCGTTTGGAACATTTTCTCCAGATTGGTTCCATGGAGATGCACACACTATTAAAAACAGATTATATACAGATCTCCCAAAGGATGTATACCTGGGCATTAATTCCTACATGGCTTGTAACAGCAAATAAATGGGAGATAGCCTGAATTTTCACCAACAGCGGAATGATAAAACTGTGCTGTATCTAGACAGGAGAATTCCGTTTGGGCCCAAGAAAGAATGAGGCAGCTCCCTCCCCAGGCATGGACATGAGAAGTGTCACATACTGTAGAGTAAAAGCACAGGAACATGTTAATTAGGGGGCCCCTCTAGATCATCCAGAAGTACTTTACTCCATGTTCCATTTCACACACCATTCTGCAACCAGCTTTCTTCCTTCCAGACGTGTTTATACATGCAAACAAACAAACAAACAAAAAGGCCGCAAATGACACTCAACCCAATCCCTGCAAGGGGGCACAGGGAGGGGTGGATTTTACTGTACAGACGATTACATGACATTTTAAACAAAAACGCATGGTCTAGGGGCACCTGGGTGGCTCAGTGGGTTAAGCCTCTGCCTTAGGCTCAGGTCATGATCTCAGGGCCCTGGAATTGAGCCCCAAATCGGGCTCTCTGCTCAGCAGGGAGCCTGCTTCCCCCTCTCTCTGCCTGCCTCTCTGCCTACTTGTGATCTCTCTCTCTCTCTGTCAAATAAATAAATAAAATCTTTTAAACCAACAACAACAACAAAACCATGCATGATCTAGGTTTTTTTATTTTCAAGTTAAAAGTAACTTAATAAAAATCACTTCTGATGCTTATTGACCCTACAAGATGTGCCTTCACGTTTCTCTCTATCCCCTCTATAAAATACACCTTCTTTGTATCAACCATACCCTTTTTTAGGTCATGTGAGAACTCTCACACTCGAGAGAAAGTTCTTTTTCCCCCAGTGCACAGGGATTTCTAGAGATCGCAAAATGTAAAGTTATTCTGGCATCGCTAAAAATGACCTGAAATCAACTGGTTTAAAAATACATCGGAGCGGGGGTCTGTTCACTGCGACATCATTTGTCTTTTGTCAAATACTTCACCTCCAAGCTGTGACTCTACCTCTGTCACCACCACAGAGAGGCTATTCTGGTATCTTTTCCCACAGATAGCTGCTCTGTTTGTCCTCCCTGGAGCCATGGGACCTGCAGGCCCTCCTGTTTCCCACCAAGAGCCACCCCAGGGAGCAGCCTCTGCAGAAACCCCTGTGCTGGGGCGCCTGGGTGGCTCAGCAGGTTAAAGCCTCTGCCTTCGGCTCACGTCATGATCCCAGGGTCCTGGGATCAAGCCCCACATTGGGCTCTCTGCTCAGCAGGGAGCCTGCTTCCCCTCTCTGCCTCTCTGCCCGCTTGTGATCTCTGTCTGTCAAATAAATAAATAAAATCTTTAAAAAAAAAAAAAAAAAAAAAGAAACCCTTGTGCCTGCTGTCGGCAATTATGGGAACTCAGGGGATGCTGCCCTCCTCCACCCTTGAGGGTCCCATCAATAATTAAATATGAAAATATAAAAATCTTATTAAGAATCACAGAGTCTCAAAAGTGCAATGCCGGTGACCCTCGTCCTTTCAAATGGTGGAGCCATTCTTCGAAGGAAGACACGTTCTGAGGGCCCTTCTAGAAAGACCTCAATGTGACCGACGGTCCGGTTCCAGAGACTGCTGAAGTAGAAGACAATATTTGAAAACAGACTCAAAAACACTGACAGTGGTGATCCTTGGCTTAAACGTTACAGAATCTTTAGAATATTCAAGTGAAAGAAGTACAATGGACAATGTTGAGGATGTAAGAATTTTTTAAGGGATTAAGAAAAGATACAAGTTAAGACCCATAACAAGCTGACAAACCAGAACAAGTCCTTCCAACCACTGCTCTGGTATTTCCATCACATTCTCCTAGGGAACCTTTCGAAACACTGCTGGCATCTTGGAAGTAAGGGAAAATATTACCTCCCATGGGAGACCCTCGAATCCCTGAGCTGAGCTAATTGCTCACTTTTCTATACTCCCCCAGCACGCTGTTCTACTACTATTGCTATACTAAGCATATTACTTCTAGCCCGAATTTCTCTATTTGCACATCTCCCCCCGCCCAGTTGCCAACCGTTCAGGACAAGAAGAATAAATAATATATTGATTTCTGTGGTTCCATAATAGTACCTAAAATACTAGCAGTTCTCAAGTTTCTGGAATGAAACTTGAATTTCATTTAAATTTTAATTAGGCAAACTCATTTGAATATTTAATTCAAATATATAATATTTGAATTAAATATTCAATTTAAATTCATTAATTCATTAATTTCTCCTCACGGCAAACTCATTTTAATATTTAATTAGGCACCAGTGGTAAAGGGGTACCAACTGAACCCCACCAGAGGCATTTATCATGTGTTTCAGAGAAGCTAAACCCTCATGTGACTGACAGCAACCCCCCAACACTCACCCCCAACGCCCATGTTTTCCAATGTTACCACGACAATGAACAGACAGTATACAAGCAGACCCAGAAAAATAAGGCCAAAAAAAGAGGTAGGAGAACATCCCTGCCTGGGAATGAAAAGGAAAGCACCCCCTGCTTTGAACAGGGGTCTCCACATTAAGGGGAATGTTGTCTTTCTGACCATGGTGGTGGATACGGGAGCGGCATTTTCGTCTTTACTCTTCTCCTGTGTTTTTATTATAGTCACTGAAACTATTAAAAGTTGCACAAGATTTCCCTTTGTTTGCTGATTTAATAAACCTACTTTTAAACACCCACTATGTCCTAGGCACTGTTTTGGGGGAGTTCTGACATAAATACGTAAGGGTCCGCAGTCAAATGTGGGAGACACACACACAGATACAACACAACAGGACATGCCTTACACAAGGGATCCCTGCGGGAAAATGGTTTATCCGATCATTCTCACCCCTTCCCTCTCCACAAGGGAACAGAGAAAACCTTAGGACAACCCATGGGAGGAGGGAGGAACCGCACCCAAGCGCCCAGTCCAGCCCCTCCCGCACAAACTGTGCCCCCTTTTCTCTACTTTTCACTCATCCTCTCACGGGCTTCGTTATCTGGAGGACTAATCTGCAACTTCGAATACATGGACACCCCCAGCATTCTCTAGGAAGTCAGAACCATGAGTCAGCGCAGCTCTGGTAACTTCAGCTGTCGCTCCTCGTGAAGCCACCCAAGGGTAGGAGCCCACAGGCTGCCTTGGGCGGGTGCTGGAAGCCGTGCCTCCATCTGCTTACCACGTGTGTTGGTGGCCATGTCAGCCACTTTCTGAAAGGCGTCCAGGAAGGCAGCTGCTGCTACTACTGTGGTCCTAAAATGCAAACAGAGAACAAAAGCATGAGGAATGTGTCACACGAATTCACTGCGGCTACAGGGTTAACCCCTCTGCAGGCAAGGGCATGCGACCTTCCAGGAGAAACGACTCTGCTGGACATGGACAGGCTCCGGCTTCGCAGTGCCCCTTGTCTGCTCAGGAGGCACTTCTCCTCCTCACAGGAGCACGCCCTCCCAGAAACACCCAGCGCCTTCGGTGCTGGTCAGTAGATGCTAGCAATCCTTCCCATCCTGGTCCACCTACTACGTAATTACTGGCCCAAATTTCACAAAGAAGGAAAGACAGGTTTTCTGACCTAAAAGAAAAACGTCATTAAAAACCATAAACAGGGGGCGCCTGGGTGGCTCAGTGGGTTAAGCCGCTGCCTTCGGCTCAGGTCTTGATCTCAGGGTCCTGGGATCGAGTCCCGCATCGGGCTCTCTGCTCAGCAGGGAGCCTGCTTCCCTCTCTCTCTCTCTCTCTGCCTGCCTCTCCATCTACTTGTGATTTCTGTCAAATAAATAAATAAAATCTTAAAAAAAAAAAAAAAAAACCATAAACAGTACAGGTGAAATTGATTTCAGGTAGGCAAACAGCATCTCTACGTGGACCGGGAGATGGAATCTTGAAGAGCCTCTACTTCAACTAATTCATTTCAGAGATGGGAACATGGAGGCAAGCTCAGAGCGACTTCCAAAATCACCAGCTCATCTCAGACCTGGAACGGGGATAGGCTGGCAGGAAGCCCAGTCCCGTGCTCATCCTGCTGCAGGACAAGATCCTTACTCTGTGACTTTTCCCCCTAAATCCCACTTATAATGAAACAGACTATTTTTTCTTCAACCTTAGAATACTATCTTCTGAATTCCTTGAGACTAGGGAGAAGTCACTACAGTCATTTGCTGTCCTAGAAATTATTTTGAGTTTTTCACATCCTCTGGAGCACTCTGTGGTCTACCGGCTCCCAGTGCTGTGATCCCAAGACGTCATCCAGTGAAGGGTAAGCCCCACTCCCCACCAGGGCCAGGGACAGCTACAACACACAAGCCAGCCCCACTCAGGCTCCACAATTCGTGAAATGCACTTCATTAAGATGTTTTTCATGTATGAATCTAATCTTTGCTCAGCATACCTCAGAATGCAAAGCTGTTGAAGGGAAGAACATGAGAATAAAGATTAGAAAGAAAGGAGTTCAAGATGGAACTGAAGAAAGGACCCTACACCTCACGAACAGTGGCTGTGACACAAAAGGTTCTAGAAGGTGCAGGGAGTGGTCCCTAAGAAAACCTGGGTCACAGTCCCGTGCCAAACTCCAGAATTGAGGCCTGGTATTTCCCAGTAGAGCAAGAAAATATTCTGCTCTAATTAAAAAAAAAAAAAAAAAAAGAAATTAAAAAAACAAAACTGGAAAAAAAAAGAAAAAAGCCCCTCAGAAGCATATTTTTCAAAGAGTTGACACCAAATGCAAGCCCTGAAAAAGTGAACTTCATCAAACATCCCGGGGTTTATAAACAGCTCATTCTGAGTGACAATTAATGTCTGACACAGGGGCAGGATCGATTCTCGTTCAGGGCAAGGTCGATCACCCCCATACTACATGGGCTCCCCTGAAAACGAGGGCAGCGGTCAAGTGTGAGGAATCAGGAGCTTTTAACCGCCACCTCCCAATGAGTCCTGTTTCCTTGCGTGCGGCTGTCCTGAGACAACCCGGCTCTGGCGTCCCCGCAGCACGAGCAGAGATCCGGCGCCCGCTGCATTACAGTACTCAACTGTCTTTCTGGTGTACTCCAGCAGGGCCCTCCTGTAGGATGGAGACTAACTGTTGGGAATAGATGCGGACAACAGCAGAAACGAGAGACTAGCTATAGCATAAGGTGAGGCTGGTGAAGGCCTGTGCGGGGCCGCGCATTCAGACAGAGGAGGCTGGCCCAGCAGAAAATCTTTAAAAAAAAAAAAAAAATAGGAGCTTGTAAAGTCTGTACACGTTCTTAAGCACCAAAATGGTAAAGGATCTGACAAGAGAAGGGGCTCTACGCCCCAGGCGACTGTACATCTCGAAGACCACTCACAGCTTGGGAAACCCTCAGTTCATGGGACAGAAATCCCAGGCACCTGCACAGCTGGCAGAATGGAAGAGGAAAGGTCCTTCCTTCTGGAGTTCTTCTCTCCTGCTCTACAGGGGATTCATGGAATGTCCCAGCTTATGGCTGAAGTTCTGGGCAGTAACCCCTGACATCCGTCGGCTAAGGACCAAGAGCATCATGTCATCCACGTGGCTTTTTATCCTAGAAAACACCTACCTGCTTTGCCCTCTGGAAAACCGCCTCCATACACCCAAACCAACTGATGTCATCCCCCATTTCTCCATGAACAGGAGTCATGAAAATCATTGCATTTGCAATTGTCCCATCCATCATGGGGCACCCACCCAGCGGGTAGCTCCCCTCCCCACTAAAAGCACGTAGCTGTAACAAGAAGACGCTGGTAAATGTCGTATCAAATTTCATATCAAATGATACAGGAGCAAGACCAAGACAAGGCAATGGTAAAGCCCCTTAGAGCCGCTCAGCCCTAGATCTTGTTCTTTTTTAAGCAGCTTCATTGAGGCATAATTTGTATACCATAAGATTCACCCTTTTTGGGTGTGTGATTCAACAATTTTTTTTGGTAAGCTTAGAATTCTGCAACCACTACTACAAGCCAATTTTAGAACATTTCCATCACCCCCAAAAGATCTCTCCTGCCCATTTGTACTCCATCTCCTTTTCCTCCCCTAGTCCACTGATCCGCCTCTACAGAGCTGTTTTCTAGATATTTCACACACACGGAATTACACGATCGCCAACAGTCAGCTGTAAACTCTTTATGAGGATAAGCAGTGAACAGAATGGGCTATGCAGCCAGACCCAGGTTCAAATCCCTGCTCTGCCATTCACTAGCTGTGTGCCATTAGCTTCTCTGTGCCTCAGTTTTCTCATCAATAAACTGAGGGTACTAACTGTACTTAACCCCTTGGGGTCGTGAGATCTAATTAAGATAACATACGAGTCTGCACAGAGTGAGCATCACATAAATGTTGCTCACTACTACCTTCCTATGATACCTCATTTGACTCAAAATCCCTGTGGAAGAAGGCAGAGCAGATGGGAGTTCGGCTTTACATAGGGGAGTCAGCGGTCAGGACATAAGGCTGAGAAGTGGCAGTACTCAAATGAGAACCCACTAAGTGCTTCTGTATCTGTAATGCTTCCAAAATTAACCTCAATCTGCATCCTGGGGCTGTCCTTTTCCAACCTTTGTCTAAGGACGGCGCCATTTTTCTGGGGATGACGAGCTTCTCTACTTACCGAAGCTGGGACTGTAGCTTTCCTGCTTTGTTTATGAAATCTTCCCACACTGGATAGCTCCCCTACAACAAAACAAAGTCATCAATCAGTGAGGCATGCTGTGATAGACATCTGAGGAAGACAATAACAAAACACCCAATTGCAGTTACAGGGAACAATGTGTGTTCTCTCTTCCTCTACAGCCTCGGGTATGGTGCCCAGACTGTACATAAATGCCCTGGCTCGGAAATGGGTTTAGAATGTGCTCAGGCCCTATAATCTTGTAAATACTACAAATGCCAGTTGGAACAAGTTTGGCAGAATCTAACACATACACTGAGAGATCACTTTTTCAGGAACAGATGGAGGGTCCAAATTCAAGATAGGCAGAACATTTAATGCTCTGCCCGGAGGAACCACCTGACTTCGGCTGTGCCTTTTCCCACCCTCACCCCGGAGGAAACCAGAGCCACTGGAGCTCCTCCCCAGGACAGTGACCGTGGCCTCTGGGAAGCTTTACTTACAGATCAGAATCTCAAGGTTGAGAAGTTACCTAAATGCAGCCCCCCCACAGCTAATGGTTTGCACCAGCCTCTACAGACGGCATGACAACATGTGGATCCCCGGCACACTCCAGCTCACAGGGAACTCAACACCCTCCTGGGGAGACTCTATCTGCCACCGCGTCCTCTGCGTCCCTGCGGCACCGGCTTGCACCCTCTGGGGACGCCCAACCCCATTTCCATGGGAAGACTTTTGAGAGAACTCGGGAAAACCAGCACATTCATCCAGCTTTCCCTTCTTCCCCCACGTGCAGTCCATGTTCAACCCAGGACCGTGTTTCACGTCCCTGCAGTGTCCTGCGGACACGGCAAGATTCTCTCTCTCTCGGCTTTTAAGCCCGGGACCCAAGACACAAAGTCAGAACTGCAGGCGCTCTTCTGACGGCAGCAGAGCTGTGGGGCTGACACCTCCCTACACAGACACACTTGATGCATGTTAAGATCAAGGAGCCACGCAAGAGAGGACGCAAGGGAAACCCATAGAAGGAGAAGCCACGGCTGGAGACGTAGAGTTTGGCACAGAATCGGTCACACAGATCTGAGACTCCACCCCCGGAGGGTGCCACCGGCAGGACCAAAGGGGAAGTGCCTCAAATCCTAACGTGGGGGACAGAACACGTGCCACCTCCCAGGCTGGCGGTTTAAGGAGAGGAGGGAGAAATTCTGATGAAGTTCATCATTTCACCTTTCGCTACAGAAGCCCGGCCGAAACAGGCTACAGCGGCAACTGAGCAAAAACCTAATGATTTCCTCTTCGTACTGGTCTGAATGGTCTTAGCTTCTTAGCCTAGCATACAGTTGCTCAACGTTGCCACTACGGACGTTTTGGGCCTGACAGCTCTTTTGCGGTGGGGGGAATGTCCTGGGCACTCTACGGGGTTCGGCACCATCCCTGACCTCGGTTCCCTAAAGTGCCAATAATAGGGGCGCCTGGGTGGCTCCGTCAGTTAAACGTCTGACTCTTGGTTTCAGCTCAGGTCAGGATCTCAGGGTCCTGGGATTGAGCCTCGAGTCAGGTCCTGCACTGTGGGAAGCCCACTTGAGGATTCTCTCTCTACCCCTTCCCCTGCTTGCATGCCTCCGCTCTCTTCCTCTAAAATAAGTAATTAAAGCTTAAATAAAAACAAGAACAACAACAAAGAACCACTGTTTTAAAGGGCTGCTTGAGCTCCACGCTGGGCTCCCTGCTCAGCTCAGAGTCTGCTTGTCCCTCCCCCCACCCTTCCCCTCCTCACTCTGTGCATGTCTCTCTCAAATACATAAAATCTTGGAAAAAAAAAAAAAGAAATAAAATAAAGGGATGCCTGAGAAACTCATTTCTTTTGGTGAAGAAACAGTCATCGGTTGTTCAGCAATTTCTTCAGGATTACTGCACTTAAGTATCAATTCTCTTGTTCAATGAAAGCATAATTAAATATATTTTTGCTTTACATCTTATCATAAGTGCCTCTCTCTGCATTTCTCTAGCTATCGAGCCTATCTGAAAATGTGCAGAGAGCTATCTGGAAAACTGTCCACCAAAGTTAAAATCGGCTATTTCTGGACGCTAACATTTGGACCAATGTGTTGCTTTCTTGTTTGTATTTTCCTATAAGGCCATAGTTTTTTTGTTTTTTGTTTTGTGTGTGTGCTTTCACTCAGGGTCATATATCACTTTCACAAAAACAATAGTCATTATATACATTTTTTAAATTTTAAGATCAACCTAGAGGTCCTGGCAATAAGAGCATCACGAAGTCACAAACCGCCCCAAGCCTAAAGTCTATCTTCCAGCTGCGGCTAGAGCACAGCCGTCAGCTCTCTGTCTGAGACCTGCCTGGTCTGACTGCAGGTCTCGGGACATTTTCCCCCAAGTGACAATTCACTCCCATGGGGCACTAAGTGCACCGGGCCAGTGCACCGGGCCATCCTGCCTGACTGGCTCCTGGCAGAGGTCCCTTGGCCGCTGCACCTGAGCTCCTGACATCAGTACCCACGCACAGGTCTGGCCACCACACTGCTAAGTCACACAGCCTCCATCTCCTCTCTGTGCCCCAGTGGGCTGTTTCCACCCGAGGGCGTAACTTTAGTTTAAATTACGTTGAATGAATCCTTGACAGCTCTGGCTACCATTCCAGGCCCATCCAGACCTTGCATGAAAGTCCAATTACAACACCTAATGTATTGGCCATTTTCTTATCAAGTATGAACACCCCTTCTACCTCTATATCCAAGTAATTAAAGGGGCAAGGGCTGGGATCAGAGTTCTCTGGCTGGCCGTGAGAGATCTCTGCCCACACAGACGTCAGCATCTTAAGAGCACAAGAGTTCAACCAACCAATTCCAGCTTCTCATTCCAAGAAAGTAGGAGAAGCTTTTAGAAAAGCCTAAATGTGTTCAGACATACCAACCACCAACTTCGAGCCAAAACGTACCAGCATCACTCATCGACACAAAGGAGGCCACGACCGCTGGGCCTTCCTTCCCCGGCACCAACCGCTCCCCTGCAGGGGCCCCCAGAGAAGGTCACTGAGATGATCCAGCATTTTGAAGAAAAAGGTGAGACACACTCATTGAGAACACGCCAGAAAGACGACAGGTCTGTGCAGGAAGCACACAGCCCTGATTTCTGGCCGTGGCTACGCCGCCAGTCAAGTACTAGGGGAAGTCACTTCACCTCCCAGGGCCTGCTTCTTCTAAAGACTAACAGTAAGAACTATTCCGTGACCATCACTGCACACGGACATCACTGAACTCTGACAGAATGGAGGGAAGGAATAAGGGGATGAGTCACGACTTCTCGGGGTTGGTGTGAGGGACAATGGAGATCAGACACCAACGGTGCTCGGTGCAGGGCCAGGCCCTCTGTCACTGTCCCACAAACATCGGACAGGACTGACCCAAGGGTCTGCAGGCCCCTGCAACCCCACTCAGGTGCTGGCACAGACGTGACGTTAAGGCCTCTAAGTCAGACCATCCATCCAGGCTGGAATCCTGCACACTGAGTCCTAAGTACAGAAGCCGCTGCACCTCCCAACTAGTTAACCAGCTGGGTGCGGGGAGTCAGACTAGTCGTCTGTGCCGCCACCCAGCACACAGCGGGAGGAGTACCCAGACCCACAAGAATGTGCCTGAAATCAACGGCTCTGAAAAAAAACGACTTCTCTGCTCCCACCACTTGGGAGCCTCATTTCGGTCTTTACCAAATTAGCAACAAAAAGAGGGTCTCCTCTCCAGTCAAGGGGTGCAGCACACACAAGCTCCCGCCCACGAACACCCACGCAGCCAGAAGAAGGCTGCCAAAAGCAGCTCTTTCCTGATTTAATGATATTTGACAGTCTATCAAAGAGTGAGTGTCAGGCCCACCTGTTTTAGGGAATATATAATTTAATGGATTTTTAAAAAAAAAAAAAAATGAACTTCTAAGAACAGAAGACAAAACCTCCTTGTTGAGTTTTTTGGCTTTTTTTTTTAAGTGCGTAAATGTTATTAAAATTTAAAGGCAAGGTGATGTTGGATTGTTCTAGACCTAGGGATTTTTTTTTAAGTTTCTTTTAAGGTTAAAAAAAAAGTTTCTACCCACCTGAAAAGTAGCTTTACTACAAAAATTCAAAAGCCTGGAGGCAGCAAGAGAGGAGAAAGAAGAAACTTGAAGAGTAAGAGTGATAGAGAAAAAAGCCTGGGCTTTTTCTAGACTCAAAGACCGAGTCAAAGAGAATATACTCAAGTTTCACAAGAAATCTGCAAATCAAGATGCCGTATCCACTGAGAACCCTTTCAGAAAATGATTCTGACACAGTCCTTAATTTTTCTGATCTGCATCACCCTCCAACGAGTCCCAGAAAGCTCTCCTGCGAGGCCACCGGTTCTGACTGGGCTCGGTTCACGTCTGAGGAAATCCTCAGGAATGTGCTCCACACGGACCCCTTTGTGGGGTTCCCCAGAAAACACATGAAGGTTTCACAACTTTCCAGACAGACCAAAATCAAAGAAAATAAGACTCCCACCAAGAACCCAGGCTCTGCCAAGTCCGAAGTCAAAAGCAACAGGTACAGGACTCTCCTCTCCCTGGAACCCCATGACTGTCGTTGGAGCTGAGGGCAGGTTTTGAACCCCAAGCAATTTGTTGAAAACAGAACTTACACCACACTGGATTCTGAGAGAAAGGAAAAGTCCCTTATTCCAAAAATGAGTTTATTTACAAATGTGGAAAGGACTTCCTTGGTCAAAATGCAAGACGGTCCCCCACCCCACAGCAAGAGAGGCAGGACTTCCCAGAGGACGGGCTACAGCTCACACCCCTGCATCCACCAGGCAGGGTCCCCGCGAGGCTCCCCACACCACACACACTACCGCTGATGGCGCCTCTCTCTTCTAACCTCCAGGGGGATTCAACAATCTGGAAAACTCCTACTCAGCCATTACCACCCATCTAGCTCTGACATCACCTCTTTCAAAGCATTCTCGAACGCACCCCCTTCCCTCACAACACGCAACTTGTCGTCTGTGAGCCTGCGTCTCGCCCATACACCGTGGGCTCAAGAACAGAGAAACCGAGGGAGGAAGGAAAAGCATTTCTAGTAAGAGCAACAGTTGGCCCAAAACGGAGAAGCAGAGAGGACGTTACGTGGCTCCCTCCAAAGGGACTACTGGAGTGGCCCCCGGACCCTGGGGAAATGCAAGACACGGGCGGGGTGGACAAGGTGACCATGAGCAGCCTTCAAGGGCAAGGTCAGAGTTTAATCACAGACAAGACAGCAAAAGACCTGGCAGATGGTGAGTGACATTCAACCCCAAGCGACGAGCGCCTGGGTGACTCAGTCAGTTGAGTGCCTGCCCTTGGCTCGGGTGAAGATCCCGGGGTGCCGGGATGGAACCCCACTCTGCTCAGTGGGAAGCCTGCTTCTCCTTCTCCCTCTGCCTGCCGCTCCCCTGCTTGTGCTCGCTCTCTGTCAAATAAATAAAATCTTTAAAAAAAAAAATTCCCAAGCCACCCAGGTGACAAGAGAACCTAACCAAGAGGTCACATACCTAACAGCACTCTGGTCCCTTCGGGAGGGGGTAGGTGGTGAAGTCTTTTTTTTTACTTCTGAGAAAAAAGACCCACCCCATCTCTGCCTGCTCCCCTAGAGGCTGGTGGCCAATTAAGCAAATACGCAAGCTGGCCTCCCCACCCCCACCCTCAAAGTTGAGCTCTGGGAACCACCCCCCCCCCCCCCAAGTCCCTCTCCTCTTCTCCCTCTCCTTCCTCCGCTCTCCCCACAGCCAGAAGACTGGGCAGGCCGCTTGCCCAACTAGGGCGCAGGACTCGGCCAGTGAGGCCATTCTGGCTTTGGGTTCTGTTTTGCTTTGTTTTATTCTGTATTAAACAGAGGCCCAGGATGGCATCCCACACGCGGAGCAGAAGAACAAACTGTGTGTAACTCCTCAGCACGGCCGGTTAACGATGCCCCATAAATAATGCAGCAACTGCCTCTCCCAGCCGAGCCCAGCCCGCAGTGGCAGTGGGACCTCAGGGGACAGCTGAGGGAACCAGACACCCACAGCAGGAACTCGGAGGGGGCCGGGAGCCGTGGTCAGAGAAGGGGCAATGTGAGAGGAGCCAGAGCTGGAGAAGAGTGTCACAAGGAGGAAGACCTTGGCTTCGCTGAGAATAAACGAGGGACAGGCTCGAGGGAGTGGGGTTCCAGCTCAAAGGCTCTGCCCAAAGATCCCAGAGGGACGCAGGCTCACCTGTGGTCATGCTGCTGTGAACTCCAGTCCTGGGCACACGACTGGCTGGGTAACTTCCCAAGCCCCTCTTTGCACCCTGACGACATCACCATCATTAAGCACCACCAGTTCCTGAAACAGTTGCTTGGTGCCAGCTGCCAGATCAGGAGGTCTCAGGCTTTCACGGCCACGGCCACCCCCCTGGGGATCCCGCAGAATCGCAGGTTCCAATTCCCCTGGGCGGACGCAGGACCTGGCCATTCCAGGTCTCATCTAAGTGATGCTGAGGCTGCTGGCGCCCAGACCACAGTGGGGAGCACGCCCTGATACACACGCCACTCCGTGCTTGCAACAACCCGACCAGGCAGGTGCTGCTGGTATTTCGCAGCCGAGGAATTGGAGGACCGACTTTGTGGCCCACAGACTGCCCTAACTCTGGGAGGTCCAAGCCATGGGATGAAGAAACCCAGCTGCCCCGCCCAGCCCCAGGACTGCAGAAGGCTGCTCAGGGGGCACGCTGGGTCCTGCTCGGTCCGAAAAGGTACAAGGGTCCCCGTACACACAGCACCCTTCCCCGCACCGATGACAGCTACAAATGTTCCCAGGGGGAGCTAGAAATGGTTGTGATCCTCAACCACGTGAAAAAGAAACCCCAAGACACAAAACAAAGAAAAGCCCTTCATGTAGAAAAAGGTCTGGAAGGAAAGGACCAGAAATGTCCACGGGTGCTGGCACTAGTGGTACGACTGATTACGGGGAACTCGATCACATCTTCAGGTTTGCGATGGACGCGGGGACTGATCAACTTCCACCAGATGGAGCATCTCTGCCAGCTGCTGCCGTCACCACCCCAAGCCACCAGCCCCCCAAACCCCCACTGCAGATCTGCAGGTACCTCCTCAGGGCAAGAACAAGAAACACAGCCCCCAGCATCCCTCATCCGCCTCCTCTAGGTCACCCCTCAGTGTGGACTACGGGGAAATGAAAAAGCGAAGCTTCCAGAGGAAGCTTCTGATCTGAGCAGGCGTGCCCCCGGACCCCGTGTGCTTCTACAAGCATGAGGCAGGGAATCTGCAGCTCCCAGAACTGGGTGTGCAGGAGGACAACGGATGGGGCCCCTGAAGGCCTGTCACAGCTTTGTCCCCAAAGCCGGCCTTCCCCGCCCCATCCTGTAAGAGGAAGGGCTCTGGAGAACCTCAGATGAAAGGCACCGGGTAAGCCCATCCATCATAAAAACCATTCCTGGGCTTTTATTCTCTGATTGGGGCTTGCCTAATCCACTAATTATCCCTGTCCATCAAGTGGATGACAGCCTTGGGGATAATCAATGGTTGCTTCCCCAGACGCCCACCCTCGCCCACTCGCCCAAGCTCACCAGCAATAAATACGCCTATGAAAAGGAAGATTTAACCACAAAAGGTGCTCCCTCCACCCAACCTCCCCTCACAAACTGCTCCATTTGTAACCATAAGACCCTAATTAAGTCAAGGACATCAGGCGTCTTCTTCCTCCAGCGCTGAGGTTCCAGGCCCACAATGCTTGTTTTCTGACACGGGGGTAGGTCAAGAACCGACCTGGCATACCTGGCATCGGTACCCTCACCTCAAAGCATTATTGTTGTTGTTGTTTACATTTTCTACCAAGAGGTCTTCCTTTGTCTATCCTGAGCCTTCCAGTAAAAGAGCCACTGGCCACAGGGACTTAAATTTAAATTCACTACGATTAAATAAAACGCAAAATTCAGTTCCTCACACAAGTGCTTGAGGCCACTCGTGGCCTGTGGCTGCAGCACTAGGCCGTGCGGGGGCACGACTCGTCCCCTGCTGCAGAAGGGGCTACCGGGAGGCACCGGTGGCCGGGGACAGAGCCGCTCTGGGCACCCCGGCCTCGTTCTGCCGCCGCCACAAGGCTTCTGGCTCCACTGTTCCGTGCCTGCAGAACCTGGTGAGGACACGCGCCGTCATCTCGAGGAACACAGAATCCCACTCCTCTGCCTCCTCCCCGAATTCACCCTCCCCCTACCCGAGTCTGTACTATGCCAGCGGTCACCGGGGGCCATGGAGTCCAAGTGTACCTCCTGATCATCAGTAAGAACCCCATCTCACATGTCCATAGTCCCGGAGAGCATCAAGGGCTCTCAGGACAAACCCTGCCAGGGCACTTGGCGGAACAGGAAAACTGAACACTTTTCTTTATAACGTGGGAAACCAAAGTGTAGAAGTTAAGTAATCTGCCGCAGGTCAGAGAACGGTTTGCCCTCATACCTAGCTGGGATCGTGAAGGGCCCCTCAGTTTGCCCAGTTCTTTTTAAAATGAAATTGCCCGTGGGGGCGCCTGGAGGGCTCAGCTGATTAAGCATCTGCCTTTGGCTCAGGTCATGATACTGCATTCCAGGATTAGTCCCTTGCAGGGCTCCACACTCAGTAGGCAGTAGAGTGCTTTTGCTTCTCCCTCCACCCCTCCCCTGCTCTCTCTCCCTCCCAAATAAAGAAATGGAATCTTTAAAAAATAAATAAAAAATAAAATGAAACTGCCCCCTAGGTTCTCCTAAGCTTACTTATTCTCCATAACTGGACACTTGGGGACTCCATATCCGATCACTCTTACAGGGGCCGGCTACTCTCATCCAAGTGCGAGTAAGAGATGTCTGTGTACAAGTAAGCCCCCCCCCAAAAAAAAATAATAAATGCAGATCTTCCCCCTCAAACTTTCTCCCACTATGGGGAGTCCAAAGCTCCTGTTTCATTTGCTTATTCCCATGTATAGATGTCCACATGCGATAATGAACGGAATCCGTGGTGACCTTCACACCCCATAAACAGGTCAAGGATTGTTACCACTATTTGATGCTTGCATACCTGTATTCACCCATTTCTCTTCCCTGGAAATACCCTTTCCGACTTGTCTCCACCCAACCCCAAAACGAATTCTTGCAGTCTGTCAAGTCCACCCTGGGGAGCAATGGCCTGGCCACGCTGTGCACACCTGGTGTGCTCTGCTTCCACTAAACAGTACCCCCCTACCATCCCAGGGCTCCACCCCAGGCTGCTAGAAGGGATACCCCAGGACAGCCCTGATGCGTGGCCAGACTCCACAGTCTGAAAGGACCCGTGTGATGTCAGGGTCAAGAGCATGGCGCTCGAGTCAGACTGCCCGACTTCACATCTACCCTCCAGACGATCTAGGTGACTTAGCCCCCCACAACCACCATGTCTTCATGGGTAAAGGACACCTGAGCTAGTCCCCACCTCCAAGGACAGTAATGAGGGTAAAGGAACGAGTACAGGCCCTTAGAAGGGTGACCGGCACTTAGGACTAAAGAAATCCCAGCGACTGCTATTTTCAGGAGTTGATCTATGATGCCAGTCACCCTACCTGGGGCATTTATGAGAGCCTACAATGCACGGCCCAAGCGGGCTAGAGGCCATACAGAGATGAGGAGCCAAAGCATTGAGGAGCTCAGGCTAGAACATGGCCGTGTTAGCCACCAATCGGAGGGCACCACACTCCAAATACGAAGTCCTGGGAGGTGCGGCTGGAGTAAGCTTTGAGGGGGAGGGCGCGGATGCCTCACCTTTAAGGACAAGGTCTTTAAGGACAAGGGGCGTTTTCCTGGCAAAGATAAAGGAAATAAAGAAGGGAGACTTTAAAAGAAATAATTAGCAAAGGAAAGGGAATACAGAAGATCATGCCGCATTTAGGCATGGGAGTCATTTAGGGGTGTATTTTAGGGGCACAAAAGAGGGGAGCAGGGAGATCCTTGCTACTTACCTTATGAGCTGCAAAGCAGGCCCTTGGTGGCCCAAGAACCACTCCCACATCCCCCTGCTCCTGGTATACTCACAACCCCCCGAAGACGCACTAGGAACGTCTTGCTAGGACTACAGACGCCTGAGCCTCACCCCAGAGCTACACAATCAAAATCTCTGGGGTGGGGGGCCCAGACACCCACACTGAACACACACGCCCAGGGGACAGTCCTACTTTCTTGCTAAAATCACACACAGCAAGATTTGAAAATCCACACACCAGGGGCACCTGGGTGACTCAGTGGGTTAAGCGTCTGCCTTTGGCTCAGGTCATGATCCCAGGTCTTGGGATCCAGCCCCACAGTGGGCTCCCTGCTGAGCAGGGAGTCTGCTTCTCCCGCCCTGTGCTTGTCCCCTCTTTCTCTCTCTCAAATAAATAAAATTTAAAAAAAAAAAAAAAAAAAAAAGAACATCACCATACCAAGTAAAGACATCTCGTCCCTCTGAGGCCCAGCAAGCTATGGCCTAGCAATTTCCACCCTGATATGCAAGTCTAGCTCCTGGAGACGAACCCCCAGTGATGAGCACGCGCATGCAGGAGGACGAACGGACACGCGCTTTTTGAATGGCAACGTGTGTGAAATGCCTGGAAAAGTCCGTACCTTTGACCCAGGAGAAAGCCTTCAGGGGAAACTATCCATGCGGATCAGCGTCTAGCTATAAGGATATACTCACTGCCATGTTGCTTCTAATTAGTGAAAAATGGGACACAGCCTAAACATGACATCAGCCGGGAACATATGGAACCAGTGCCCACCTGAAGGCCTCGCACATGCTCTGCCCTGGCCTGGAACATTCTTTCTCCGATATGCACATATGCACATACTTCCCAACGCATGGCTCAAGGGTCACATGCTCTGGGAGGCCTTCCCTAGCCATGGGTTTTCTTTCTTTCTTTTTTTTTTTTTTTTTAAGATTTTTATTTACTCATTAGATAGACAGAGATCACAAGTAGGCAGAGAGGCAGGCAGAGAGAGAGAGAGAGGAGGAAGCAGGCTCCCTGCCAAGCAGAGAGCCCAATGTGGGACTCGATCCCAGACTCTGAGATAATGACCTAAGCTGAAGGCAGAGGCTTAACCCACTGAGCCACCCAGGTTCCCCTAGCCACGGTTTTTCAAAACAACAACACTGCCCCTGCTGTTTTTCCCCACTGCACATAATCCTCCTAAGACACAGAAGAACGACTTTGTCTGTCCCCCACTGCCCTAGAATGTAAGCTCCAAGGGGGCAGGGACTATGTCCATTTTGTTTACTGCTCCACCCCCAGCGCTTAACACAGAACCTGGCACAGGGTCGGTCCTCAAATCCAGGTCAACGGAATAAATGAATTACACATACCAAACAACAGAACATCACACAACATTAAAACTGACATGGTTTGTAACTGCATACACGGGAAGGCAACGTAAATGAAGAGCTAAGTGAAAAAATAAATTTCTGGCACAGCGTGGGCCGCATGAACCTTTGTCTAAACTGTGTCTACATAACCCACTTTGTCATCAAACGGTTATGGGTGAGTTTTATTTTTTACTTAATTGAAATTTCTTAGTTTTGCTTCCACTAACTTTATACAGCTTGCATAATCTTTGATAAGTAATCCCTCATGAAATGTTCGCAAAACACTTGGCTAATTTTTTTTTTTTTTTTTAGGAATAAGCTTCCTCCTTAGTGACTTAATTAGGGTGTCCCTAATTAAGGCCAGCACAACATCAAAGAGGCCAGGTTCCAGGGGACCCTTGCTTCAGGTCTACTCCTGGCTGCAAGGCAACCTCAGTCCCTCCGGCAGCAGCCTGCAGACCTTCTGAGTGCTGGGATGCCAAAGGCTTGGCCACCAGCTGGCTCCTCCTGGCTCTGCTCCCCACTACTTGCTTCCTATTGGGGTGCCTCATCCAATTATTCAGGCCCGAGATCACATCCTGCTGGAGAGCTGGCTTTGAAGGTTCAGTAAACAATCACTTCAAAACAAAGAGCGACCATTAAACCAAACTCAAAGACTTCCTTAATGACTCCGTGCTCAGCGGCAGGAGCCCCGCGCAAGCAAGCCAGGCCTCAGAAGTGAAACTGAGGTCTCCCTGGAAACTAATCTCAAGCATTTCCAGCCTCCTGCTGCAAATATCCCCCCTTCCTGTTTTGCGCTCAGCCATGTGGGGCGCAGAGCCTGTTACTGGGGCGACCCTGATGGAGGGGGTTTCTTTGGCAAAACAAACAAGTGTCTCCTGGTTGTCACACCCCTCGTGCTCACACCCTGTCTGCTCCCCACCTACTCCCTCTGCTGACAAATTAGAGGCACCCATGGGGAGAGTCAACCACCCAACAGCATCTTTTCGGCTGGGCCTAACTCTGCTTTAAAGAGAGAGAAGGTCCTTAAGCTTCTTGAAGCAGCTCAGAGGAGCCCCTCAATTGTTAGGCTTTATCTGGTGCATCCTGAGTCCTAAAGGTACAGATAGAACAAACCTCAAAGAGATCGATGAAACACACCCATTACAGAATCCCAAAAGAGACAGCCCACCACGGCGGCTGAGCCCAGACCCTGGAGCCAGACCGCCGGGGGTTCAAATCCCAGCCTTCCCTCTCACGAGCTGTATGATGTGGGCAAATGGCTTCCCCTCTCTGAACCTCAGTTTCCCCATCTGTAAAGTGGGAATTATAGCAGCAACCACTGGGTTGTTGGGAAAAGTTAACAGTCTACTGGTAAGACACTAGAATAATGCATGGTTGTGCTTAGGAAACAGGGAAAGTGAAATGCACGTCTAGTTTGGGTGTCACTCGTACCGAAGCCTCCCCTGACTATGTCCTCCCACTCCCGGTGACAATCAGAGGCCCTCCCTATGATCCCGCTGCTTCTCTTCTAGACAAAACAACTTTAGGGCAACCACTACCCACAGCAATGCCTGGACCACAGGAGGCTCGTCAACATGTCTGTTGAATGTGTGTGTATTCTCTCAAATTACTCATACGTTGAAATTTGAAAAGCACTGCGATGTTCTCCATTGCATTATCAAAGTGGACTTACAGATTTTTTTTTTTAAAGATTTTATTTATTTATTTGACAGAGAGAGATCACAAGTAGGCAGAGGCAAGCAGAAAGAGAGAGAGAGGAGGAAGCAGGCTCCCTGCCGAGCAGAGAGCCCAATGCAGGCCTCCATCCCAGGACCCTGAGATCCTGACCTGAGCCAAAGGCAGAGGCTTAACCCACTGAGCCACCCAGGCGTCCCGGTCTCTTGTATTTTCTGAAACATCTGAGTGCCGTTATCACAGGGTACTCCACTAGAAACTACCAGGGTAGCTCTGATACACAAGAGCATTTTATTTAGCATTTATTTCATGCTAAGCCCATAACATTTACTTTCTCTGAAGCCTCTACAACTCTCAGAGGGAAGTATGGGTTCCCCCATTTTACAGATAAGAAAAATCAAGTCTCAGGAGGTTGAGAAACTCGCCCAGAGCAATCTACCCAGGAAGTGGCAGAGCCAGGCTTCAAAGCCCAAGGGCACTCACATGAGGTAGAATGTAATACTTGCAGACTCGACAGAGAATGTGAAGAATGCCCAAGGGTATCTGGGTTGGTGGAAAAGTGGAGATAACTCTGTGGTGGGGCTTTGAAGGATGAGAAAGGTTTCAGTGGACAGCAATGTAGAAATGACTTCCAAGCAGAAAAAACAGCAAGAATGAGGGGCACAGGATGTGTTCCAAGAGACCACGGACACCAGGATGGAGAGCACTAGGCATACAGCAGACCACTTAGCTAGGGCCCAAGCGCAGGGTCCTTGAATCCCAGGCTAAAGCAGGTGGGACACAACTGGCAGGTAGGCAGGTAGGAAGAACCCAAATATGGCTAAGTCCACAGAAAATCCGTGCCAAGCTACTGCTACAGCGCAGGCTAGGAGGCAAAGCGGCCACTTTTCCTGGTGGTCACTCCAGAAAAAGAAGGGGGAACTCAATGTAGATAGAAAAAGACAGTCTTTACAAAGCTGCTCCTCTCCCCTTACCCTGACGCAAACATCTCTGGAAAACATTTTTTTTTTTTAAAGATTTTATTTATTTATTTGACAGAGAGATCCCAAGTAAGCAGACAGGCAGGCAGAGAGAGAAAGAGAGAGAGAGAAGCAGGCTCCTTGCTGAACAGAGAGCCCAATGAGGGACTCAATCCCAGGACCCTGATATCATGACCTGAGCCAAAGGTAGCGGCTTAATCCATTGAGCCACCCAGGCACCCTCTGAAAGACTTTTTTTTTAAGCATTAAAAGCCCTGAAGATCTCAGCCAGGCACCCAGCCCTCCCCCTCCCTTTATGGACAGTAGGTATGCAAACAGAGAAATGCAAATGGACCCAGCAGAGGCAGATGAGGTTATAATGAACTCAAGAGTAATTGACTTAGCAAGAAAAAAACAACTCAACTTCTCCATTTCCTGCAACTTCAGTGCAAACTCTAAATACAGCTTGGTCAAGGGTGGGGTGGCTTTTGCCTGAAGTGGTGGAAAGAATTACTACAGTGACCAGTGACCGGAACAGCAAAAGCAGCTCACACCCGAGTGCCAGTGGGCAAGGCAAGGTGTGGAGCGCGTAGCCAGCACAGCCCTGTTTCAGAAGCCTCTGAGGTGGGTAATTTCTTAGACCCTCATACAGAAGAGGAAAAGGAGGCTGAGAGATTAAGTAACTTGCCTGCAGGATGGAAAAGCAGATCTCTGACTCCAAGGTCAGCGGGAGCTCTGGAATTTCCATAGGAGGGGCCTGGAGCCAATGAAGGGCCCTGATGGGAGCAGAAGGTGTGCAGGAAGCTCCCTGTTTTTACTTAGAGGGTATGTTATAGATCTACACCGTCCAATATGGTGGTTATTAGCCACATAAGGCTATTTAAACAAAAGTGAATAAAACTTAATAGTTCCTTGGTCACACTCGCCATACTCCAAGTGCTCAGTAGTCACATGTGGCTGATGGTTAACATATTTGACAATTTCCATCATGGCAGAAAATCGTATCGGACAATACTGTGTAGTTAAAATCATTACGTATTCTAAAATGCTTTTTCTACTATCTTTATATTTCAATTTATTTAATGTTTCACTATAAATTTATTTTTAATCAGGGTAAAACACACACAACATGCAATCTAGCATCTCGGTCCTTCTTAAGTGTCCAGTTCAACAGCGCTTAGCATATTCACGATGATGCACAAACATCAAAACATGCTTTTACTCAGACCTCAGTGAGGCTGAGAAAGTACTTTTGAGGGTGCTAAAAATGTGTATGACTCAGTGGTTTCCAAGCCTGACTACACATTAGAATTACCTGCAAGTGCTTTAAAAAAATAAAAATGTGAATGCTCAGGATGTCCCCCAGAAGTAGGGACTCAGAACCTCCAGGGAATAGGTCCAGGGATCACTGTCTTAAAGGCTCACGGGATATCCCACACTCTCCTGCCTGTAACCAAGCACATTCTACCAGGAGGGGCACACCAGCCCAGAGCCACCTCCTCTGGCCAGACCCACTCCTCTAGCCGCTAGAGACCCCTGCCCTGTGGGAGGTGGCAGGGAAGGGAGTCCCAGGCAAAAAAACCTGCTGTCCACCTCCAGGACTTAGGAGGCCACTCATACTGAGCAAGCTAATATTTTACAGTTGCCCAAATTCTTCAAGGGGAAGAAAACAAATAAAAAGACACACAGCTCAAGCGGCACTCAATTTTTTTTAACCCACTTAAACTAGACAGGAAAAGAAAAACCACTTAGAAACTATGACCAAGGTCGTATACAAAAAGAATCAGCAAAAGAAAGAG